>NW_028129474.1:17692500-17722500 GCF_055761805.1 Camellia sinensis
GACATGCCACGGCCTCGGACCGCATGCCTTGCTACGGCGTCGCCCAACATGCCATGCCACGGCCTCGGCCTCGGCCCGCATGACATGCCACGGCCTCGGCCATCATGCCATGCCACGGCCTCGGCCCGCATGCCTTGCCACGGCGTTGCCCAACATGCCATGCCACGGCCTCGGCCCGCATGCCATGCCATGCCACGGCCACGGCCCGCATGCCATGCCACGGCCACGGCCTCGGCCCGCATGCCTTGCTACGGCGTCGCCCAACATGCCATGCCACGGCCTCGGCCCGCATGCCGTGCCACGGCCTCGGCCCGCATGCCATGCCATGCCACGGCCCGCATGTCTTGCCACGGCGTTGCCAAACATGCCATGCCACGGCCTCGGCCCGCATGCCTTGCGACGGCGTCGCCCAACATGCCATGCCACGGCCACGGCCCGCATGCCATGCCACGGCCTCGGCCCGCATGCCATGCCACGGCCTCGGCCCGCATGCCTTGCTGCGGCGTTGCCCAACATGCCATGCCACGGCCTCGGCCCGCATGCCTTGCCACCGCGTTGCCCAGCATGCCATGCCACCGCGTTGCCCGGCGTGCCATGCCTTAGCCTTGGCCAACATGTCGAGCCACGGCCTCGGCCCGCATGCCATGCCATGCCACAGCCCGCATGTCTTGCCACGGCATTGCCAAACATGCCATGCCACGGCCTCGGCCCGCATGACGTGCCACGGCCTCGGCCCGCATGCCATGCCACGGCCTCGGCCCGCATGACATGCCACGGCCTCGGCCCGCATGCCTTGCCACGACGCCGCCCAACTTGCCATGCCACGGCCTCGGCCCGCATGCCATGCCACGGCCTCGGCCCGCATGACATGCCACGGCCTCGGCCCGCATGCCTTGCTACGGCGTCGCCCAACATGCCATGCCACGGCCTCGGCCCGCATGCCATGCCACGGCCTCGGCCCGCATGACAAGCCACGGCCTCGGACCGCATGCCTTGCTACGGCGTCGCCCAACATGCCATGCCACGGCCTCGGCCCGCATGCCACGGCACGGCCTCGGCCCGCATGCCTTGCTACGGCGTCGCCCAACATGCCATGCCACGGCCTCGGCCCGCATGCCATGCCACGGCCTCGGCCCGCATGACATGCCACGGCCTCGGACCGCATGCCTTGCTACGGCGTCGCCCAACATGCCATGCCACGGCCTCGGCCCGCATGCCACGGCACGGCCTCGGCCCGCATGCCTTGCTACGGCGTCGCCCAACATGCCATGCCACGGCCTCGGCCCGCATGCCATGCCACGGCCTCGGCCCGCATGACATGCCACGGCCTCGGACCGCATGCCTTGCTACGGCGTCGTCCAACATGCCATGCCACGGCCTCGGCCCGCATGCCATGCCACGGCCTCGGCCCGCATGCCATGCCACGGCCTCGGCCCGCATGCCTTGCTGCGGCGTTGCCCAACATGCCATGCCACGGCCTCGGCCCGCATGCCTTGCCACCGCGTTGCCCAGCATGCCATGCCACCGCGTTGCCCGGCGTGCCATGCCTTAGCCTTGGCCAACATGTCGAGCCACGGCCTCGGCCCGCATGCCATGCCATGCCACGGCCCGCATGTCTTGCCACGGCGTGGCCAAACATGCCATGCCACGGCCTCGGCCCGCATGCCTTGCTACGGCGTCGCCCAACATGCCTTGCCACGGCCTCGGCCCGCATGCCATGCCACGGCCTCGGCCCGCATGACATGCCACGGCCTCGGCCAGCATGCCTTGCCACGACGCCGCCCAACTTGCCATGCCACGGCCTCGGCCCGCATGCCATGCCACGGCCTCGGCCCGCATGACATGCCACGGCCTCGGCCCGCATGCCTTGCTACGGCGTCGCCCAACATGCCATGCCACGGCCTCGGCCCGCATGCCATGCCACGGCCTCGGCCCGCATGACATGCCACGGCCTCGGACCGCATGCCTTGCTACGGCGTCGCCCAACATGCCATGCCACGGCCTCGGCCCGCATGCCACGGCACGGCCTCGGCCCGCATGCCTTGCTACGGCGTCGCCCAACATGCCATGCCACGGCCTCGGCCCGCATGCCATGCCACGGCCTCGGCCCGCATGACATGCCACGGCCTCGGACCGCATGCCTTGCTACGGCGTCGCCCAACATGCCATGCCACGGCCTCGGCCCGCACGCCACGGCACGGCCTCGGCCCGCATGCCTTGCTACGGCGTCGCCCAACATGCCATGCCACGGCCTCGGCCCGCATGCCATGCCACGGCCTCGGCCCGCATGACATGCCACGGCCTCGGACCGCATGCCTTGCTACGGCGTCGCCCAACATGCCATGCCACGGCCTCGGCCCGCATGCCATGCCACGGCCTCGGCCCGCATGACATGCCACGGCCTCGGCCCGCATGCCTTGCGACGGCGTCGCCCAACATGCCTTGCCACGGCCTCGGCCCGCATGCCATGCCACGGCCTCGGCCCGCATGCCTTGCCACGACGTCGCCCAACTTGCCATGCCACGGCCTCGGCCCGCATGCCATGCCACGGCCTCGGCCCGCATGACATGCCACGGCCTCGGACCGCATGCCTTGCTACGGCGTCGCCCAACATGCCATGCCACGGCCTCGGCCCGCATGCCATGCCACGGCCTCGGCCCGCATGACATGCCACGGCCTCGGACCGCATGCCTTGCTACGGCGTCGCCCAACATGCCATGCCACGGCCTCGGCCCGCATGCCACGGCACGGCCTCGGCCCGCATGCCTTGCTACGGCGTCGCCCAACATGCCATGCCACGGCCTCGGCCCGCATGCCATGCCACGGCCTCGGCCCGCATGACATGCCACGGCCTCGGCCCGCATGCCTTGCTACGGCGTCGCCCAACATGCCTTGCCACGGCCTCGGCCCGCATGCCATGCCACGGCCTCGGCCCGCATGCCTTGCCACGACGTCGCCCAACTTGCCATGCCACGGCCTCGGCCCGCATGCCATGCCACGGCCTCGGCGCGCATGACATGCCACGGCCTCGGCCCGCATGCCATGCTACGGCGTCGCCCAACATGCCATGCCACGGCCTCGGCCCGCATGCCATGCCACGGCCTCGGCCCGCATGACAGGCCACGGCCTCGGACCGCATGCCTTGCTACGGCGTCGCCCAACATGCCATGCCACGGCCTCGGCCCGCATGCCACGGCACGGCCTCGGCCCGCATGCCTTGCTACGGCGTCGCCCAACATGCCATGCCACGGCCTCGGCCCGCATGCCATGCCACGGCCTCGGCCCGCATGACATGCCACGGCCTCGGACCGCATGCCTTGCTACGGCGTCGCCCAACATGCCATGCCACAGCCTCGGCCCGCATGCCGTGCCACGGCCTCGGCCTCGGCCCGCATGCCTTGCTACGACGTTGGCCAACATGCCATGCCACGGCCCCGGCCCGCATGCCATGCCACCGCGTTGCCCGGCGTGCCATGCCTTAGCCTTGGCCAACATGTCGTGCCACGGCCTCGGCCCGCATGCCATGCCATGCCACGGCCCTCATGTCTTGCCACGGCGTTGCCAAACATGCCATGCCACGGCCTCGGCCCGCATGCCTTGCTACGGCGTCGCCCAACATGCCATGACATGCCACGGCCTCGGCCCGCATGCCTTGCTACGGCGTCGCCCAACATGCCATGCCACGGCCTCGGCCCGCATGCCATGCCACGGCCTCGGCCCGCATGCCTTGCGACGGCGTCGCCCAACATGCCATGCCACGGCCTCTGCCCGCATGCCATGCCACGGCCTCGGCCCGCGTGACATGCCACGGCCTCGGCCCGCATGCCTTGCCACGACGTCGCCCAACTTGCCATGCCACGGCCTCGGCCCGCATGCCATGCCACGGCCTCGGCGCGCATGACATGCCACGGCCTCGGCCCGCATGCCTTGCTACGGCGTCGCCCAACATGCCATGCCACGGCCTCGGCCCGCATGCCATGCCATGGCCTCGGCCCGCATGACATGCCACGGCCTCGGACCGCATGCCTTGCTACGGCGTCGCCCAACATGCCATGCCACGGCCCCGGCCCGCATGCCTTGCCACCGCGTTGCCCGGCGTGCCATGCCACCGCGTTGCCCGGCGTGCCATGCCTTAGCCTTGGCCAACATGTCGTGCCACGGCCTCGGCCCGCATGCCATGCCATGCCACGGCCCGCATGTCTTGCCACGGCGTTGCCAAACATGCCATGCCACGGCCTCGGCCCGCATGCCTTGCCACGGCCTCGGCCAACATGCCATGCCACGGCCTCGGCCCGCATGCCATGCCACGGCCTCGGCCCGCATGACATGCCACGGCCTCGGCCCGCATGCCTTGCTACGGCGTCGCCCAACATGCCATGCCACGGCCTCGGCCCACATGCCATGCCACGGCCTCGGCCCGCATGCCTTGCCACCGCGTTGCCCAGCATGCCATGCCACCGCGTTGCCCGGCGTGCCATGCCTTAGCCTTGGCCAACATGTCGTGCCACGGCCTCGGCCCGCATGCCATGCCACGGCCTCGGCCCGCATGTCTTGCCACGGCGTTGCCCAACATGCCATGCCACGGCCTCGGCCCCCATGCCTTGCCACCGCGCTGCCCAGCATGCCAATGCACCGCGTTGCCCGGCGTGCCATGCCTTAGCCTTGGCCAACATGCCACGCCACGGCCTCGGCCCGCATGGCTTGCCAGGGCGTTGCCCAACATGCCATGCCACGGCCTCGGCCCGCATGTCTTGCCACGGCGTTGCCCAACATGCCATGCCATGCCACGCCACGGCCTCGGCCCGCATGCCATGCCACGGCCTCGGCCCGCATGCCATGCCATGCCACGGCCTCGGCCCGCATGCCATGCCACGGCCTCGGCCAGCATGCCATGCCACGGCCTCGGCCAGCATGCCATGCCAAGGCCTCGGCCCGAATGCCTTGCCACGGCGTTGCCCAGCATGCCATGCCACCGCGTTGCCCAGCGGGCCGTGCCGCGGCCTCGGCCCGCATGCCTTGCGACTGCCTTGGCCAGCGTGCCATGCCACAGCGTGCCATGCCTTAGCCTTGGCCTACATGCCATGCCACTGCCTTGGCCAGCATGTCGTGCCACCGCCACGGCCAGCATGCCATGCCGGTCCGTTGCCCAGCATGCCACGGCCGTGGCGGCATGGCAAGCCACGGCCTCGGCCAGCATGCCATGCCACGGCCTCGGCCAGCATGCCATGGCACTGTCTTGGTCAGCATGCCATGCCATGGCACCGCCTTGTCCAGCACGCCGTGCCGCAGCGTTGGCCAGCATGCCTTGGCCGGCATGCCATGCCAATGCCTTGGGCCAACATGGCGTGCCACGGGCTGGGCCATGCCGGTCCGTTGCCCGGCATGCCACGGCCGTGGCGGCATGGCAAGCCACGGCCTCGGCCAGCATGCCATGCCCCGGCCTCGCCCAGCATGCCATGGCACGGTCTTGGTCAGCATGCCATGCCATGGCACCGCCTTGTGCAGCGTTGGCCAGCATGCCTTGGCCGGCATGCCATGCCAATGCCTTGGGCCAACATGGCGTGCCACGGGCTGGGCGAGCACGGCATGCCACGGGCTGGGCGAGCATGCCACGCCACGGCCTTGGCTAGCAGCAAGGCATGCCACGGCCTCGGCGAGCATGCCATGCCATGCCAAGGCCAAGGCCAAAGCCAAGGCCAAGGCAGTGGGCAAGGCCAAGTCCCTGTGCAAGGCATGGCCAAGGCCAAGGCAAAGGCCAAGGCCGCGGGCAAAGGCCAAGGCCAAGGCCAAGGCCATGGCGTGCCACCGCCTCGATCGATCTTTTTGAACATGATTCTTTTATAATCTTACCCAAACCGTGCAACACAATTAAAAATGCACTACAATCAATTTTAAATGTCATTCCCTATTTTTTTGCAATTTTTCTGGAGCTTTTCGAATTTTTAAAGCCCTTATTTGGCATAAAAAAATCAAAATAAAATAAAAAAAATGAAAAAAATAATTTAATAATTTCTATAATTACTAGTGAATCATCCTTTAATTATGGGAATTTTTCCATAATTTTTTGACTATTTTTATTAATTTTTATTATTTTTTAAGTATTAATATCGAAATAAATTAAAATAAAATATTTTCTGTAAAAAAATATTTTTTTTAATTTTTTTTATGGTGTATTAAATTATTTCCTACAACTTTCATGTTGAAAGTTTTGGCAAAAAACCATTACTTTTTAAAAAAACCCCATTATGACTCCTCGAACATGCTTGATGTTTCCTCCTGCCAGATTGAAAAGGGCTTAACAGGCTATTATAAGGGGGGGGCACCTCCCTTGCCCAGGGCAAGGCAGTGGCAGGTACGCCCCATGTTGGGCGCGGCCTGGGCTGCGGCCTTGGGTTACATGCACTGCGGCTCGACCGCGGCCTGGGCTGCGGCCTGGGGCGGCTCGGCCGCGGCCTTGGGCGGCCTGGACCGCGGCCTTGGGCGGCCTTGCGCGGCCTGGGCGCGGCCTTGGGCGGCCTGGGCGCGGCCTTGCGCGGCCTGGGCGCGGCCTTGGGCAGCATGGCGTGGCATGCGCGCGGGCGTGGGCGGCCTGGCATGCGCGCGGCATGGGCAGCACGGCATGGCATGCGCACGGCCTGGGCGGCCTGGCATGCAGCCGGCCTGGCATGCCCGCGGCGTGGGCAGCACGGCATGGCATGCGCACGGCCTGGGCGGCCTGGCATGCAGCCGGCCTGGCATGCCCGCGGCGTGGGCAGCACGGCATGGCATGCGCACGGCCTGGGCGGCCTGGCATGCAGCCGGCCTGGGCAGCACGGCATGGCATGCGCACGGCCTGGGCGGCCTGGCATGCCCGCGGCGTGGGCAGCGTGGCCTGTGCGAATACCGCGCGCGTGGTCTTTTGACCACGGTGCGCGTGTTGCGCGCATGGTCGCGCACGCCTTTGCACGCCTTCGCACGCAACGCACGTCTAGTGATAAGAACCGCAGCCAAGGCAGCCCAGCCCCAAGGCCAAGGCCAGCAGCATGGCATGCCACGGCGAAGGCAGCCCAGCCAAAGCCAGCAGCATGCCATGCCAAGGCCAGCAGCATGCCATGCCACGGCCAAGGCAGGCCAGCCAAAGCCAGCAGCATGCCATGCCAAGGCCAAGGCCAGCAGCATGCCATGCCACGGCCAAGGCAGCCCAGCCAAAGCCAGCAGCATGCCAAGCCAAGGCCAAGGCCAGCAGCATGCCATGCCACGGCCAAGGCAGCCCAGCCAAAGCCAGCAGCATGCCATGCCAAGGCCTAGGCCAGCAGCATGCCATGCCACGGCCAAGGCAGGCAAGCCAAAGCCAGCAGCATGCCATGCCAAGGCCAAGGCCAGCAGCATGCCATGCCACGGCCAAGGCAGCCCAGCCAAAGCCAGCAGCATGCCATGCCAAGGCCTAGGCCAGCAGCATGCCATGCCACGGGCAAGGCAGGCCAGCCAAAGCCAGCAGCATGCCATGCCAAGGCCAAGGCCAGCAGCATGCCATGCCACGGCCAAGGCAGCCCAGCCAAAGCCAGCAGCATGCCATGCCAAGGCCTAGGCCAGCAGCATGCCATGCCACGGCCAAGGCAGGCAAGCCAAAGCCAGCAGCATGCCATGCCAAGGCCATGGCCAGCAGCATGCCATGCCACGGCCAAGGCAGCCCAGCCAAAGCCAGCAGCATGCCATGCCAAGGCCAAGGCCAGCAGCATGCCATGCCACGGCCAAGGCAGCCCAGCCAAAGCCAGCAGCATGCCATGCCAAGGCCTAGGCCAGCAGCATGCCATGCCACGGCCAAGGCAGGCCAGCCAAAGCCAGCAGCATGCCATGCCAAGGCCAAGGCAGCCCACCCAAAGCCAGCAGCATGCCATGCCAAGGCCTAGGCCAGCAGCATGCCATGCCACGGCCAAGGCAGGCCAGCCAAAGCCAGCAGCATGCCATGCCAAGGCCTAGGCCACCAGCATGCCATGCCACGGCCAAGGCAGCCCAGCCAAAGCCAGCAGCATGCCATGCCAAGGCCAAGGCCAGCAGCATGCCATGCCACGGCCAAGGCAGCCCAGCCAAAGCCAGCAGCATGCCATGCCAAGGCCTAGGCCAGCAGCATGCCATGCCACGGCCAAGGCAGGCAAGCCAAAGCCAGCAGCATGCCATGCCAAGGCCATGGCCAGCAGCATGCCATGCCACGGCCAAGGCAGCCCAGCCAAAGCCAGCAGCATGCCATGCCAAGGCCAAGGCCAGCAGCATGCCATGCCACGGCCAAGGCAGCCCAGCCAAAGCCAGCAGCATGCCATGCCAAGGCCTAGGCCAGCAGCATGCCATGCCACGGCCAAGGCAGGCCAGCCAAAGCCAGCAGCATGCCATGCCAAGGCCAAGGCAGCCCACCCAAAGCCAGCAGCATGCCATGCCAAGGCCTAGGCCAGCAGCATGCCATGCCACGGCCAAGGCAGGCCAGCCAAAGCCAGCAGCATGCCATGCCAAGGCCTAGGCCACCAGCATGCCATGCCACGGCCAAGGCAGCCCAGCCAAAGCCAGCAGCATGCCATGCCAAGGCCTAGGCCAGCAGCATGCCATGCCACGGCCAAGGCAGGCCAGCCAAAGCCAACAGCATGGCATGCCAAGGCCAAGGCCAGCAGCATGCCATGCCACGGCCAAGGCAGCCCAGCCAAAGCCAGCAGCATGCCATGCCAAGGCCTAGGCCAGCAGCATGCCATGCCACGGCCAAGGCAGGCCAGCCAAAGCGAGCAGCATGCCATGCCAAGGCCTAGGCCAGCAGCATGCCATGCCACGGCCAAGGCAGCCCAACCAAAGCCAGCAGCATGCCATGCCAAGGCGTAGGCCAGCAGCATGCCATGCCACGGCCAAGGCAGGCCAGCCAAAGCCAGCAGCATGCCATGCCAAGGCCTAGGCCACCAGCATGCCATGCCACGGCCAAGGCAGCCCAGCCAAAGCCAGCAGCATGCCATGCCAAGGCCAAGGCCAGCAGCATGCCATGCCACGGCCAAGGCAGCCCAGCCAAAGCCAGCAGCATGCCATGCCAAGGCCTAGGCCAGCAGCATGCCATGCCACGGCCAAGGCAGGCAAGCCAAAGCCAGCAGCATGCCATGCCAAGGCCATGGCCAGCAGCATGCCATGCCACGGCCAAGGCAGCCCAGCCAAAGCCAGCAGCATGCCATGCCAAGGCCAAGGCCAGCAGCATGCCATGCCACGGCCAAGGCAGCCCAGCCAAAGCCAGCAGCATGCCATGCCAAGGCCTAGGCCACCAGCATGCCATGCCACGGCCAAGGCAGCCCAGCCAAAGCCAGCAGCATGCCATGCCAAGGCCAAGGCCAGCAGCATGCCATGCCACGGCCAAGGCAGCCCAACCAAAGCCAGCAGCATGCCATGCCAAGGCCTAGGCCAGCAGCATGCCATGCCACGGCCAAGGCAGGCCAGCCAAAGCCAGCCGCATGCCATGCAAAGGCCTAGGCCACCAGCATGCCATCCCACGGCCAAGGCAGCCCAGCCAAAGCCAGCAGCATGCCATGCCAAGGCCAAGGCCAGCAGCATGCCATGCCACGGCCAAGGCAGCCCAGCCAAAGCCAGCAGCATGCCATGCCAAGGCCTAGGCCAGCAGCATGCCATGCCACGGCCAAGGCAGGCCAGCCAAAGCCAACAGCATGGCATGCCAAGGCCAAGGCCAGCAGCATGCCATGCCACGGCCAAGGCAGCCCAGCCAAAGCCAGCAGCATGCCATGCCAAGGCCTAGGCCAGCAGCATGCCATGCCACGGCCAAGGCAGGCCAGCCAAAGCGAGCAGCATGCCATGCCAAGGCCTAGGCCAGCAGCATGCCATGCCACGGCCAAGGCAGCCCAACCAAAGCCAGCAGCATGCCATGCCAAGGCGTAGGCCAGCAGCATGCCATGCCACGGCCAAGGCAGGCCAGCCAAAGCCAGCAGCATGCCATGCCAAGGCCTAGGCCACCAGCATGCCATGCCACGGCCAAGGCAGCCCAGCCAAAGCCAGCAGCATGCCATGCCAAGGCCAAGGCCAGCAGCATGCCATGCCACGGCCAAGGCAGCCCAGCCAAAGCCAGCAGCATGCCATGCCAAGGCCTAGGCCAGCAGCATGCCATGCCACGGCCAACGCAGGCCAGCCAAAGCCAGCAGCATGCCATGCCAAGGCCTAGGCCAGCAGCATGCCATGCCACGGCCATGGCAGCCCAGCCAAAGCCAGCAGCATGCCATATCAAGGCCAAGGGCAGCAGCATGCCATGCCACGGCCAAGGCAGCCCAGCCAAAGCCAGCAGCATGCCATGCCATGGCCTAGGCCAGCAGCATGCCATGCCACGGCCAAGGCAGCCCAGCCAAAGCCAGCAGCATGCCATGCCAAGGCCAAGGCAGCCCAGCCAAAGCCAGCAGCATGCCATGCCAAGGCCAAGGCCAGCAGCATGCCATGCCACGGCCAAGGCAGCCCAGCCAAAGCCAGCAGCATGCCATGCCAAGGCCTAGGCCAGCAGCATGCCATGCCACGGCCAAGGCAGGCCAGCCAAAGCCAACAGCATGGCATGCCAAGGCCAAGGCCAGCAGCATGCCATGCCACGGCCAAGGCAGCCCAGCCAAAGCCAGCAGCATGCCATGCCAAGGCCTAGGCCAGCAGCATGCCATGCCACGGCCAAGGCAGGCCAGCCAAAGCGAGCAGCATGCCATGCCAAGGCCTAGGCCAGCAGCATGCCATGCCACGGCCAAGGCAGCCCAACCAAAGCCAGCAGCATGCCATGCCAAGGCTTAGGCCAGCAGCATGCCATGCCACGGCCAAGGCAGGCCAGCCAAAGCCAGCAGCATGCCATGCCAAGGCCTAGGCCACCAGCATGCCATGCCACGGCCAAGGCAGCCCAGCCAAAGCCAGCAGCATGCCATGCCAAGGCCAAGGCCAGCAGCATGCCATGCCACGGCCAAGGCAGCCCACCCAAAGCCAGCAGCATGCCATGCCAAGGCCTAGGCCAGCAGCATGCCATGCCACGGCCAACGCAGGCCAGCCAAAGCCAGCAGCATGCCATGCCAAGGCCTAGGCCAGCAGCATTCCATGCCACGGCCATGGCAGCCCAGCCAAAGCCAGCAGCATGCCATATCAAGGCCAAGGGCAGCAGCATGCCATGCCACGGCCAAGGCAGCCCAGCCAAAGCCAGCAGCATGCCATGCCATGGCCTAGGCCAGCAGCATGCCATGCCACGGCCAAGGCAGGCCAGCCAAAGCCAGCAGCATGCCATGCCAAGGCCAAGGCCAGCAGCATGCCATGCCACGGCCAAGGCAGCCCAGCCAAAGCCAGCAGCATGCCATGCCAAGGCCTAGGCCAGCAGCATGCCATGCCACGGCCAAGGCAGCCCAGCCAAAGCCAGCAGCATGCCATATCAAGGCCAAGGCCAGCAGCATGCCATGCCACGGCCAAGGCAGCCCAGCCAAAGCCAGCAGCATGCCATGCCACGGCCAAGGCAGGCCAGCCAAAGCCAGCAGCATGCCATGCCAAGGCCTAGGCCAGCAGCATGCCATGCCACGGCCAAGGCAGGCCAGCCAAAGCCAGCAGCATGCCATGCCAAGGCCAAGGCCAGCAGCATGCCATGCCACGGCCAAGGCAGGCCTGCCAAAGCCAGCAGCATGCCATGCCAAGGCCAAGGCCAGCAGCATGCCATGCCAAGGCCAAGGCCAGCAGCATGCCATGCCACGGCCAAGGCTGCCAGCCAAAGCCAGCAGCATGCCATGCCAAGGCCTAGGCCAGCAGCATACCATGCCAAGGCCTAGGCCAGCAGCATGCCATGCCACGGCCAAGGCAGCCCAGCCAAAGCCAGCAGCATGCCATGCCAAGGCCTAGGCCAGCAGCATGCCATGCCACGGCCAAGGCAGCCCAGCCAAAGCCAGCAGCATGCCATGCCAAGGCCAAGGCCAGCAGCATGCCATGCCACGGCCAAGGCAGCCCAGCCAAAGCCAGCAGCATGCCATGCCAAGGCCTAGGCCACCAGCATGCCATGCCACGGCCAAGGCAGCCCAGCCAAAGCCAGCAGCATGCCATGCCAAGGCCTAGGCCAGCAGCATGCCATGCCACGGCCAAGGCAGGCCAGCCAAAGCCAACAGCATGGCATGCCAAGGCCAAGGCCAGCAGCATGCCATGCCACGGCCAAGGCAGCCCAGCCAAAGCCAGCAGCATGCCATGCCAAGGCCTAGGCCAGCAGCATGCCATGCCACGGCCAAGGCAGGCCAGCCAAAGCGAGCAGCATGCCATGCCATGCCAAGGCCAAGGCCAGCAGCATGCCATGCCACGGCCAAGGCAGCCCAACCAAAGCCAGCAGCATGCCATGCCAAGGCTTAGGCCAGCAGCATGCCATGCCACGGCCAAGGCAGGCCAGCCAAAGCCAGCAGCATGCCATGCCAAGGCCAAGGCCAGCAGCATGCCATGCCACGGCCAAGGCAGCCCAGCCAAAGCCAGCAGCATGCCATGCCAAGGCCTAGGCCAGCAGCATGCCATGCCACGGCCAAGGCAGGCCAGCCAAAGCGAGCAGCATGCCATGCCATGCCAAGGCCAAGGCCAGCAGCATGCCATGCCACGGCCAAGGCAGCCCAACCAAAGCCAGCAGCATGCCATGCCAAGGCTTAGGCCAGCAGCATGCCATGCCACGGCCAAGGCAGGCCAGCCAAAGCCAGCAGCATGCCATGCCAAGGCCTATGCCACCAGCATGCCATGCCACGGCCAAGGCAGCCCAGCCAAAGCCAGCAGTATGCCATGCCAAGGCCAAGGCCAGCAGCATGCCATGCCACGGCCAAGGCAGCCCAGCCAAAGCCAGCAGCATGCCATGCGAAGGCCTAGGCCAGCAGCATGCCATGCCACGGCCAACGCAGGCCAGCCAAAGCCAGCAGCATGCCATGCCAAGGCCTAGGCCAGCAGCATGCCATGCCACGGCCAAGGCAGCCCAGCCAAAGCCAGCAGCATGCCATATCAAGGCCAAGGGCAGCAGCATGCCATGCCACGGCCAAGGCAGCCCAGCCAAAGCCAGCAGCATGCCATGCCATGGCCTAGGCCAGCAGCATGCCATGCCACGGCCAAGGCAGGCCAGCCAAAGCCAGCAGCATGCCATGCCAAGGCCAAGGCAGCCCAGCCAAAGCCAGCAGCATGCCATGCCAAGGCCTAGGCCAGCAGCATGCCATGCCACGGCCAAGGCAGCCCAGCCAAAGCCAGCAGCATGCCATATCAAGGCCAAGGCCAGCAGCATGCCATGCCACGGCCAAGGCAGCCCAGCCAAAGCCAGCAGCATGCCATGCCATGCCTAGGCCAGCAGCATGCCATGCCACGGCCAAGGCAGGCCAGCCAAAGCCAGCAGCATGCCATGCCAAGGCCTAGGCCAGCAGCATGCCATGCCACGGCCAAGGCAGGCCAGCCAAAGCCAGCAGCATGCCATGCCAAGGCCAAGGCCAGCAGCATGCCATGCCACGGCCAAGGCAGGCCAGCCAAAGCCAGCAGCATGCCATGCCAAGGCCAAGGCCAGCAGCATGCCATGCCACGGCCAAGGCTGCCAGCCAAAGCCAGCAGCATGCCATGCCAAGGCCTAGGCCAGCAGCATGCCATGCCACGGCCAAGGCAGCCCAGCCAAAGCCAGCAGCATGCCATGCCAAGGCCTAGGCCAGCAGCATGCCATGCCCCGGCCAAGGCAGCCCAGCCAAAGCCAGCAGCATGCCATGCCACGGCCAAGGCAGCCCAGCCAAAGCCAGCAGCATGCCATGCCACGGCCAAGGCCAAGGCCAAGGCAGCCCATCCGAAGCCAGCAACATTCCATGGCAAGGCCAACGCAGCCCAGCCAAAGCCGGCGGCATGCCATGCCAAGGCCAAGGCCAGCCGCATGTCTTGCCACGGCCTTGTCCCGCAGCGTGGCGTGCCTTGGCCTTGGGCTAGAACATCGCATGCCACGCCCTTGGCAAGCAATCCTGTCCCTCGTGTAATTGCCATTTGGTTTGGCTTTGACTTACGTATATGTTGCCCTGCGAAATGCTTGTCCCTCGGGTAATAGCCGGTTTGGTTGCCTTTGACTTGCGAACACGAATCCCATGCGCGGCGAGACGAAATTCAGCGTTGCCCAAGCGGATTGCTGACGCTACAGGACGAGTTGCGCGACGGCTGCAGCCTTGGCCAGCAGGCCATGCCATGGACTTGCCCCGCATGCCATGCCTTGGCATTCGCTAGCGTGCCACGCCACCGGCTTGGCCAGCATGCAAGGCCACTGCCTTAGCGAGCATTCCATGCAGAAGCGTTGGCCAGCATGCCATGCGACGGCCTCGGCAAGCATGCCACGCCACGGCCCTCGCCAGCATGCCACGCCTTGGCAGTGGCCTGCATGCCTTGCCACCGCCTTGCCCAGCACGCCGTGTCAAAGCGTTGCCCAGCGTGCCAGGCCACGGATTTGGCCAGCACGTCATGCCACTGCCTCGGCCAACATGCCTTGCCACGGCGTTGCCCAACGTTCCTTTGCCACGGCGTTGCCCAGCATGCCATGCCACGGCGTTGCCCAGCGTGCCATGCCTTGGCCTTGGCCAACTTGCCATGCCACGGCCCCGGCCCCGGCCCGCATGCCTTGTCACGGCGTGGCCCAGCATGGCGTGCCACCGCGGTGCCCGGCGTGCATGCCATGCCAAGGCAAGGCCAGCGGCACGCCATGCCACGGCCTCGGCCCGCATGCCTTGCCACGGCCTCGGTCGCGCATGCCATGCCACCGCGTTGCCCGGCATGCCATGCCTTGGCCTCGGTCAACATGCCATGCCACGGCCTCGGCCTCGGCCCGCATGCCTTGCTACGGCGTCGCCCAACATGCCATGCCACGGCCTCGGCCCGCAGGCCTTGCTACGGCGTCGCCCAACATGCAATGCCACGGCCTCGGCCCGCATGCCATGCCACGGCCTCGGCCCGCATGCCTTGCCACGGCGTCGCCCAACATGCCATGCCACGGCCTCGGCCCGCATGCCTTGCCACGGCCTCGGCCGCGCATGCCATGCCACCGCGTTGCCCGGCATGCCATGCCTTGGCCTCGGTCAACATGCCATGCCACGGCCTCGGCCTCGGCCCGCATGCCTTGCTACGGCGTCGCCCAACATGCAGTGCCACGGCCTCGGCCCGCATGCCATGCCACGGCCTCGGCCCGCATGCCTTGCCACGGCGTCGCCCAACATGCCATGCCACGGCCTCGGCCCGCATGCCTTGCCACGGCCTCGGCCGCGCATGCCATGCCACCGCGTTGCCCGGCATGCCATGCCTTGGCCTCGGTCAACATGCCATGCCACAGCCTCGGCCTCGGCCCGCATGCCTTGCTACGGCGTCGCCCAACATGCAGTGCCACGGCCTCGGCCCGCATGCCATGCCACGGCCTCGGCCCGCATGCCTTGCCACGGCGTCGCCCAACATGCCATGCCACGGCCTCGGCCCGCATGCCTTGCCACGGCCTCGGCCGCGCATGCCATGCCACCGCGTTGCCCGGCATGCCATGCCTTGGCCTCGGTCAACATGCCATGCCACGGCCTCGGCCTCGGCCCGCATGCCTTGCTACGGCGTCGCCCAACATGCAGTGCCACGGCCTCGGCCCGCATGCCATGCCACGGCCTCGGCCCGCATGCCTTGCCACGGCGTCGCCCAACATGCCATGCCACGGCCTCGGCTAGCATGCCATGCCACGGCCTCGGCCCGCATGCCTTGCCAAGGCGTTGCCCAACATGCCATGCCATGCCACGGCCTCGGCCCGCATGTCTTGCCAAGGCGTTGCCCAACATGCCATGCCACGGCCTCGGCCCGCATGCCTTGCCACGGCGTTGCCCAGCATGCCATGCCACCGCGTTGCCCGGCATGCCATGCCTTAGCCTTGGCCAGCATGGCATGCCACGGCCTCGGCCATCATGCCATGCCACGGCCTCGGCCCGCATGCCTTGCCACGGCGTTGCCCAACATGCCATGCCACGGCCTCGGCCCGCATGCCATGCCATGCCATGCCTTGGCCTTGGCCAGCATGACATGCCACGGCCTCGGCCCGCATGCCTTGCCACGGCGTCGCCCAACATGCCATGCCACGGCCTCGGCTAGCATGCCATGCCACGGCCTCGGCCCGCATGCCTTGCCAAGGCGTTGCCCAACATGCCATGCCATGCCACGGCCTCGGCCCGCATGTCTTGCCAAGGCGTTGCCCAACATGCCATGCCACGGCCTCGGCCCGCATGCCTTGCCACGGCGTTGCCCAGCATGCCATGCCACCGCGTTGCCCGGCATGCCATGCCTTAGCCTTGGCCAGCATGGCATGCCACGGCCTCGGCCATCATGCCATGCCACGGCCTCGGCCCGCATGCCTTGCCACGGCGTTGCCCAACATGCCATGCCACGGCCTCGGCCCGCATGCCATGCCATGCCATGCCTTGGCCTTGGCCAGCATGACATGCCACGGCCTCGGCCCGCATGCCTTGCTACGGCGTCGCCCAACAAGCCATGCCACGGCCTCGGCCCGCATGACATGCCACGGCCTCGGACCGCATGCCTTGCTACGGCGTCGCCCAACATGCCATGCCACGGCCTCGGCCCGCATGACATGCCACGGCCTCGGCCATCATGCCATGCCACGGCCTCGGCCCGCATGCCTTGCCACGGCGTTGCCCAACATGCCATGCCACGGCCTCGGCCCGCATGCCATGCCATGCCACGGCCACGGCCCGCATGCCATGCCACGGCCACGGCCTCGGCCCGCATGCCTTGCTACGGCGTCGCCCAACATGCCATGCCACGGCCTCGGCCCGCATGCCGTGCCACGGCCTCGGCCCGCATGCCATGCCATGCCACGGCCCGCATGTCTTGCCACGGCGTTGCCAAACATGCCATGCCACGGCCTCGGCCCGCATGCCTTGCGACGGCGTCGCCCAACATGCCATGCCACGGCCACGGCCCGCATGCCATGCCACGGCCTCGGCCCGCATGCCATGCCACGGCCTCGGCCCGCATGCCTTGCTGCGGCGTTGCCCAACATGCCATGCCACGGCCTCGGCCCGCATGCCTTGCCACCGCGTTGCCCAGCATGCCATGCCACCGCGTTGCCCGGCGTGCCATGCCTTAGCCTTGGCCAACATGTCGAGCCACGGCCTCGGCCCGCATGCCATGCCATGCCACAGCCCGCATGTCTTGCCACGGCGTTGCCAAACATGCCATGCCACGGCCTCGGCCCGCATGACGTGCCACGGCCTCGGCCCGCATGCCATGCCACGGCCTCGGCCCGCATGACATGCCACGGCCTCGGCCCGCATGCCTTGCCACGACGCCGCCCAACTTGCCATGCCACGGCCTCGGCCCGCATGCCATGCCACGGCCTCGGCCCGCATGACATGCCACGGCCTCGGCCCGCATGCCTTGCTACGGCGTCGCCCAACGTGCCATGCCACGGCCTCGGCCCGCATGCCATGCCACGGCCTCGGCCCGCATGACATGCCACGGCCTCGGACCGCATGCCTTGCTACGGCGTCGCCCAACATGCCATGCCACGGCCTCGGCCCGCATGCCACGGCACGGCCTCGGCCCGCATGCCTTGCTACGGCGTCGCCCAACATGCCATGCCACGGCCTCGGCCCGCATGCCATGCCACGGCCTCGGCCCGCATGACATGCCACGGCCTCGGACCGCATGCCTTGCTACGGCGTCGCCCAACATGCCATGCCACGGCCTCGGCCCGCATGCCACGGCACGGCCTCGGCCCGCATGCCTTGCTACGGCGTCGCCCAACATGCCATGCCACGGCCTCGGCCCGCATGCCATGCCACGGCCTCGGCCCGCATGACATGCCACGGCCTCGGACCGCATGCCTTGCTACGGCGTCGCCCAACATGCCATGCCACGGCCTCGGCCCGCATGCCATGCCACGGCCTCGGCCCGCATGACATGCCACGGCCTCGGACCGCATGCCTTGCTACGGCGTCGCCCAACATGCCATGCCACGGCCTCGGCCCGCATGCCACGGCACGACCTCGGCCCGCATGCCTTGCTACGGCGTCGCCCAACATGCCATGCCACGGCCTCGGCCCGCATGCCATGCCACGGCCTCGGCCCGCATGACATGCCACGGCCTCGGACCGCATGCCTTGCTACGGCGTCGCCCAACATGCCATGCCACGGCCTCGGCCCGCATGCCAAGCCACGGCCTCGGCCCGCATGACATGCCACGGCCTCGGACCGCATGCCTTGCTACGGCGTCGCCCAACATGCCATGCCACGGCCTCGGCCCGCATGCCACGGCACGGCCTCGGCCCGCATGCCTTGCTACGGCGTCGCCCAACATGCCATGCCACGGCCTCGGCCCGCATGCCATGCCACGGCCTCGGCCCGCATGACATGCCACGGCCTCGGACCGCATGCCTTGCTACGGCGTCGCCCAACATGCCATGCCACGGCCTCGGCCCGCACGCCACGGCACGGCCTCGGCCCGCATGCCTTGCTACGGCGTCGCCCAACATGCCATGCCACGGCCTCGGCCCGCATGCCATGCCACGGCCTCGGCCCGCATGACATGCCACGGCCTCGGACCGCATGCCTTGCTACGGCGTCGCCCAACATGCCATGCCACGGCCTCGGCCCGCATGACATGCCACGGCCTCGGACCGCATGCCTTGCTACGGCGTCGCCCAACATGCCATGCCACGGCCTCGGCCCGCATGCCATGCCACGGCCTCGGCCCGCATGACATGCCACGGCCTCGGCCCGCATGCCTTGCTACGGCGTCGCCCAACATGCCTTGCCACGGCCTCGGCCCGCATGCCATGCCACGGCCTCGGCCCGCATGCCTTGCCACGACGTCGCCCAACTTGCCATGCCACGGCCTCGGCCCGCATGCCATGCCACGGCCTCGGCGCGCATGACATGCCACGGCCTCGGCCCGCATGCCATGCTACGGCGTCGCCCAACATGCCATGCCACGGCCTCGGCCCGCATGCCATGCCACGGCCTCGGCCCGCATGCCATGCCACGGCCTCGGCCCGCATGACAGGCCACGGCCTCGGACCGCATGCCTTGCTACGGCGTCGCCCAACATGCCATGCCACGGCCTCGGCCCGCATGCCATGCCACGGCCTCGGCCCGCATGCCACGGCACGGCCTCGGCCCGCATGCCTTGCTACGGCGTCGCCCAACATGCCATGCCACGGCCTCGGCCCGCATGCCATGCCACGGCCTCGGCCCGCATGACATGCCACGGCCTCGGACCGCATGCCTTGCTACGGCGTCGCCCAACATGCCATGCCACAGCCTCGGCCCGCATGCCGTGCCACGGCCTCGGCCTCGGCCTGCATGCCTTGCTACGACGTTGGCCAACATGCCATGCCACGGCCCCGGCCCGCATGCCATGCCACCGCGTTGCCCGGCGTGCCATGCCTTAGCCTTGGCCAACATGTCGTGCCACGGCCTCGGCCCGCATGCCATGCCATGCCACGGCCCTCATGTCTTGCCACGGCGTTGCCAAACATGCCATGCCACGGCCTCGGCCCGCATGCCTTGCTACGGCGTCGCCCAACATGCCATGACATGCCACGGCCTCGGCCCGCATGCCTTGCTACGGCGTCGCCCAACATGCCATGCCACGGCCTCTGCCCGCATGCCATGCCACGGCCTCGGCCCGCATGCCTTGCGACGGCGTCGCCCAACATGCCATGCCACGGCCTCTGCCCGCATGCCATGCCACGGCCTCGGCCCGCGTGACATGCCACGGCCTCGGCCCGCATGCCTTGCCACGACGTCGCCCAACTTGCCATGCCACGGCCTCGGCCCGCATGCCATGCCACGGCCTCGGCTCGCATGACATGCCACGGCCTCGGCCCGCATGCGTTGCTACGGCGTCGCCCAACATGCCATGCCACGGCCTCGGCCCGCATGCCATGCCATGGCCTCGGCCCGCATGACATGCCACGGCCTCGGACCGCATGCCTTGCTACGGCGTCGCCCAACATGCCATGCCACGGCCCCGGCCCGCATGCCTTGCCACCGCGTTGCCCGGCGTGCCATGCCACCGCGTTGCCCGGCGTGCCATGCCTTAGCCTTGGCCAACATGTCGTGCCACGGCCTCGGCCCGCATGCCATGCCATGCCACAGCCCGCATGTCTTGCCACGGCGTTGCCAAACATGCCATGCCACGGCCTCGGCCCGCATGCCTTGCCACGGCCTCGGCCAACATGCCATGCCACGGCCTCGGCCCGCATGCCATGCCACGGCCTCGGCCCGCATGACATGCCACGGCCTCGGCCCGCATGCCTTGCTACGGCGTCGCCCAACATGCCATGCCACGGCCTCGGCCCGCATGCCATGCCACGGCCTCGGCCCGCATGCCCTTCTACGGCGTTGCCCAACATGCCATGCCACGGCCTCGGCCCGCATGCCTTGCCACCGCGTTGCCCAGCATGCCATGCCACCGCGTTGCCCGGCGTGCCATGCCTTAGCCTTGGCCAACATGTCGTGCCACGGCCTCGGCCCGCATGCCATGCCACGGCCTCGGCCCGCATGTCTTGCCACGGCGTTGCCCAACATGCCATGCCACGGCCTCGGCCCCCATGCCTTGCCACCGCGCTGCCCAGCATGCCAATGCACCGCGTTGCCCGGCGTGCCATGCCTTAGCCTTGGCCAACATGCCACGCCACGGCCTCGGCCCGCATGGCTTGCCAGGGCGTTGCCCAACATGCCATGCCACGGCCTCGGCCCGCATGTCTTGCCACGGCGTTGCCCAACATGCCATGCCATGCCACGCCACGGCCTCGGCCCGCATGCCATGCCACGGCCTCGGCCCGCATGCCATGCCATGCCACGGCCTCGGCCCGCATGCCATGCCACGGCCTCGGCCAGCATGCCATGCCAAGGCCTCGGCCCGCATGCCTTGCCACGGCGTTGCCCAGCATGCCATGCCACCGCGTTGCCCAGCGGGCCGTGCCGCGGCCTCGGCCCGCATGCCTTGCGACTGCCTTGGCCAGCGTGCCATGCCTTAGCCTTGGCCTACATGCCATGCCACTGCCTTGGCCAGCATGTCGTGCCACCGCCACGGCCAGCATGCCATGCCGGTCCGTTGCCCAGCATGCCACGGCCGTGGCGGCATGGCAAGCCACGGCCTCGGCCAGCATGCCATGCCACGGCCTCGGCCAGCATGCCATGGCACTGTCTTGGTCAGCATGCCATGCCATGGCACCGCCTTGTCCAGCACGCCGTGCCGCAGCGTTGGCCAGCATGCCTTGGCCGGCATGCCATGCCAATGCCTTGGGCCAACATGGCGTGCCACGGGCTGGGCCATGCCGGTCCGTTGCCCGGCATGCCACGGCCGTGGCGGCATGGCAAGCCACGGCCTCGGCCAGCATGCCATGCCCCGGCCTCGCCCAGCATGCCATGGCACGGTCTTGGTCAGCATGCCATGCCATGGCACCGCCTTGTGCAGCGTTGGCCAGCATGCCTTGGCCGGCATGCCATGCCAATGCCTTGGGCCAACATGGCGTGCCACGGGCTGGGCGAGCACGGCATGCCACGGGCTGGGCGAGCATGCCACGCCACGGCCTTGGCTAGCAGCAAGGCATGCCACGGCCTCGGCGAGCATGCCATGCCATGCCAAGGCCAAGGCCAAAGCCAAGGCCAAGGCAGTGGGCAAGGCCAAGTCCCTGTGCAAGGCATGGCCAAGGCCAAGGCAAAGGCCAAGGCCAAGGCAAAGGCCAAGGCCGCGGGCAAAGGCCAAGGCCAAGGCCAAGGCCATGGCGTGCCACCGCCTCGATCGATCTTTTTGAACATGATTCTTTTATAATCTTACCCAAACCGTGCAACACAATTAAAAATGCACTACAATCAATTTTAAATGTCATTCCCTATTTTTTTGCAATTTTTCTGGAGCTTTTCGAATTTTTAAAGCCCTTATTTGGCATAAAAAAATCAAAATAAAATAAAAAAAATGAAAAAAATAATTTAATAATTTCTATAATTACTAGTGAATCATCCTTTAATTATGGGAATTTTTCCATAATTTTTTGACTATTTTTATTAATTTTTATTATTTTTTAAGTATTAATATCGAAATAAATTAAAATAAAATATTTTCTGTAAAAAAATATTTTTTTTAATTTTTTTTATGGTGTATTAAATTATTTCCTACAACTTTCATGTTGAAAGTTTTGGCAAAAAAACATTACTTTTTAAAAAAACCCCATTATGACTCCTCGAACATGCTTGATGTTTCCTCCTGCCAGATTGAAAAGGGCTTAACAGGCTATTATAAGGGGGGGGCACCTCCCTTGCCCAGGGCAAGGCAGTGGCAGGTACGCCCCATGTTGGGCGCGGCCTGGGCTGCGGCCTTGGGTTACATGCACTGCGGCTCGACCGCGGCCTGGGCTGCGGCCTGGGGCGGCTCGGCCGCGGCCTTGGGCGGCCTGGACCGCGGCCTTGGGCGGCCTTGCGCGGCCTGGGCGCGGCCTTGGGCGGCCTGGGCGCGGCCTTGCGCGGCCTGGGCGCGGCCTTGGGCGGCCTGGGCGCGGCCTTGCGCGGCCTGGGCGCGGCCTTGGGCAGCATGGCGTGGCATGCGCGCGGGCGTGGGCGGCCTGGCATGCGCGCGGCATGGGCAGCACGGCATGGCATGCGCACGGCCTGGGCGGCCTGGCATGCAGCCGGCCTGGCATGCGCACGGCCTGGGCGGCCTGGCATGCAGCCGGCCTGGCATGCCCGCGGCGTGGGCAGCACGGCATGGCATGCGCACGGCCTGGGCGGCCTGGCATGCAGCCGGCCTGGCATGCCCGCGGCGTGGGCAGCACGGCATGGCATGCGCACGGCCTGGGCGGCCTGGCATGCAGCCGGCCTGGGCAGCACGGCATGGCATGCGCACGGCCTGGGCGGCCTGGCATGCCCGCGGCGTGGGCAGCGTGGCCTGTGCGAATACCGCGCGCGTGGTCTTTTGACCACGGTGCGCGTGTTGCGCGCATGGTCGCGCACGCCTTTGCACGCCTTCGCACGCAACGCACGTCTAGTGATAAGAACCGCAGCCAAGGCAGCCCAGCCCCAAGGCCAAGGCCAGCAGCATGGCATGCCACGGCGAAGGCAGCCCAGCCAAAGCCAGCAGCATGCCATGCCAAGGCCAGCAGCATGCCATGCCACGGCCAAGGCAGGCCAGCCAAAGCCAGCAGCATGCCATGCCAAGGCCAAGGCCAGCAGCATGCCATGCCACGGCCAAGGCAGCCCAGCCAAAGCCAGCAGCATGCCAAGCCAAGGCCAAGGCCAGCAGCATGCCATGCCACGGCCAAGGCAGCCCAGCCAAAGCCAGCAGCATGCCATGCCAAGGCCTAGGCCAGCAGCATGCCATGCCACGGCCAAGGCAGGCAAGCCAAAGCCAGCAGCATGCCATGCCAAGGCCAAGGCCAGCAGCATGCCATGCCACGGCCAAGGCAGCCCAGCCAAAGCCAGCAGCATGCCATGCCAAGGCCTAGGCCAGCAGCATGCCATGCCACGGCCAAGGCAGGCCAGCCAAAGCCAGCAGCATGCCATGCCAAGGCCTAGGCCAGCAGCATGCCATGCCACGGCCAAGGCAGGCCAGCCAAAGCCAGCAGCATGCCATGCCAAGGCCAAGGCCAGCAGCATGCCATGCCACGGCCAAGGCAGCCCAGCCAAAGCCAGCAGCATGCCATGCCAAGGCCTAGGCCAGCAGCATGCCATGCCACGGCCAAGGCAGGCAAGCCAAAGCCAGCAGCATGCCATGCCAAGGCCAAGGCCAGCAGCATGCCATGCCACGGCCAAGGCAGCCCAGCCAAAGCCAGCAGCATGCCATGCCAAGGCCTAGGCCAGCAGCATGCCATGCCACGGCCAAGGCAGGCCAGCCAAAGCCAGCAGCATGCCATGCCAAGGCCAAGGCCAGCAGCATGCCATGCCACGGCCAAGGCAGCCCAGCCAAAGCCAGCAGCATGCCATGCCAAGGCCTAGGCCAGCAGCATGCCATGCCACGGCCAAGGCAGGCAAGCCAAAGCCAGCAGCATGCCATGCCAAGGCCAAGGCCAGCAGCATGCCATGCCACGGCCAAGGCAGCCCAGCCAAAGCCAGCAGCATGCCATGCCAAGGCCTAGGCCAGCAGCATGCCATGCCACGGCCAAGGCAGGCAAGCCAAAGCCAGCAGCATGCCATGCCAAGGCCAAGGCCAGCAGCATGCCATGCCACGGCCAAGGCAGCCCAGCCAAAGCCAGCAGCATGCCATGCCAAGGCCTAGGCCAGCAGCATGCCATGCCACGGCCAAGGCAGGCCAGCCAAAGCCAGCAGCATGCCATGCCAAGGCCAAGGCCAGCAGCATGCCATGCCACGGCCAAGGCAGCCCAGCCAAAGCCAGCAGCATGCCATGCCAAGGCCTAGGCCAGCAGCATGCCATGCCACGGCCAAGGCAGGCAAGCCAAAGCCAGCAGCATGCCATGCCAAGGCCATGGCCAGCAGCATGCCATGCCACGGCCAAGGCAGCCCAGCCAAAGCCAGCAGCATGCCATGCCAAGGCCAAGGCCAGCAGCATGCCATGCCACGGCCAAGGCAGCCCAGCCAAAGCCAGCAGCATGCCATGCCAAGGCCTAGGCCAGCAGCATGCCATGCCACGGCCAAGGCAGGCCAGCCAAAGCCAGCAGCATGCCATGCCAAGGCCAAGGCCAGCAGCATGCCATGCCACGGCCAAGGCAGCCCACCCAAAGCCAGCAGCATGCCATGCCAAGGCCTAGGCCAGCAGCATGCCATGCCACGGCCAAGGCAGGCCAGCCAAAGCCAGCAGCATGCCATGCCAAGGCCTAGGCCACCAGCATGCCATGCCACGGCCAAGGCAGCCCAGCCAAAGCCAGCAGCATGCCATGCCAAGGCCAAGGCCAGCAGCATGCCATGCCACGGCCAAGGCAGCCCAGCCAAAGCCAGCAGCATGCCAAGCCAAGGCCAAGGCCAGCAGCATGCCATGCCACGGCCAAGGCAGCCCAGCCAAAGCCAGCAGCATGCCATGCCAAGGCCTAGGCCAGCAGCATGCCATGCCACGGCCAAGGCAGGCAAGCCAAAGCCAGCAGCATGCCATGCCAAGACCAAGGCCAGCAGCATGCCATGCCACGGCCAAGGCAGCCCAGCCAAAGCCAGCAGCATGCCATGCCAAGGCCTAGGCCAGCAGCATGCCATGCCACGGCCAAGGCAGGCCAGCCAAAGCCAGCAGCATGCCATGCCAAGGCCAAGGCCAGCAGCATGCCATGCCACGGCCAAGGCAGCCCAGCCAAAGCCAGCAGCATGCCATGCCAAGGCCTAGGCCAGCAGCATGCCATGCCACGGCCAAGGCAGGCAAGCCAAAGCCAGCAGCATGCCATGCCAAGGCCATGGCCAGCAGCATGCCATGCCACGGCCAAGGCAGCCCAGCCAAAGCCAGCAGCATGCCATGCCAAGGCCAAGGCCAGCACCATGCCATGCCACGGCCAAGGCAGCCCAGCCAAAGCCAGCAGCATGCCATGCCAAGGCCTAGGCCAGCAGCATGCCATGCCACGGCCAAGGCAGGCCAGCCAAAGCCAGCAGCATGCCATGCCAAGGCCAAGGCCAGCAGCATGCCATGCCACGGCCAAGGCAGCCCACCCAAAGCCAGCAGCATGCCATGCCAAGGCCTAGGCCAGCAGCATGCCATGCCACGGCCAAGGCAGGCCAGCCAAAGCCAGCAGCATGCCATGCCAAGGCCTAGGCCACCAGCATGCCATGCCACGGCCAAGGCAGCCCAGCCAAAGCCAGCAGCATGCCATGCCAAGGCCAAGGCCAGCAGCATGCCATGCCACGGCCAAGGCAGCCCAGCCAAAGCCAGCAGCATGCCATGCCAAGGCCTAGGCCAGCAGCATGCCATGCCACGGCCAAGGCAGGCAAGCCAAAGCCAGCAGCATGCCATGCCAAGGCCATGGCCAGCAGCATGCCATGCCACGGCCAAGGCAGCCCAGCCAAAGCCAGCAGCATGCCATGCCAAGGCCAAGGCCAGCAGCATGCCATGCCACGGCCAAGGCAGCCCAGCCAAAGCCAGCAGCATGCCATGCCAAGGCCTAGGCCAGCAGCATGCCATGCCACGGCCAAGGCAGGCCAGCCAAAGCCAGCAGCATGCCATGCCAAGGCCTAGGCCAGCAGCATGCCATGCCACGGCCAAGGCAGGCCAGCCAAAGCCAGCAGCATGCCATGCCAAGGCCTAGGCCACCAGCATGCCATGCCACGGCCAAGGCAGCCCAGCCAAAGCCAGCAGCATGCCATGCCACGGCCAAGGCAGCCCAGCCAAAGCCAGCAGCATGCCATGCCAAGGCCTAGGCCAGCAGCATGCCATGCCACGGCCAAGGCAGGCAAGCCAAAGCCAGCAGCATGCCATGCCAAGGCCATGGCCAGCAGCATGCCATGCCACGGCCAAGGCAGCCCAGCCAAAGCCAGCAGCATGCCATGCCAAGGCCAAGGCCAGCAGCATGCCATGCCACGGCCAAGGCAGCCCAGCCAAAGCCAGCAGCATGCCATGCCAAGGCCTAGGCCAGCAGCATGCCATGCCACGGCCAAGGCAGGCCAGCCAAAGCCAGCAGCATGCCATGCCAAGGCCAAGGCCAGCAGCATGCCATGCCACGGCCAAGGCAGCCCAACCAAAGCCAGCAGCATGCCATGCCAAGGCCTAGGCCAGCAGCATGCCATGCCACGGCCAAGGCAGGCCAGCCAAAGCCAGCAGCATGCCATGCCAAGGCCTAGGCCACCAGCATGCCATGCCACGGCCAAGGCAGCCCAGCCAAAGCCAGCAGCATGCCATGCCAAGGCCAAGGCCAGCAGCATGCCATGCCACGGCCAAGGCAGGCCAGCCAAAGCCAGCAGCATGCCATGCCAAGGCCTAGGCCAGCAGCATGCCATGCCACGGCCAAGGCAGGCAAGCCAAAGCCAGCAGCATGCCATGCCAAGGCCAAGGCCAGCAGCATGCCATGCCACGGCCAAGGCAGCCCAGCCAAAGCCAGCAGCATGCCATGCCAAGGCCAAGGCCAGCAGCATGCCATGCCACGGCCAAGGCAGCCCAGCCAAAGCCAGCAGCATGCCATGCCAAGGCCTAGGCCAGCAGCATGCCATGCCACGGCCAAGGCAGCCCAGCCAAAGCCAGCAGCATGCCATGCCAAGGCCTAGGCCAGCAGCATGCCATGCCACGGCCAAGGCAGCCCAGCCAAAGCCAGCAGCATGCCATGCCAAGGCCTAGGCCAGCAGCATGCCATGCCACGGCCAAGGCAGCCCAGCCAAAGCCAGCAGCATGCCATGCCACGGCCAAGGCAGCCCAGCCAAAGCCAGCAGCATGCCATGCCAAGGCCAAGGCCAAGGCCAGCAGCATGCCATGCCACGGCCAAGGCCAAGGCCAAGGCAGCCCATCCGAAGCCAGCAACATTCCATGGCAAGGCCAACGCAGCCCAGCCAAAGCCGGCGGCATGCCATGCCAAGGCCAAGGCCAGCCGCATGTCTTGCCACGGCCTTGTCCCGCAGCGTGGCGTGCCTTGGCCTTGGGCTAGAACATCGCATGCCACGCCCTTGGCAAGCAATCCTGTCCCTCGTGTAATTGCCATTTGGTTTGGCTTTGACTTACGTATATGTTGCCCTGCGAAATGCTTGTCCCTCGGGTAATAGCCGGTTTGGTTGCCTTTGACTTGCGAACACGTTGCTAGTGCTTTCCCCAGTGGAAGCTTGTTGGGAAAAGTATGTCCCTCGGAAGTTGCCTGTTGCGTTTGTTATTTGCATTCGAGCTATCCGATGCTTGCTGGGTTTCTCTAAGAGTTTTTGCACGTTCGTCGGGCTTTTTAATTATTTATTTACTCATAAAAATTATAATAAAATAAATTAAAAATAAAAAAATAATTAAAAAAATTACTATAATTACTAGTGCCTCATCTTATAATTGTTGGAATTTTTCTAGAATTTTTTGAGTATTTTTAGTAATTTTTATTATTTTTTAAGTATTAAAATTGAAATAAATTAAAATAAAATATTCCGGTGGCCAAATATTTTTTTATAATTTTTTTTATGGTGTATTAAATTATTTCATACAACTTTCATGTTGAAAGTTTTGGCAAAAAACCATTACTTTTTAAAAAAACCCCATTATGACTCCTCGAACATGCTTGATGTTTCCTCCTGCCAGATTGAAAAGGGCTTAACAGGCTATTATAAGGGGGGGGCACCTCCCTTAAGGCTGGCCAGCATGGCCAGGCCACAGGCCACGCCTATGCCTAGGCGGGCGCTTGGCACATGCCATCGCTTGGCTTGTGGCATTGGCTTGTGGCATCGAAACTACATAGCCAAGCACGGGATGCGTCGAGTGGCGGCCCGCGGCGGTGGCGGTGGCACGTTGGCCTAGGGCAGCATGCCATGCCACAGCCTTGGCCAGCAACATGGCATGCCAAAGCCTTGGCCAGCAGCATGCCATGCCCTGGCCTTGGCAAGCATGTCATGCCACGGCCTTGGCCAGCAGCATGCCATGCCACGACCTTGGCCAGCAGCATGCCATGCCCCGGCCTTGGCCAGCATGTCATGCCACGGCCTTGGCCAGCAGCATGCCATGCCACAGCCTTGGCCAGCAGCATGCCATGCCACAGCCTTGGCCAGCAACATGGCATGCCAAAGCCTTGGCCAGCAGCACGCCATGCCCCGGCCTTGGCAACCTTGCCAAGCCACGGCCATGGCCAGCAGCGTGCTATGCCCCGGCCTTGGCCAGCAGCGTGCCATGCCACGACCTTGGCCAGCAGCTTGCCATGCCCCGGCCTTGGCCAGCATGTCATGCCACGGCCTTGGCCAGCAGCATGCCATGCCACGGCCTTGGCCGGCAACATGGCATGCCGCGGCCTTGGCCGGCAGCATGCCATGCCGCGGCCTTGGCCGGCAGCATGGCAAGCCCAAGCCTTGGTCAGCAGCAGCATGCCATGCCAACGCCTTGGCCAGCAGCATGCCTTGCCACGGCCTCGGCCATCAGCATGCCTTGCCACGGCCTCGGCCATCAGCATGCCTTGCCACGGCCTCGGCCATCAGCATGCCTTGCCACGGCCTTGTCCAGCAGCATGGCATGCCCGGCCTTGGCCAGCAGCATGTCATGCCACGGCCTTGGCAAGCATGCCAAGCCACGGCCTTGGCAAGCATGCCATGTCCCTCGGGTAATTGTACAAGTTGCCTTGCGAAATGCATGTCCCTCGGTTAAATTGCCATTTGGTTGGCTTTGGCGTGCGAACGAGTTGCCTGTGCTTTCCTTGTGGAAGCTTGTTGCGAGAAGTATGTCCCTCGAAAGTTGCCTGTTGCGTTTGTTATTTGCATTCGCGCTAACCGGTGCTTGCTCGGCCTCTCTAAATGTTTTCGCGCGTTCGTCGGGCTTCTTGGTCCTTCGGGGGGTGATTCGTTTTGGGGGGCTGGTGCACAGTGTACGTCGTGGCGCGTGAGTTGTGTTCGGTTTGTGCGAGTTGGACGGATCCCTGCCTGTGCAGCGAACTCCACTGGTGCATTCCTCCATGTCCCTCGGGTTGTCTTCGACTCGCCTTCGGGTTGCTTGCGCTTCCCTAGTGGAAGGTGCCTTGCGAAAAGCGTGTCCCTCGGGTAATTGCCATTTGGTTGGCTTTGACGTTCGAACGAGTTGCCTATGCTTTCCTAGTGGAAGCTTGTTGCGAAAAGTATGTCCCTCGAAATTTGCCTGTTGCGTTTGTTATTTGCATTCGCGCTAACCGGTGCTTGCTCGGCCTCTCTAAATGTTTTCGCGCGTTCGTCGGGCTTCTTAGTCCTTCGGGGGGTGATTCGTTTTGGGGGGCTGGTGCACAGTGTACGTCGTGGCGCGTGAGTTGTGTTCGGTTTGTGCGAGTTGGACGGATCCCTGCATGTGCAGCGAACTCCACTGGTGCATTCCTCCATGTCCCTCGGGTTGTCTTCGACTCGCCTTCGGGTTGCCTGCGCTTCCCTAGTGGAAGGTGCCTTGCGAAAAGCGTGTCCCTCGGGTAATTGCCATTTGGTTGGCTT
>NW_028129474.1:17732500-17752500 GCF_055761805.1 Camellia sinensis
GGCCCGCATGACATGCCACGGCCTCGGACCGCATGCCTTGCTACGGCGTCGCCCAACATGCCATGCCACGGCCTCGGCCCGCATGACATGCCACGGCCTCGGCCATCATGCCATGCCACGGCCTCGGCCCGCATGCCTTGCCACGGCGTTGCCCAACATGCCATGCCACGGCCTCGGCCCGCATGCCATGCCATGCCACGGCCACGGCCCGCATGCCATGCCACGGCCACGGCCTCGGCCCGCATGCCTTGCTACGGCGTCGCCCAACATGCCATGCCACGGCCTCGGCCCGCATGCCGTGCCACGGCCTCGGCCCGCATGCCATGCCATGCCACGGCCCGCATGTCTTGCCACGGCGTTGCCAAACATGCCATGCCACGGCCTCGGCCCGCATGCCTTGCGACGGCGTCGCCCAACATGCCATGCCACGGCCACGGCCCGCATGCCATGCCACGGCCTCGGCCCGCATGCCATGCCACGGCCTCGGCCCGCATGCCTTGCTGCGGCGTTGCCCAACATGCCATGCCACGGCCTCGGCCCGCATGCCTTGCCACCGCGTTGCCCAGCATGCCATGCCACCGCGTTGCCCGGCGTGCCATGCCTTAGCCTTGGCCAACATGTCGAGCCACGGCCTCGGCCCGCATGCCATGCCATGCCACAGCCCGCATGTCTTGCCACGGCGTTGCCAAACATGCCATGCCACGGCCTCGGCCCGCATGACGTGCCACGGCCTCGGCCCGCATGCCATGCCACGGCCTCGGCCCGCATGACATGCCACGGCCTCGGCCCGCATGCCTTGCCACGACGCCGCCCAACTTGCCATGCCACGGCCTCGGCCCGCATGCCATGCCACGGCCTCGGCCCGCATGACATGCCACGGCCTCGGCCCGCATGCCTTGCTACGGCGTCGCCCAACGTGCCATGCCACGGCCTCGGCCCGCATGCCATGCCACGGCCTCGGCCCGCATGACATGCCACGGCCTCGGACCGCATGCCTTGCTACGGCGTCGCCCAACATGCCATGCCACGGCCTCGGCCCGCATGCCACGGCACGGCCTCGGCCCGCATGCCTTGCTACGGCGTCGCCCAACATGCCATGCCACGGCCTCGGCCCGCATGCCATGCCACGGCCTCGGCCCGCATGACATGCCACGGCCTCGGACCGCATGCCTTGCTACGGCGTCGCCCAACATGCCATGCCACGGCCTCGGCCCGCATGCCACGGCACGGCCTCGGCCCGCATGCCTTGCTACGGCGTCGCCCAACATGCCATGCCACGGCCTCGGCCCGCATGCCATGCCACGGCCTCGGCCCGCATGACATGCCACGGCCTCGGACCGCATGCCTTGCTACGGCGTCGCCCAACATGCCATGCCACGGCCTCGGCCCGCATGCCATGCCACGGCCTCGGCCCGCATGCCATGCCACGGCCTCGGCCCGCATGCCTTGCCACGGCGTCGCCCAACATGCCATGCCACGGCCTCGGCCCGCATGCCTTGCCACCGCGTTGCCCAGCATGCCATGCCACCGCGTTGCCCGGCGTGCCATGCCTTAGCCTTGGCCAACATGTCGAGCCACGGCCTCGGCCCGCATGCCATGCCATGCCACGGCCCGCATGTCTTGCCACGGCGTGGCCAAACATGCCATGCCACGGCCTCGGCCCGCATGACGTGCCACGGCCTCGGCCCGCATGACATGCCACGGCCTCGGCCCGCATGCCTTGCTACGGCGTCGCCCAACATGCCTTGCCACGGCCTCGGCCCGCATGCCATGCCACGGCCTCGGCCCGCATGACATGCCACGGCCTCGGCCAGCATGCCTTGCCACGACGCCGCCCAACTTGCCATGCCACGGCCTCGGCCCGCATGCCATGCCACGGCCTCGGCCCGCATGACATGCCACGGCCTCGGCCCGCATGCCTTGCTACGGCGTCGCCCAACATGCCATGCCACGGCCTCGGCCCGCATGCCATGCCACGGCCTCGGCCCGCATGACATGCCACGGCCTCGGACCGCATGCCTTGCTACGGCGTCGCCCAACATGCCATGCCACGGCCTCGGCCCGCACGCCACGGCACGGCCTCGGCCCGCATGCCTTGCTACGGCGTCGCCCAACATGCCATGCCACGGCCTCGGCCCGCATGCCATGCCACGGCCTCGGCCCGCATGACATGCCACGGCCTCGGACCGCATGCCTTGCTACGGCGTCGCCCAACATGCCATGCCACGGCCTCGGCCCGCATGACATGCCACGGCCTCGGACCGCATGCCTTGCTACGGCGTCGCCCAACATGCCATGCCACGGCCTCGGCCCGCATGCCATGCCACGGCCTCGGCCCGCATGACATGCCACGGCCTCGGCCCGCATGCCTTGCTACGGCGTCGCCCAACATGCCTTGCCACGGCCTCGGCCCGCATGCCATGCCACGGCCTCGGCCCGCATGCCTTGCCACGACGTCGCCCAACTTGCCATGCCACGGCCTCGGCCCGCATGCCATGCCACGGCCTCGGCGCGCATGACATGCCACGGCCTCGGCCCGCATGCCATGCTACGGCGTCGCCCAACATGCCATGCCACGGCCTCGGCCCGCATGCCATGCCACGGCCTCGGCCCGCATGCCATGCCACGGCCTCGGCCCGCATGACAGGCCACGGCCTCGGACCGCATGCCTTGCTACGGCGTCGCCCAACATGCCATGCCACGGCCTCGGCCCGCATGCCATGCCACGGCCTCGGCCCGCATGCCACGGCACGGCCTCGGCCCGCATGCCTTGCTACGGCGTCGCCCAACATGCCATGCCACGGCCTCGGCCCGCATGCCATGCCACGGCCTCGGCCCGCATGACATGCCACGGCCTCGGACCGCATGCCTTGCTACGGCGTCGCCCAACATGCCATGCCACAGCCTCGGCCCGCATGCCGTGCCACGGCCTCGGCCTCGGCCCGCATGCCTTGCTACGACGTTGGCCAACATGCCATGCCACGGCCCCGGCCCGCATGCCATGCCACCGCGTTGCCCGGCGTGCCATGCCTTAGCCTTGGCCAACATGTCGTGCCACGGCCTCGGCCCGCATGCCATGCCATGCCACGGCCCTCATGTCTTGCCACGGCGTTGCCAAACATGCCATGCCACGGCCTCGGCCCGCATGCCTTGCTACGGCGTCGCCCAACATGCCATGACATGCCACGGCCTCGGCCCGCATGCCTTGCTACGGCGTCGCCCAACATGCCATGCCACGGCCTCTGCCCGCATGCCATGCCACGGCCTCGGCCCGCATGCCTTGCGACGGCGTCGCCCAACATGCCATGCCACGGCCTCTGCCCGCATGCCATGCCACGGCCTCGGCCCGCGTGACATGCCACGGCCTCGGCCCGCATGCCTTGCCACGACGTCGCCCAACTTGCCATGCCACGGCCTCGGCCCGCATGCCATGCCACGGCCTCGGCTCGCATGACATGCCACGGCCTCGGCCCGCATGCGTTGCTACGGCGTCGCCCAACATGCCATGCCACGGCCTCGGCCCGCATGCCATGCCATGGCCTCGGCCCGCATGACATGCCACGGCCTCGGACCGCATGCCTTGCTACGGCGTCGCCCAACATGCCATGCCACGGCCCCGGCCCGCATGCCTTGCCACCGCGTTGCCCGGCGTGCCATGCCACCGCGTTGCCCGGCGTGCCATGCCACCGCGTTGCCCGGCGTGCCATGCCTTAGCCTTGGCCAACATGTCGTGCCACGGCCTCGGCCCGCATGCCATGCCATGCCACAGCCCGCATGTCTTGCCACGGCGTTGCCAAACATGCCATGCCACGGCCTCGGCCCGCATGCCATGCCACGGCCTCGGCCCGCATGCCATGCCACGGCCTCGGCCCGCATGACATGCCACGGCCTCGGCCCGCATGCCTTGCTACGGCGTCGCCCAACATGCCATGCCACGGCCTCGGCCCGCATGCCATGCCACGGCCTCGGCCCGCATGCCCTTCTACGGCGTTGCCCAACATGCCATGCCACGGCCTCGGCCCGCATGCCTTGCCACCGCGTTGCCCAGCATGCCATGCCACCGCGTTGCCCGGCGTGCCATGCCTTAGCCTTGGCCAACATGTCGTGCCACGGCCTCGGCCCGCATGCCATGCCACGGCCTCGGCCCGCATGTCTTGCCACGGCGTTGCCCAACATGCCATGCCACGGCCTCGGCCCCCATGCCTTGCCACCGCGCTGCCCAGCATGCCAATGCACCGCGTTGCCCGGCGTGCCATGCCTTAGCCTTGGCCAACATGCCACGCCACGGCCTCGGCCCGCATGGCTTGCCAGGGCGTTGCCCAACATGCCATGCCACGGCCTCGGCCCGCATGTCTTGCCACGGCGTTGCCCAACATGCCATGCCATGCCACGCCACGGCCTCGGCCCGCATGCCATGCCACGGCCTCGGCCCGCATGCCATGCCATGCCACGGCCTCGGCCCGCATGCCATGCCACGGCCTCGGCCAGCATGCCATGCCAAGGCCTCGGCCCGCATGCCTTGCCACGGCGTTGCCCAGCATGCCATGCCACCGCGTTGCCCAGCGGGCCGTGCCGCGGCCTCGGCCCGCATGCCTTGCGACTGCCTTGGCCAGCGTGCCATGCCTTAGCCTTGGCCTACATGCCATGCCACTGCCTTGGCCAGCATGTCGTGCCACCGCCACGGCCAGCATGCCATGCCGGTCCGTTGCCCAGCATGCCACGGCCGTGGCGGCATGGCAAGCCACGGCCTCGGCCAGCATGCCATGCCACGGCCTCGGCCAGCATGCCATGGCACTGTCTTGGTCAGCATGCCATGCCATGGCACCGCCTTGTCCAGCACGCCGTGCCGCAGCGTTGGCCAGCATGCCTTGGCCGGCATGCCATGCCAATGCCTTGGGCCAACATGGCGTGCCACGGGCTGGGCCATGCCGGTCCGTTGCCCGGCATGCCACGGCCGTGGCGGCATGGCAAGCCACGGCCTCGGCCAGCATGCCATGCCCCGGCCTCGCCCAGCATGCCATGGCACGGTCTTGGTCAGCATGCCATGCCATGGCACCGCCTTGTGCAGCGTTGGCCAGCATGCCTTGGCCGGCATGCCATGCCAATGCCTTGGGCCAACATGGCGTGCCACGGGCTGGGCGAGCACGGCATGCCACGGGCTGGGCGAGCATGCCACGCCACGGCCTTGGCTAGCAGCAAGGCATGCCACGGCCTCGGCGAGCATGCCATGCCATGCCAAGGCCAAGGCCAAAGCCAAGGCCAAGGCAGTGGGCAAGGCCAAGTCCCTGTGCAAGGCATGGCCAAGGCCAAGGCAAAGGCCAAGGCCAAGGCAAAGGCCAAGGCCGCGGGCAAAGGCCAAGGCCAAGGCCAAGGCCATGGCGTGCCACCGCCTCGATCGATCTTTTTGAACATGATTCTTTTATAATCTTACCCAAACCGTGCAACACAATTAAAAATGCACTACAATCAATTTTAAATGTCATTCCCTATTTTTTTGCAATTTTTCTGGAGCTTTTCGAATTTTTAAAGCCCTTATTTGGCATAAAAAAATCAAAATAAAATAAAAAAAATGAAAAAAATAATTTAATAATTTCTATAATTACTAGTGAATCATCCTTTAATTATGGGAATTTTTCCATAATTTTTTGACTATTTTTATTAATTTTTATTATTTTTTAAGTATTAATATCGAAATAAATTAAAATAAAATATTTTCTGTAAAAAAATATTTTTTTTAATTTTTTTTATGGTGTATTAAATTATTTCCTACAACTTTCATGTTGAAAGTTTTGGCAAAAAAACATTACTTTTTAAAAAAACCCCATTATGACTCCTCGAACATGCTTGATGTTTCCTCCTGCCAGATTGAAAAGGGCTTAACAGGCTATTATAAGGGGGGGGCACCTCCCTTGCCCAGGGCAAGGCAGTGGCAGGTACGCCCCATGTTGGGCGCGGCCTGGGCTGCGGCCTTGGGTTACATGCACTGCGGCTCGACCGCGGCCTGGGCTGCGGCCTGGGGCGGCTCGGCCGCGGCCTTGGGCGGCCTGGACCGCGGCCTTGGGCGGCCTTGCGCGGCCTGGGCGCGGCCTTGGGCGGCCTGGGCGCGGCCTTGCGCGGCCTGGGCGCGGCCTTGCGCGGCCTGGGCGCGGCCTTGGGCAGCATGGCGTGGCATGCGCGCGGGCGTGGGCGGCCTGGCATGCGCGCGGCATGGGCAGCACGGCATGGCATGCGCACGGCCTGGGCGGCCTGGCATGCAGCCGGCCTGGCATGCCCGCGGCGTGGGCAGCACGGCATGGCATGCGCACGGCCTGGGCGGCCTGGCATGCAGCCGGCCTGGCATGCCCGCGGCGTGGGCAGCACGGCATGGCATGCGCACGGCCTGGGCGGCCTGGCATGCAGCCGGCCTGGGCAGCACGGCATGGCATGCGCACGGCCTGGGCGGCCTGGCATGCCCGCGGCGTGGGCAGCGTGGCCTGTGCGAATACCGCGCGCGTGGTCTTTTGACCACGGTGCGCGTGTTGCGCGCATGGTCGCGCACGCCTTTGCACGCCTTCGCACGCAACGCACGTCTAGTGATAAGAACCGCAGCCAAGGCAGCCCAGCCCCAAGGCCAAGGCCAGCAGCATGGCATGCCACGGCGAAGGCAGCCCAGCCAAAGCCAGCAGCATGCCATGCCAAGGCCAGCAGCATGCCATGCCACGGCCAAGGCAGGCCAGCCAAAGCCAGCAGCATGCCATGCCAAGGCCAAGGCCAGCAGCATGCCATGCCACGGCCAAGGCAGCCCAGCCAAAGCCAGCAGCATGCCATGCCAAGGCCTAGGCCAGCAGCATGCCATGCCACGGCCAAGGCAGGCAAGCCAAAGCCAGCAGCATGCCATGCCAAGGCCAAGGCCAGCAGCATGCCATGCCACGGCCAAGGCAGCCCAGCCAAAGCCAGCAGCATGCCATGCCAAGGCCTAGGCCAGCAGCATGCCATGCCACGGCCAAGGCAGGCAAGCCAAAGCCAGCAGCATGCCATGCCAAGGCCTAGGCCAGCAGCATGCCATGCCACGGCCAAGGCAGGCCAGCCAAAGCCAGCAGCATGCCATGCCAAGGCCTAGGCCAGCAGCATGCCATGCCACGGCCAAGGCAGGCCAGCCAAAGCCAGCAGCATGCCATGCCAAGGCCAAGGCCAGCAGCATGCCATGCCACGGCCAAGGCAGCCCAGCCAAAGCCAGCAGCATGCCATGCCAAGGCCTAGGCCAGCAGCATGCCATGCCACGGCCAAGGCAGGCAAGCCAAAGCCAGCAGCATGCCATGCCAAGGCCATGGCCAGCAGCATGCCATGCCACGGCCAAGGCAGCCCAGCCAAAGCCAGCAGCATGCCATGCCAAGGCCAAGGCCAGCAGCATGCCATGCCACGGCCAAGGCAGCCCAGCCAAAGCCAGCAGCATGCCATGCCAAGGCCTAGGCCAGCAGCATGCCATGCCACGGCCAAGGCAGGCCAGCCAAAGCCAGCAGCATGCCATGCCAAGGCCAAGGCCAGCAGCATGCCATGCCACGGCCAAGGCAGCCCACCCAAAGCCAGCAGCATGCCATGCCAAGGCCTAGGCCAGCAGCATGCCATGCCACGGCCAAGGCAGGCCAGCCAAAGCCAGCAGCATGCCATGCCAAGGCCTAGGCCACCAGCATGCCATGCCACGGCCAAGGCAGCCCAGCCAAAGCCATCAGCATGCCATGCCAAGGCCAAGGCCAGCAGCATGCCATGCCACGGCCAAGGCAGCCCAGCCAAAGCCAGCAGCATGCCAAGCCAAGGCCAAGGCCAGCAGCATGCCATGCCACGGCCAAGGCAGCCCAGCCAAAGCCAGCAGCATGCCATGCCAAGGCCTAGGCCAGCAGCATGCCATGCCACGGCCAAGGCAGGCAAGCCAAAGCCAGCAGCATGCCATGCCAAGACCAAGGCCAGCAGCATGCCATGCCACGGCCAAGGCAGCCCAGCCAAAGCCAGCAGCATGCCATGCCAAGGCCTAGGCCAGCAGCATGCCATGCCACGGCCAAGGCAGGCCAGCCAAAGCCAGCAGCATGCCATGCCAAGGCCAAGGCCAGCAGCATGCCATGCCACGGCCAAGGCAGCCCAGCCAAAGCCAGCAGCATGCCATGCCAAGGCCTAGGCCAGCAGCATGCCATGCCACGGCCAAGGCAGGCAAGCCAAAGCCAGCAGCATGCCATGCCAAGGCCATGGCCAGCAGCATGCCATGCCACGGCCAAGGCAGCCCAGCCAAAGCCAGCAGCATGCCATGCCAAGGCCAAGGCCAGCACCATGCCATGCCACGGCCAAGGCAGCCCAGCCAAAGCCAGCAGCATGCCATGCCAAGGCCTAGGCCAGCAGCATGCCATGCCACGGCCAAGGCAGGCCAGCCAAAGCCAGCAGCATGCCATGCCAAGGCCAAGGCCAGCAGCATGCCATGCCACGGCCAAGGCAGCCCACCCAAAGCCAGCAGCATGCCATGCCAAGGCCTAGGCCAGCAGCATGCCATGCCACGGCCAAGGCAGGCCAGCCAAAGCCAGCAGCATGCCATGCCAAGGCCTAGGCCACCAGCATGCCATGCCACGGCCAAGGCAGCCCAGCCAAAGCCAGCAGCATGCCATGCCAAGGCCAAGGCCAGCAGCATGCCATGCCACGGCCAAGGCAGCCCAGCCAAAGCCAGCAGCATGCCATGCCAAGGCCTAGGCCAGCAGCATGCCATGCCACGGCCAAGGCAGGCAAGCCAAAGCCAGCAGCATGCCATGCCAAGGCCATGGCCAGCAGCATGCCATGCCACGGCCAAGGCAGCCCAGCCAAAGCCAGCAGCATGCCATGCCAAGGCCAAGGCCAGCAGCATGCCATGCCACGGCCAAGGCAGCCCAGCCAAAGCCAGCAGCATGCCATGCCAAGGCCTAGGCCAGCAGCATGCCATGCCACGGCCAAGGCAGGCCAGCCAAAGCCAGCAGCATGCCATGCCAAGGCCAAGGCCAGCAGCATGCCATGCCACGGCCAAGGCAGCCCACCCAAAGCCAGCAGCATGCCATGCCAAGGCCTAGGCCAGCAGCATGCCATGCCACGGCCAAGGCAGGCCAGCCAAAGCCAGCAGCATGCCATGCCAAGGCCTAGGCCACCAGCATGCCATGCCACGGCCAAGGCAGCCCAGCCAAAGCCAGCAGCATGCCATGCCAAGGCCAAGGCCAGCAGCATGCCATGCCACGGCCAAGGCAGCCCAGCCAAAGCCAGCAGCATGCCATGCCAAGGCCTAGGCCAGCAGCATGCCATGCCACGGCCAAGGCAGGCAAGCCAAAGCCAGCAGCATGCCATGCCAAGGCCAAGGCCAGCAGCATGCCATGCCACGGCCAAGGCAGCCCAGCCAAAGCCAGCAGCATGCCATGCCAAGGCCTAGGCCAGCAGCATGCCATGCCACGGCCAAGGCAGGCCAGCCAAAGCCAGCAGCATGCCATGCCAAGGCCAAGGCCAGCAGCATGCCATGCCACGGCCAAGGCAGCCCAGCCAAAGCCAGCAGCATGCCATGCCAAGGCCTAGGCCAGCAGCATGCCATGCCACGGCCAAGGCAGGCAAGCCAAAGCCAGCAGCATGCCATGCCAAGGCCATGGCCAGCAGCATGCCATGCCACGGCCAAGGCAGCCCAGCCAAAGCCAGCAGCATGCCATGCCAAGGCCAAGGCCAGCAGCATGCCATGCCACGGCCAAGGCAGCCCAGCCAAAGCCAGCAGCATGCCATGCCAAGGCCTAGGCCAGCAGCATGCCATGCCACGGCCAAGGCAGGCCAGCCAAAGCCAGCAGCATGCCATGCCAAGGCCAAGGCCAGCAGCATGCCATGCCACGGCCAAGGCAGCCCACCCAAACCCAGCAGCATGCCATGCCAAGGCCTAGGCCAGCAGCATGCCATGCCACGGCCAAGGCAGGCCAGCCAAAGCCAGCAGCATGCCATGCCAAGGCCTAGGCCACCAGCATGCCATGCCACGGCCAAGGCAGCCCAGCCAAAGCCAGCAGCATGCCATGCCACGGCCAAGGCAGCCCAGCCAAAGCCAGCAGCATGCCATGCCAAGGCCTAGGCCAGCAGCATGCCATGCCACGGCCAAGGCAGGCAAGCCAAAGCCAGCAGCATGCCATGCCAAGGCCATGGCCAGCAGCATGCCATGCCACGGCCAAGGCAGCCCAGCCAAAGCCAGCAGCATGCCATGCCAAGGCCAAGGCCAGCAGCATGCCATGCCACGGCCAAGGCAGGCCAGCCAAAGCCAGCAGCATGCCATGCCAAGGCCAAGGCCAGCAGCATGCCATGCCACGGCCAAGGCAGCCCAACCAAAGCCAGCAGCATGCCATGCCAAGGCCTAGGCCAGCAGCATGCCATGCCACGGCCAAGGCAGGCCAGCCAAAGCCAGCAGCATGCCATGCCAAGGCCTAGGCCACCAGCATGCCATGCCACGGCCAAGGCAGCCCAGCCAAAGCCAGCAGCATGCCATGCCAAGGCCAAGGCCAGCAGCATGCCATGCCACGGCCAAGGCAGGCCAGCCAAAGCCAGCAGCATGCCATGCCAAGGCCTAGGCCAGCAGCATGCCATGCCACGGCCAAGGCAGGCAAGCCAAAGCCAGCAGCATGCCATGCCAAGGCCAAGGCCAGCAGCATGCCATGCCACGGCCAAGGCAGCCCAGCCAAAGCCAGCAGCATGCCATGCCAAGGCCAAGGCCAGCAGCATGCCATGCCACGGCCAAGGCAGCCCAGCCAAAGCCAGCAGCATGCCATGCCAAGGCCTAGGCCAGCAGCATGCCATGCCACGGCCAAGGCAGCCCAGCCAAAGCCAGCAGCATGCCATGCCAAGGCCTAGGCCAGCAGCATGCCATGCCACGGCCAAGGCAGCCCAGCCAAAGCCAGCAGCATGCCATGCCACGGCCAAGGCAGCCCAGCCAAAGCCAGCAGCATGCCATGCCAAGGCCAAGGCCAAGGCCAGCAGCATGCCATGCCACGGCCAAGGCCAAGGCCAAGGCAGCCCATCCGAAGCCAGCAACATTCCATGGCAAGGCCAACGCAGCCCAGCCAAAGCCGGCGGCATGCCATGCCAAGGCCAAGGCCAGCCGCATGTCTTGCCACGGCCTTGTCCCGCAGCGTGGCGTGCCTTGGCCTTGGGCTAGAACATCGCATGCCACGCCCTTGGCAAGCAATCCTGTCCCTCGTGTAATTGCCATTTGGTTTGGCTTTGACTTACGTATATGTTGCCCTGCGAAATGCTTGTCCCTCGGGTAATAGCCGGTTTGGTTGCCTTTGACTTGCGAACACGTTGCTAGTGCTTTCCCCAGTGGAAGCTTGTTGGGAAAAGTATGTCCCTCGGAAGTTGCCTGTTGCGTTTGTTATTTGCATTCGAGCTATCCGATGCTTGCTGGGTTTCTCTAAGAGTTTTTGCACGTTCGTCGGGCTTTTTAATTATTTATTTACTCATAAAAATTATAATAAAATAAATTAAAAATAAAAAAATAATTAAAAAAATTACTATAATTACTAGTGCCTCATCTTATAATTGTTGGAATTTTTCTAGAATTTTTTGAGTATTTTTAGTAATTTTTATTATTTTTTAAGTATTAAAATTGAAATAAATTAAAATAAAATATTCCGGTGGCCAAATATTTTTTTATAATTTTTTTTATGGTGTATTAAATTATTTCATACAACTTTCATGTTGAAAGTTTTGGCAAAAAACCATTACTTTTTAAAAAAACCCCATTATGACTCCTCGAACATGCTTGATGTTTCCTCCTGCCAGATTGAAAAGGGCTTAACAGGCTATTATAAGGGGGGGGCACCTCCCTTAAGGCTGGCCAGCATGGCCAGGCCACAGGCCACGCCTATGCCTAGGCGGGCGCTTGGCACATGCCATCGCTTGGCTTGTGGCATTGGCTTGTGGCATCGAAACTACATAGCCAAGCACGGGATGCGTCGAGTGGCGGCCCGCGGCGGTGGCGGTGGCACGTTGGCCTAGGGCAGCATGCCATGCCACAGCCTTGGCCAGCAACATGGCATGCCAAAGCCTTGGCCAGCAGCATGCCATGCCCTGGCCTTGGCAAGCATGTCATGCCACGGCCTTGGCCAGCAGCATGCCATGCCACGACCTTGGCCAGCAGCATGCCATGCCCCGGCCTTGGCCAGCATGTCATGCCACGGCCTTGGCCAGCAGCATGCCATGCCACAGCCTTGGCCAGCAGCATGCCATGCCACAGCCTTGGCCAGCAACATGGCATGCCAAAGCCTTGGCCAGCAGCACGCCATGCCCCGGCCTTGGCAACCTTGCCAAGCCACGGCCATGGCCAGCAGCGTGCTATGCCCCGGCCTTGGCCAGCAGCGTGCCATGCCACGACCTTGGCCAGCAGCTTGCCATGCCCCGGCCTTGGCCAGCATGTCATGCCACGGCCTTGGCCAGCAGCATGCCATGCCACGGCCTTGGCCGGCAACATGGCATGCCGCGGCCTTGGCCGGCAGCATGCCATGCCGCGGCCTTGGCCGGCAGCATGGCAAGCCCAAGCCTTGGTCAGCAGCAGCATGCCATGCCAACGCCTTGGCCAGCAGCATGCCTTGCCACGGCCTCGGCCATCAGCATGCCTTGCCACGGCCTCGGCCATCAGCATGCCTTGCCACGGCCTCGGCCATCAGCATGCCTTGCCACGGCCTTGTCCAGCAGCATGGCATGCCCGGCCTTGGCCAGCAGCATGTCATGCCACGGCCTTGGCAAGCATGCCAAGCCACGGCCTTGGCAAGCATGCCATGTCCCTCGGGTAATTGTACAAGTTGCCTTGCGAAATGCATGTGTACGTCGTGGCGCGTGAGTTGTGTTCGGTTTGTGCGAGTTGGACGGATCCCTGCCTGTGCAGCGAACTCCACTGGTGCATTCCTCCATGTCCCTCGGGTGATCGCCTTTAGGTTGTCTTCGACTCGCCTTCGGGTTGTCTGCGCTTCCCTTGTGGAAGGTGCCTTGCGAAAAGCATGTCCCTCGGGTAATTGCCATTTGGTTGGCTTTGACGTTCGAACGAGTTGCATGTCCCTCGCCTTTGCACGCCTTCGGCCAAGCCCAGCCCCAAGGCCAAGGCCAGCAGCATGGCATGCCACGGCGAAGGCAGCCCAGCCAAAGCCAGCAGCATGCCATGCCAAGGCCAGCAGCATGCCATGCCACGGCCAAGGCAGGCCAGCCAAAGCCAGCAGCATGCCATGCCAAGGCCAAGGCCAGCAGCATGCCATGCCACGGCCAAGGCAGCCCAGCCAAAGCCAGCAGCATGCCAAGCCAAGGCCAAGGCCAGCAGCATGCCATGCCACGGCCAAGGCAGCCCAGCCAAAGCCAGCAGCATGCCATGCCAAGGCCTAGGCCAGCAGCATGCCATGCCACGGCCAAGGCAGGCAAGCCAAAGCCAGCAGCATGCCATGCCAAGGCCAAGGCCAGCAGCATGCCATGCCACGGCCAAGGCAGCCCAGCCAAAGCCAGCAGCATGCCATGCCAAGGCCTAGGCCAGCAGCATGCCATGCCACGGGCAAGGCAGGCCAGCCAAAGCCAGCAGCATGCCATGCCAAGGCCAAGGCCAGCAGCATGCCATGCCACGGCCAAGGCAGCCCAGCCAAAGCCAGCAGCATGCCATGCCAAGGCCTAGGCCAGCAGCATGCCATGCCACGGCCAAGGCAGGCAAGCCAAAGCCAGCAGCATGCCATGCCAAGGCCATGGCCAGCAGCATGCCATGCCACGGCCAAGGCAGCCCAGCCAAAGCCAGCAGCATGCCATGCCAAGGCCAAGGCCAGCAGCATGCCATGCCACGGCCAAGGCAGCCCAGCCAAAGCCAGCAGCATGCCATGCCAAGGCCTAGGCCAGCAGCATGCCATGCCACGGCCAAGGCAGGCCAGCCAAAGCCAGCAGCATGCCATGCCAAGGCCAAGGCAGCCCACCCAAAGCCAGCAGCATGCCATGCCAAGGCCTAGGCCAGCAGCATGCCATGCCACGGCCAAGGCAGGCCAGCCAAAGCCAGCAGCATGCCATGCCAAGGCCTAGGCCACCAGCATGCCATGCCACGGCCAAGGCAGCCCAGCCAAAGCCAGCAGCATGCCATGCCAAGGCCAAGGCCAGCAGCATGCCATGCCACGGCCAAGGCAGCCCAGCCAAAGCCAGCAGCATGCCATGCCAAGGCCTAGGCCAGCAGCATGCCATGCCACGGCCAAGGCAGGCAAGCCAAAGCCAGCAGCATGCCATGCCAAGGCCATGGCCAGCAGCATGCCATGCCACGGCCAAGGCAGCCCAGCCAAAGCCAGCAGCATGCCATGCCAAGGCCAAGGCCAGCAGCATGCCATGCCACGGCCAAGGCAGCCCAGCCAAAGCCAGCAGCATGCCATGCCAAGGCCTAGGCCACCAGCATGCCATGCCACGGCCAAGGCAGCCCAGCCAAAGCCAGCAGCATGCCATGCCAAGGCCAAGGCCAGCAGCATGCCATGCCACGGCCAAGGCAGCCCAACCAAAGCCAGCAGCATGCCATGCCAAGGCCTAGGCCAGCAGCATGCCATGCCACGGCCAAGGCAGGCCAGCCAAAGCCAGCCGCATGCCATGCCAAGGCCTAGGCCACCAGCATGCCATCCCACGGCCAAGGCAGCCCAGCCAAAGCCAGCAGCATGCCATGCCAAGGCCAAGGCCAGCAGCATGCCATGCCACGGCCAAGGCAGCCCAGCCAAAGCCAGCAGCATGCCATGCCAAGGCCTAGGCCAGCAGCATGCCATGCCACGGCCAAGGCAGGCCAGCCAAAGCCAACAGCATGGCATGCCAAGGCCAAGGCCAGCAGCATGCCATGCCACGGCCAAGGCAGCCCAGCCAAAGCCAGCAGCATGCCATGCCAAGGCCTAGGCCAGCAGCATGCCATGCCACGGCCAAGGCAGGCCAGCCAAAGCGAGCAGCATGCCATGCCAAGGCCTAGGCCAGCAGCATGCCATGCCACGGCCAAGGCAGCCCAACCAAAGCCAGCAGCATGCCATGCCAAGGCGTAGGCCAGCAGCATGCCATGCCACGGCCAAGGCAGGCCAGCCAAAGCCAGCAGCATGCCATGCCAAGGCCTAGGCCACCAGCATGCCATGCCACGGCCAAGGCAGCCCAGCCAAAGCCAGCAGCATGCCATGCCAAGGCCAAGGCCAGCAGCATGCCATGCCACGGCCAAGGCAGCCCAGCCAAAGCCAGCAGCATGCCATGCCAAGGCCTAGGCCAGCAGCATGCCATGCCACGGCCAACGCAGGCCAGCCAAAGCCAGCAGCATGCCATGCCAAGGCCTAGGCCAGCAGCATGCCATGCCACGGCCATGGCAGCCCAGCCAAAGCCAGCAGCATGCCATATCAAGGCCAAGGGCAGCAGCATGCCATGCCACGGCCAAGGCAGCCCAGCCAAAGCCAGCAGCATGCCATGCCATGGCCTAGGCCAGCAGCATGCCATGCCACGGCCAAGGCAGCCCAGCCAAAGCCAGCAGCATGCCATGCCAAGGCCAAGGCAGCCCAGCCAAAGCCAGCAGCATGCCATGCCAAGGCCAAGGCCAGCAGCATGCCATGCCACGGCCAAGGCAGCCCAGCCAAAGCCAGCAGCATGCCATGCCAAGGCCTAGGCCAGCAGCTTGCCATGCCACGGCCAAGGCAGGCCAGCCAAAGCCAACAGCATGGCATGCCAAGGCCAAGGCCAGCAGCATGCCATGCCACGGCCAAGGCAGCCCAGCCAAAGCCAGCAGCATGCCATGCCAAGGCCTAGGCCAGCAGCATGCCATGCCACGGCCAAGGCAGGCCAGCCAAAGCGAGCAGCATGCCATGCCAAGGCCTAGGCCAGCAGCATGCCATGCCACGGCCAAGGCAGCCCAACCAAAGCCAGCAGCATGCCATGCCAAGGCTTAGGCCAGCAGCATGCCATGCCACGGCCAAGGCAGGCCAGCCAAAGCCAGCAGCATGCCATGCCAAGGCCTAGGCCACCAGCATGCCATGCCACGGCCAAGGCAGCCCAGCCAAAGCCAGCAGCATGCCATGCCAAGGCCAAGGCCAGCAGCATGCCATGCCACGGCCAAGGCAGCCCACCCAAAGCCAGCAGCATGCCATGCCAAGGCCTAGGCCAGCAGCATGCCATGCCACGGCCAACGCAGGCCAGCCAAAGCCAGCAGCATGCCATGCCAAGGCCTAGGCCAGCAGCATTCCATGCCACGGCCATGGCAGCCCAGCCAAAGCCAGCAGCATGCCATATCAAGGCCAAGGGCAGCAGCATGCCATGCCACGGCCAAGGCAGCCCAGCCAAAGCCAGCAGCATGCCATGCCATGGCCTAGGCCAGCAGCATGCCATGCCACGGCCAAGGCAGGCCAGCCAAAGCCAGCAGCATGCCATGCCAAGGCCAAGGCCAGCAGCATGCCATGCCACGGCCAAGGCAGCCCAGCCAAAGCCAGCAGCATGCCATGCCAAGGCCTAGGCCAGCAGCATGCCATGCCACGGCCAAGGCAGCCCAGCCAAAGCCAGCAGCATGCCATCTCAAGGCCAAGGCCAGCAGCATGCCATGCCACGGCCAAGGCAGCCCAGCCAAAGCCAGCAGCATGCCATGCCATGCCTAGGCCAGCAGCATGCCATGCCACGGCCAAGGCAGGCCAGCCAAAGCCAGCAGCATGCCATGCCAAGGCCTAGGCCAGCAGCATGCCATGCCACGGCCAAGGCAGGCCAGCCAAAGCCAGCAGCATGCCATGCCAAGGCCAAGGCCAGCAGCATGCCATGCCACGGCCAAGGCAGGCCTGCCAAAGCCAGCAGCATGCCATGCCAAGGCCAAGGCCAGCAGCATGCCATGCCAAGGCCAAGGCCAGCAGCATGCCATGCCACGGCCAAGGCTGCCAGCCAAAGCCAGCAGCATGCCATGCCAAGGCCTAGGCCAGCAGCATACCATGCCAAGGCCTAGGCCAGCAGCATGCCATGCCACGGCCAAGGCAGCCCAGCCAAAGCCAGCAGCATGCCATGCCAAGGCCTAGGCCAGCAGCATGCCATGCCACGGCCAAGGCAGCCCAGCCAAAGCCAGCAGCATGCCATGCCAAGGCCAAGGCCAGCAGCATGCCATGCCACGGCCAAGGCAGCCCAGCCAAAGCCAGCAGCATGCCATGCCAAGGCCAAGGCCAGCAGCATGCCATGCCACGGCCAAGGCAGCCCAGCCAAAGCCAGCAGCATGCCATGCCAAGGCCTAGGCCAGCAGCATGCCATGCCACGGCCAAGGCAGGCCAGCCAAAGCCAACAGCATGGCATGCCAAGGCCAAGGCCAGCAGCATGCCATGCCACGGCCAAGGCAGCCCAGCCAAAGCCAGCAGCATGCCATGCCAAGGCCTAGGCCAGCAGCATGCCATGCCACGGCCAAGGCAGGCCAGCCAAAGCGAGCAGCATGCCATGCCATGCCAAGGCCAAGGCCAGCAGCATGCCATGCCACGGCCAAGGCAGCCCAACCAAAGCCAGCAGCATGCCATGCCAAGGCTTAGGCCAGCAGCATGCCATGCCACGGCCAAGGCAGGCCAGCCAAAGCCAGCAGCATGCCATGCCAAGGCCAAGGCCAGCAGCATGCCATGCCACGGCCAAGGCAGCCCAGCCAAAGCCAGCAGCATGCCATGCCAAGGCCTAGGCCAGCAGCATGCCATGCCACGGCCAAGGCAGGCCAGCCAAAGCGAGCAGCATGCCATGCCATGCCAAGGCCAAGGCCAGCAGCATGCCATGCCACGGCCAAGGCAGCCCAACCAAAGCCAGCAGCATGCCATGCCAAGGCTTAGGCCAGCAGCATGCCATGCCACGGCCAAGGCAGGCCAGCCAAAGCCAGCAGCATGCCATGCCAAGGCCTAGGCCACCAGCATGCCATGCCACGGCCAAGGCAGCCCAGCCAAAGCCAGCAGTATGCCATGCCAAGGCCAAGGCCAGCAGCATGCCATGCCACGGCCAAGGCAGCCCAGCCAAAGCCAGCAGCATGCCATGCGAAGGCCTAGGCCAGCAGCATGCCATGCCACGGCCAACGCAGGCCAGCCAAAGCCAGCAGCATGCCATGCCAAGGCCTAGGCCAGCAGCATGCCATGCCACGGCCAAGGCAGCCCAGCCAAAGCCAGCAGCATGCCATATCAAGGCCAAGGGCAGCAGCATGCCATGCCACGGCCAAGGCAGCCCAGCCAAAGCCAGCAGCATGCCATGCCATGGCCTAGGCCAGCAGCATGCCATGCCACGGCCAAGGCAGGCCAGCCAAAGCCAGCAGCATGCCATGCCAAGGCCAAGGCAGCCCAGCCAAAGCCAGCAGCATGCCATGCCAAGGCCTAGGCCAGCAGCATGCCATGCCACGGCCAAGGCAGCCCAGCCAAAGCCAGCAGCATGCCATATCAAGGCCAAGGCCAGCAGCATGCCATGCCACGGCCAAGGCAGCCCAGCCAAAGCCAGCAGCATGCCATGCCATGCCTAGGCCAGCAGCATGCCATGCCACGGCCAAGGCAGGCCAGCCAAAGCCAGCAGCATGCCATGCCAAGGCCTAGGCCAGCAGCATGCCATGCCACGGCCAAGGCAGGCCAGCCAAAGCCAGCAGCATGCCATGCCAAGGCCAAGGCCAGCAGCATGCCATGCCACGGCCAAGGCAGGCCAGCCAAAGCCAGCAGCATGCCATGCCAAGGCCAAGGCCAGCAGCATGCCATGCCACGGCCAAGGCTGCCAGCCAAAGCCAGCAGCATGCCATGCCAAGGCCTAGGCCAGCAGCATGCCATGCCACGGCCAAGGCAGCCCAGCCAAAGCCAGCAGCATGCCATGCCAAGGCCTAGGCCAGCAGCATGCCATGCCCCGGCCAAGGCAGCCCAGCCAAAGCCAGCAGCATGCCATGCCACGGCCAAGGCAGCCCAGCCAAAGCCAGCAGCATGCCATGCCACGGCCAAGGCCAAGGCCAAGGCAGCCCATCCGAAGCCAGCAACATTCCATGGCAAGGCCAACGCAGCCCAGCCAAAGCCGGCGGCATGCCATGCCAAGGCCAAGGCCAGCCGCATGTCTTGCCACGGCCTTGTCCCGCAGCGTGGCGTGCCTTGGCCTTGGGCTAGAACATCGCATGCCACGCCCTTGGCAAGCAATCCTGTCCCTCGTGTAATTGCCATTTGGTTTGGCTTTGACTTACGTATATGTTGCCCTGCGAAATGCTTGTCCCTCGGGTAATAGCCGGTTTGGTTGCCTTTGACTTGCGAACACGTTGCTAGTGCTTTCCCCAGTGGAAGCTTGTTGGGAAAAGTATGTCCCTCGGAAGTTGCCTGTTGCGTTTGTTATTTGCATTCGAGCTATCCGATGCTTGCTGGGTTTCTCTAAGAGTTTTTGCACGTTCGTCGGGCTTTTTAATTATTTATTTACTCATAAAAATTATAATAAAATAAATTAAAAATAAAAAAATAATTAAAAAAATTACTATAATTACTAGTGCCTCATCTTATAATTGTTGGAATTTTTCTAGAATTTTTTGAGTATTTTTAGTAATTTTTATTATTTTTTAAGTATTAAAATTGAAATAAATTAAAATAAAATATTCCGGTGGCCAAATATTTTTTTATAATTTTTTTTATGGTGTATTAAATTATTTCATACAACTTTCATGTTGAAAGTTTTGGCAAAAAACCATTACTTTTTAAAAAAACCCCATTATGACTCCTCGAACATGCTTGATGTTTCCTCCTGCCAGATTGAAAAGGGCTTAACAGGCTATTATAAGGGGGGGGCACCTCCCTTAAGGCTGGCCAGCATGGCCAGGCCACAGGCCACGCCTATGCCTAGGCGGGCGCTTGGCACATGCCATCGCTTGGCTTGTGGCATTGGCTTGTGGCATCGAAACTACATAGCCAAGCACGGGATGCGTCGAGTGGCGGCCCGCGGCGGTGGCGGTGGCACGTTGGCCTAGGGCAGCATGCCATGCCACAGCCTTGGCCAGCAACATGGCATGCCAAAGCCTTGGCCAGCAGCATGCCATGCCCTGGCCT
>NW_028129474.1:17762500-17792500 GCF_055761805.1 Camellia sinensis
CGGCGTCGCCCAACATGCCATGCCACGGCCTCGGCCCGCATGCCTTGCCACGGCCTCGGCCGCGCATGCCATGCCACCGCGTTGCCCGGCATGCCATGCCTTGGCCTCGGTCAACATGCCATGCCACGGCCTCGGCCTCGGCCCGCATGCCTTGCTACGGCGTCGCCCAACATGCAGTGCCACGGCCTCGGCCCGCATGCCATGCCACGGCCTCGGCCCGCATGCCTTGCCACGGCGTCGCCCAACATGCCATGCCACGGCCTCGGCCCGCATGCCTTGCCACGGCCTCGGCCGCGCATGCCATGCCACCGCGTTGCCCGGCATGCCATGCCTTGGCCTCGGTCAACATGCCATGCCACAGCCTCGGCCTCGGCCCGCATGCCTTGCTACGGCGTCGCCCAACATGCAGTGCCACGGCCTCGGCCCGCATGCCATGCCACGGCCTCGGCCCGCATGCCTTGCCACGGCGTCGCCCAACATGCCATGCCACGGCCTCGGCCCGCATGCCTTGCCACGGCCTCGGCCGCGCATGCCATGCCACCGCGTTGCCCGGCATGCCATGCCTTGGCCTCGGTCAACATGCCATGCCACGGCCTCGGCCTCGGCCCGCATGCCTTGCTACGGCGTCGCCCAACATGCAGTGCCACGGCCTCGGCCCGCATGCCATGCCACGGCCTCGGCCCGCATGCCTTGCCACGGCGTCGCCTAACATGCCATGCCACGGCCTCGGCTAGCATGCCATGCCACGGCCTCGGCCCGCATGCCTTGCCAAGGCGTTGCCCAACATGCCATGCCATGCCACGGCCTCGGCCCGCATGTCTTGCCAAGGCGTTGCCCAACATGCCATGCCACGGCCTCGGCCCGCATGCCTTGCCACGGCGTTGCCCAGCATGCCATGCCACCGCGTTGCCCGGCATGCCATGCCTTAGCCTTGGCCAGCATGGCATGCCACGGCCTCGGCCCGCATGCCTTGCCACGGCGTTGCCCAACATGCCATGCCACGGCCTCGGCCCGCATGCCATGCCATGCCATGCCTTGGCCTTGGCCAGCATGACATGCCACGGCCTCGGACCGCATGCCTTGCTACGGCGTCGCCCAACATGCCATGCCACGGCCTCGGCCTCGGCCCGCATGACATGCCACGGCCTCGGCCATCATGCCATGCCACGGCCTCGGCCCGCATGCCTTGCCACGGCGTTGCCCAACATGCCATGCCACGGCCTCGGCCCGCATGCCATGCCATGCCACGGCCACGGCCCGCATGCCATGCCACGGCCACGGCCTCGGCCCGCATGCCTTGCTACGGCGTCGCCCAACATGCCATGCCACGGCCTCGGCCCGCATGCCGTGCCACGGCCTCGGCCCGCATGCCATGCCATGCCACGGCCCGCATGTCTTGCCACGGCGTTGCCAAACATGCCATGCCACGGCCTCGGCCCGCATGCCTTGCGACGGCGTCGCCCAACATGCCATGCCACGGCCACGGCCCGCATGCCATGCCACGGCCTCGGCCCGCATGCCATGCCACGGCCTCGGCCCGCATGCCTTGCTGCGGCGTTGCCCAACATGCCATGCCACGGCCTCGGCCCGCATGCCTTGCCACCGCGTTGCCCAGCATGCCATGCCACCGCGTTGCCCGGCGTGCCATGCCTTAGCCTTGGCCAACATGTCGAGCCACGGCCTCGGCCCGCATGCCATGCCATGCCACAGCCCGCATGTCTTGCCACGGCATTGCCAAACATGCCATGCCACGGCCTCGGCCCGCATGACGTGCCACGGCCTCGGCCCGCATGCCATGCCACGGCCTCGGCCCGCATGACATGCCACGGCCTCGGCCCGCATGCCTTGCCACGACGCCGCCCAACTTGCCATGCCACGGCCTCGGCCCGCATGCCATGCCACGGCCTCGGCCCGCATGACATGCCACGGCCTCGGCCCGCATGCCTTGCTACGGCGTCGCCCAACATGCCATGCCACGGCCTCGGCCCGCATGCCATGCCACGGCCTCGGCCCGCATGACAAGCCACGGCCTCGGACCGCATGCCTTGCTACGGCGTCGCCCAACATGCCATGCCACGGCCTCGGCCCGCATGCCACGGCACGGCCTCGGCCCGCATGCCTTGCTACGGCGTCGCCCAACATGCCATGCCACGGCCTCGGCCCGCATGCCATGCCACGGCCTCGGCCCGCATGACATGCCACGGCCTCGGACCGCATGCCTTGCTACGGCGTCGCCCAACATGCCATGCCACGGCCTCGGCCCGCATGCCACGGCACGGCCTCGGCCCGCATGCCTTGCTACGGCGTCGCCCAACATGCCATGCCACGGCCTCGGCCCGCATGCCATGCCACGGCCTCGGCCCGCATGACATGCCACGGCCTCGGACCGCATGCCTTGCTACGGCGTCGTCCAACATGCCATGCCACGGCCTCGGCCCGCATGCCATGCCACGGCCTCGGCCCGCATGCCATGCCACGGCCTCGGCCCGCATGCCTTGCTGCGGCGTTGCCCAACATGCCATGCCACGGCCTCGGCCCGCATGCCTTGCCACCGCGTTGCCCAGCATGCCATGCCACCGCGTTGCCCGGCGTGCCATGCCTTAGCCTTGGCCAACATGTCGAGCCACGGCCTCGGCCCGCATGCCATGCCATGCCACGGCCCGCATGTCTTGCCACGGCGTGGCCAAACATGCCATGCCACGGCCTCGGCCCGCATGCCTTGCTACGGCGTCGCCCAACATGCCTTGCCACGGCCTCGGCCCGCATGCCATGCCACGGCCTCGGCCCGCATGACATGCCACGGCCTCGGCCAGCATGCCTTGCCACGACGCCGCCCAACTTGCCATGCCACGGCCTCGGCCCGCATGCCATGCCACGGCCTCGGCCCGCATGACATGCCACGGCCTCGGCCCGCATGCCTTGCTACGGCGTCGCCCAACATGCCATGCCACGGCCTCGGCCCGCATGCCATGCCACGGCCTCGGCCCGCATGACATGCCACGGCCTCGGACCGCATGCCTTGCTACGGCGTCGCCCAACATGCCATGCCACGGCCTCGGCCCGCATGCCACGGCACGGCCTCGGCCCGCATGCCTTGCTACGGCGTCGCCCAACATGCCATGCCACGGCCTCGGCCCGCATGCCATGCCACGGCCTCGGCCCGCATGACATGCCACGGCCTCGGACCGCATGCCTTGCTACGGCGTCGCCCAACATGCCATGCCACGGCCTCGGCCCGCACGCCACGGCACGGCCTCGGCCCGCATGCCTTGCTACGGCGTCGCCCAACATGCCATGCCACGGCCTCGGCCCGCATGCCATGCCACGGCCTCGGCCCGCATGACATGCCACGGCCTCGGACCGCATGCCTTGCTACGGCGTCGCCCAACATGCCATGCCACGGCCTCGGCCCGCATGCCATGCCACGGCCTCGGCCCGCATGACATGCCACGGCCTCGGCCCGCATGCCTTGCGACGGCGTCGCCCAACATGCCTTGCCACGGCCTCGGCCCGCATGCCATGCCACGGCCTCGGCCCGCATGCCTTGCCACGACGTCGCCCAACTTGCCATGCCACGGCCTCGGCCCGCATGCCATGCCACGGCCTCGGCCCGCATGACATGCCACGGCCTCGGACCGCATGCCTTGCTACGGCGTCGCCCAACATGCCATGCCACGGCCTCGGCCCGCATGCCATGCCACGGCCTCGGCCCGCATGACATGCCACGGCCTCGGACCGCATGCCTTGCTACGGCGTCGCCCAACATGCCATGCCACGGCCTCGGCCCGCATGCCACGGCACGGCCTCGGCCCGCATGCCTTGCTACGGCGTCGCCCAACATGCCATGCCACGGCCTCGGCCCGCATGCCATGCCACGGCCTCGGCCCGCATGACATGCCACGGCCTCGGCCCGCATGCCTTGCTACGGCGTCGCCCAACATGCCTTGCCACGGCCTCGGCCCGCATGCCATGCCACGGCCTCGGCCCGCATGCCTTGCCACGACGTCGCCCAACTTGCCATGCCACGGCCTCGGCCCGCATGCCATGCCACGGCCTCGGCGCGCATGACATGCCACGGCCTCGGCCCGCATGCCATGCTACGGCGTCGCCCAACATGCCATGCCACGGCCTCGGCCCGCATGCCATGCCACGGCCTCGGCCCGCATGACAGGCCACGGCCTCGGACCGCATGCCTTGCTACGGCGTCGCCCAACATGCCATGCCACGGCCTCGGCCCGCATGCCACGGCACGGCCTCGGCCCGCATGCCTTGCTACGGCGTCGCCCAACATGCCATGCCACGGCCTCGGCCCGCATGCCATGCCACGGCCTCGGCCCGCATGACATGCCACGGCCTCGGACCGCATGCCTTGCTACGGCGTCGCCCAACATGCCATGCCACAGCCTCGGCCCGCATGCCGTGCCACGGCCTCGGCCTCGGCCCGCATGCCTTGCTACGACGTTGGCCAACATGCCATGCCACGGCCCCGGCCCGCATGCCATGCCACCGCGTTGCCCGGCGTGCCATGCCTTAGCCTTGGCCAACATGTCGTGCCACGGCCTCGGCCCGCATGCCATGCCATGCCACGGCCCTCATGTCTTGCCACGGCGTTGCCAAACATGCCATGCCACGGCCTCGGCCCGCATGCCTTGCTACGGCGTCGCCCAACATGCCATGACATGCCACGGCCTCGGCCCGCATGCCTTGCTACGGCGTCGCCCAACATGCCATGCCACGGCCTCGGCCCGCATGCCATGCCACGGCCTCGGCCCGCATGCCTTGCGACGGCGTCGCCCAACATGCCATGCCACGGCCTCTGCCCGCATGCCATGCCACGGCCTCGGCCCGCGTGACATGCCACGGCCTCGGCCCGCATGCCTTGCCACGACGTCGCCCAACTTGCCATGCCACGGCCTCGGCCCGCATGCCATGCCACGGCCTCGGCGCGCATGACATGCCACGGCCTCGGCCCGCATGCCTTGCTACGGCGTCGCCCAACATGCCATGCCACGGCCTCGGCCCGCATGCCATGCCATGGCCTCGGCCCGCATGACATGCCACGGCCTCGGACCGCATGCCTTGCTACGGCGTCGCCCAACATGCCATGCCACGGCCCCGGCCCGCATGCCTTGCCACCGCGTTGCCCGGCGTGCCATGCCACCGCGTTGCCCGGCGTGCCATGCCTTAGCCTTGGCCAACATGTCGTGCCACGGCCTCGGCCCGCATGCCATGCCATGCCACGGCCCGCATGTCTTGCCACGGCGTTGCCAAACATGCCATGCCACGGCCTCGGCCCGCATGCCTTGCCACGGCCTCGGCCAACATGCCATGCCACGGCCTCGGCCCGCATGCCATGCCACGGCCTCGGCCCGCATGACATGCCACGGCCTCGGCCCGCATGCCTTGCTACGGCGTCGCCCAACATGCCATGCCACGGCCTCGGCCCACATGCCATGCCACGGCCTCGGCCCGCATGCCTTGCCACCGCGTTGCCCAGCATGCCATGCCACCGCGTTGCCCGGCGTGCCATGCCTTAGCCTTGGCCAACATGTCGTGCCACGGCCTCGGCCCGCATGCCATGCCACGGCCTCGGCCCGCATGTCTTGCCACGGCGTTGCCCAACATGCCATGCCACGGCCTCGGCCCCCATGCCTTGCCACCGCGCTGCCCAGCATGCCAATGCACCGCGTTGCCCGGCGTGCCATGCCTTAGCCTTGGCCAACATGCCACGCCACGGCCTCGGCCCGCATGGCTTGCCAGGGCGTTGCCCAACATGCCATGCCACGGCCTCGGCCCGCATGTCTTGCCACGGCGTTGCCCAACATGCCATGCCATGCCACGCCACGGCCTCGGCCCGCATGCCATGCCACGGCCTCGGCCCGCATGCCATGCCATGCCACGGCCTCGGCCCGCATGCCATGCCACGGCCTCGGCCAGCATGCCATGCCACGGCCTCGGCCAGCATGCCATGCCAAGGCCTCGGCCCGAATGCCTTGCCACGGCGTTGCCCAGCATGCCATGCCACCGCGTTGCCCAGCGGGCCGTGCCGCGGCCTCGGCCCGCATGCCTTGCGACTGCCTTGGCCAGCGTGCCATGCCACAGCGTGCCATGCCTTAGCCTTGGCCTACATGCCATGCCACTGCCTTGGCCAGCATGTCGTGCCACCGCCACGGCCAGCATGCCATGCCGGTCCGTTGCCCAGCATGCCACGGCCGTGGCGGCATGGCAAGCCACGGCCTCGGCCAGCATGCCATGCCACGGCCTCGGCCAGCATGCCATGGCACTGTCTTGGTCAGCATGCCATGCCATGGCACCGCCTTGTCCAGCACGCCGTGCCGCAGCGTTGGCCAGCATGCCTTGGCCGGCATGCCATGCCAATGCCTTGGGCCAACATGGCGTGCCACGGGCTGGGCCATGCCGGTCCGTTGCCCGGCATGCCACGGCCGTGGCGGCATGGCAAGCCACGGCCTCGGCCAGCATGCCATGCCCCGGCCTCGCCCAGCATGCCATGGCACGGTCTTGGTCAGCATGCCATGCCATGGCACCGCCTTGTGCAGCGTTGGCCAGCATGCCTTGGCCGGCATGCCATGCCAATGCCTTGGGCCAACATGGCGTGCCACGGGCTGGGCGAGCACGGCATGCCACGGGCTGGGCGAGCATGCCACGCCACGGCCTTGGCTAGCAGCAAGGCATGCCACGGCCTCGGCGAGCATGCCATGCCATGCCAAGGCCAAGGCCAAAGCCAAGGCCAAGGCAGTGGGCAAGGCCAAGTCCCTGTGCAAGGCATGGCCAAGGCCAAGGCAAAGGCCAAGGCCGCGGGCAAAGGCCAAGGCCAAGGCCAAGGCCATGGCGTGCCACCGCCTCGATCGATCTTTTTGAACATGATTCTTTTATAATCTTACCCAAACCGTGCAACACAATTAAAAATGCACTACAATCAATTTTAAATGTCATTCCCTATTTTTTTGCAATTTTTCTGGAGCTTTTCGAATTTTTAAAGCCCTTATTTGGCATAAAAAAATCAAAATAAAATAAAAAAAATGAAAAAAATAATTTAATAATTTCTATAATTACTAGTGAATCATCCTTTAATTATGGGAATTTTTCCATAATTTTTTGACTATTTTTATTAATTTTTATTATTTTTTAAGTATTAATATCGAAATAAATTAAAATAAAATATTTTCTGTAAAAAAATATTTTTTTTAATTTTTTTTATGGTGTATTAAATTATTTCCTACAACTTTCATGTTGAAAGTTTTGGCAAAAAACCATTACTTTTTAAAAAAACCCCATTATGACTCCTCGAACATGCTTGATGTTTCCTCCTGCCAGATTGAAAAGGGCTTAACAGGCTATTATAAGGGGGGGGCACCTCCCTTGCCCAGGGCAAGGCAGTGGCAGGTACGCCCCATGTTGGGCGCGGCCTGGGCTGCGGCCTTGGGTTACATGCACTGCGGCTCGACCGCGGCCTGGGCTGCGGCCTGGGGCGGCTCGGCCGCGGCCTTGGGCGGCCTGGACCGCGGCCTTGGGCGGCCTTGCGCGGCCTGGGCGCGGCCTTGGGCGGCCTGGGCGCGGCCTTGCGCGGCCTGGGCGCGGCCTTGGGCAGCATGGCGTGGCATGCGCGCGGGCGTGGGCGGCCTGGCATGCGCGCGGCATGGGCAGCACGGCATGGCATGCGCACGGCCTGGGCGGCCTGGCATGCAGCCGGCCTGGCATGCCCGCGGCGTGGGCAGCACGGCATGGCATGCGCACGGCCTGGGCGGCCTGGCATGCAGCCGGCCTGGCATGCCCGCGGCGTGGGCAGCACGGCATGGCATGCGCACGGCCTGGGCGGCCTGGCATGCAGCCGGCCTGGGCAGCACGGCATGGCATGCGCACGGCCTGGGCGGCCTGGCATGCCCGCGGCGTGGGCAGCGTGGCCTGTGCGAATACCGCGCGCGTGGTCTTTTGACCACGGTGCGCGTGTTGCGCGCATGGTCGCGCACGCCTTTGCACGCCTTCGCACGCAACGCACGTCTAGTGATAAGAACCGCAGCCAAGGCAGCCCAGCCCCAAGGCCAAGGCCAGCAGCATGGCATGCCACGGCGAAGGCAGCCCAGCCAAAGCCAGCAGCATGCCATGCCAAGGCCAGCAGCATGCCATGCCACGGCCAAGGCAGGCCAGCCAAAGCCAGCAGCATGCCATGCCAAGGCCAAGGCCAGCAGCATGCCATGCCACGGCCAAGGCAGCCCAGCCAAAGCCAGCAGCATGCCAAGCCAAGGCCAAGGCCAGCAGCATGCCATGCCACGGCCAAGGCAGCCCAGCCAAAGCCAGCAGCATGCCATGCCAAGGCCTAGGCCAGCAGCATGCCATGCCACGGCCAAGGCAGGCAAGCCAAAGCCAGCAGCATGCCATGCCAAGGCCAAGGCCAGCAGCATGCCATGCCACGGCCAAGGCAGCCCAGCCAAAGCCAGCAGCATGCCATGCCAAGGCCTAGGCCAGCAGCATGCCATGCCACGGGCAAGGCAGGCCAGCCAAAGCCAGCAGCATGCCATGCCAAGGCCAAGGCCAGCAGCATGCCATGCCACGGCCAAGGCAGCCCAGCCAAAGCCAGCAGCATGCCATGCCAAGGCCTAGGCCAGCAGCATGCCATGCCACGGCCAAGGCAGGCAAGCCAAAGCCAGCAGCATGCCATGCCAAGGCCATGGCCAGCAGCATGCCATGCCACGGCCAAGGCAGCCCAGCCAAAGCCAGCAGCATGCCATGCCAAGGCCAAGGCCAGCAGCATGCCATGCCACGGCCAAGGCAGCCCAGCCAAAGCCAGCAGCATGCCATGCCAAGGCCTAGGCCAGCAGCATGCCATACCACGGCCAAGGCAGGCCAGCCAAAGCCAGCAGCATGCCATGCCAAGGCCAAGGCAGCCCACCCAAAGCCAGCAGCATGCCATGCCAAGGCCTAGGCCAGCAGCATGCCATGCCACGGCCAAGGCAGGCCAGCCAAAGCCAGCAGCATGCCATGCCAAGGCCTAGGCCACCAGCATGCCATGCCACGGCCAAGGCAGCCCAGCCAAAGCCAGCAGCATGCCATGCCAAGGCCAAGGCCAGCAGCATGCCATGCCACGGCCAAGGCAGCCCAGCCAAAGCCAGCAGCATGCCATGCCAAGGCCTAGGCCAGCAGCATGCCATGCCACGGCCAAGGCAGGCAAGCCAAAGCCAGCAGCATGCCATGCCAAGGCCATGGCCAGCAGCATGCCATGCCACGGCCAAGGCAGCCCAGCCAAAGCCAGCAGCATGCCATGCCAAGGCCAAGGCCAGCAGCATGCCATGCCACGGCCAAGGCAGCCCAGCCAAAGCCAGCAGCATGCCATGCCAAGGCCTAGGCCAGCAGCATGCCATGCCACGGCCAAGGCAGGCCAGCCAAAGCCAGCAGCATGCCATGCCAAGGCCAAGGCAGCCCACCCAAAGCCAGCAGCATGCCATGCCAAGGCCTAGGCCAGCAGCATGCCATGCCACGGCCAAGGCAGGCCAGCCAAAGCCAGCAGCATGCCATGCCAAGGCCTAGGCCACCAGCATGCCATGCCACGGCCAAGGCAGCCCAGCCAAAGCCAGCAGCATGCCATGCCAAGGCCTAGGCCAGCAGCATGCCATGCCACGGCCAAGGCAGGCCAGCCAAAGCCAACAGCATGGCATGCCAAGGCCAAGGCCAGCAGCATGCCATGCCACGGCCAAGGCAGCCCAGCCAAAGCCAGCAGCATGCCATGCCAAGGCCTAGGCCAGCAGCATGCCATGCCACGGCCAAGGCAGGCCAGCCAAAGCGAGCAGCATGCCATGCCAAGGCCTAGGCCAGCAGCATGCCATGCCACGGCCAAGGCAGCCCAACCAAAGCCAGCAGCATGCCATGCCAAGGCGTAGGCCAGCAGCATGCCATGCCACGGCCAAGGCAGGCCAGCCAAAGCCAGCAGCATGCCATGCCAAGGCCTAGGCCACCAGCATGCCATGCCACGGCCAAGGCAGCCCAGCCAAAGCCAGCAGCATGCCATGCCAAGGCCAAGGCCAGCAGCATGCCATGCCACGGCCAAGGCAGCCCAGCCAAAGCCAGCAGCATGCCATGCCAAGGCCTAGGCCAGCAGCATGCCATGCCACGGCCAAGGCAGGCAAGCCAAAGCCAGCAGCATGCCATGCCAAGGCCATGGCCAGCAGCATGCCATGCCACGGCCAAGGCAGCCCAGCCAAAGCCAGCAGCATGCCATGCCAAGGCCAAGGCCAGCAGCATGCCATGCCACGGCCAAGGCAGCCCAGCCAAAGCCAGCAGCATGCCATGCCAAGGCCTAGGCCACCAGCATGCCATGCCACGGCCAAGGCAGCCCAGCCAAAGCCAGCAGCATGCCATGCCAAGGCCAAGGCCAGCAGCATGCCATGCCACGGCCAAGGCAGCCCAACCAAAGCCAGCAGCATGCCATGCCAAGGCCTAGGCCAGCAGCATGCCATGCCACGGCCAAGGCAGGCCAGCCAAAGCCAGCCGCATGCCATGCAAAGGCCTAGGCCACCAGCATGCCATCCCACGGCCAAGGCAGCCCAGCCAAAGCCAGCAGCATGCCATGCCAAGGCCAAGGCCAGCAGCATGCCATGCCACGGCCAAGGCAGCCCAGCCAAAGCCAGCAGCATGCCATGCCAAGGCCTAGGCCAGCAGCATGCCATGCCACGGCCAAGGCAGGCCAGCCAAAGCCAACAGCATGGCATGCCAAGGCCAAGGCCAGCAGCATGCCATGCCACGGCCAAGGCAGCCCAGCCAAAGCCAGCAGCATGCCATGCCAAGGCCTAGGCCAGCAGCATGCCATGCCACGGCCAAGGCAGGCCAGCCAAAGCGAGCAGCATGCCATGCCAAGGCCTAGGCCAGCAGCATGCCATGCCACGGCCAAGGCAGCCCAACCAAAGCCAGCAGCATGCCATGCCAAGGCGTAGGCCAGCAGCATGCCATGCCACGGCCAAGGCAGGCCAGCCAAAGCCAGCAGCATGCCATGCCAAGGCCTAGGCCACCAGCATGCCATGCCACGGCCAAGGCAGCCCAGCCAAAGCCAGCAGCATGCCATGCCAAGGCCAAGGCCAGCAGCATGCCATGCCACGGCCAAGGCAGCCCAGCCAAAGCCAGCAGCATGCCATGCCAAGGCCTAGGCCAGCAGCATGCCATGCCACGGCCAACGCAGGCCAGCCAAAGCCAGCAGCATGCCATGCCAAGGCCTAGGCCAGCAGCATGCCATGCCACGGCCATGGCAGCCCAGCCAAAGCCAGCAGCATGCCATATCAAGGCCAAGGGCAGCAGCATGCCATGCCACGGCCAAGGCAGCCCAGCCAAAGCCAGCAGCATGCCATGCCATGGCCTAGGCCAGCAGCATGCCATGCCACGGCCAAGGCAGCCCAGCCAAAGCCAGCAGCATGCCATGCCAAGGCCAAGGCAGCCCAGCCAAAGCCAGCAGCATGCCATGCCAAGGCCAAGGCCAGCAGCATGCCATGCCACGGCCAAGGCAGCCCAGCCAAAGCCAGCAGCATGCCATGCCAAGGCCTAGGCCAGCAGCATGCCATGCCACGGCCAAGGCAGGCCAGCCAAAGCCAACAGCATGGCATGCCAAGGCCAAGGCCAGCAGCATGCCATGCCACGGCCAAGGCAGCCCAGCCAAAGCCAGCAGCATGCCATGCCAAGGCCTAGGCCAGCAGCATGCCATGCCACGGCCAAGGCAGGCCAGCCAAAGCGAGCAGCATGCCATGCCAAGGCCTAGGCCAGCAGCATGCCATGCCACGGCCAAGGCAGCCCAACCAAAGCCAGCAGCATGCCATGCCAAGGCTTAGGCCAGCAGCATGCCATGCCACGGCCAAGGCAGGCCAGCCAAAGCCAGCAGCATGCCATGCCAAGGCCTAGGCCACCAGCATGCCATGCCACGGCCAAGGCAGCCCAGCCAAAGCCAGCAGCATGCCATGCCAAGGCCAAGGCCAGCAGCATGCCATGCCACGGCCAAGGCAGCCCACCCAAAGCCAGCAGCATGCCATGCCAAGGCCTAGGCCAGCAGCATGCCATGCCACGGCCAACGCAGGCCAGCCAAAGCCAGCAGCATGCCATGCCAAGGCCTAGGCCAGCAGCATTCCATGCCACGGCCATGGCAGCCCAGCCAAAGCCAGCAGCATGCCATATCAAGGCCAAGGGCAGCAGCATGCCATGCCACGGCCAAGGCAGCCCAGCCAAAGCCAGCAGCATGCCATGCCATGGCCTAGGCCAGCAGCATGCCATGCCACGGCCAAGGCAGGCCAGCCAAAGCCAGCAGCATGCCATGCCAAGGCCAAGGCCAGCAGCATGCCATGCCACGGCCAAGGCAGCCCAGCCAAAGCCAGCAGCATGCCATGCCAAGGCCTAGGCCAGCAGCATGCCATGCCACGGCCAAGGCAGCCCAGCCAAAGCCAGCAGCATGCCATATCAAGGCCAAGGCCAGCAGCATGCCATGCCACGGCCAAGGCAGCCCAGCCAAAGCCAGCAGCATGCCATGCCACGGCCAAGGCAGGCCAGCCAAAGCCAGCAGCATGCCATGCCAAGGCCTAGGCCAGCAGCATGCCATGCCACGGCCAAGGCAGGCCAGCCAAAGCCAGCAGCATGCCATGCCAAGGCCAAGGCCAGCAGCATGCCATGCCACGGCCAAGGCAGGCCTGCCAAAGCCAGCAGCATGCCATGCCAAGGCCAAGGCCAGCAGCATGCCATGCCAAGGCCAAGGCCAGCAGCATGCCATGCCACGGCCAAGGCTGCCAGCCAAAGCCAGCAGCATGCCATGCCAAGGCCTAGGCCAGCAGCATACCATGCCAAGGCCTAGGCCAGCAGCATGCCATGCCACGGCCAAGGCAGCCCAGCCAAAGCCAGCAGCATGCCATGCCAAGGCCTAGGCCAGCAGCATGCCATGCCACGGCCAAGGCAGCCCAGCCAAAGCCAGCAGCATGCCATGCCAAGGCCAAGGCCAGCAGCATGCCATGCCACGGCCAAGGCAGCCCAGCCAAAGCCAGCAGCATGCCATGCCAAGGCCTAGGCCACCAGCATGCCATGCCACGGCCAAGGCAGCCCAGCCAAAGCCAGCAGCATGCCATGCCAAGGCCTAGGCCAGCAGCATGCCATGCCACGGCCAAGGCAGGCCAGCCAAAGCCAACAGCATGGCATGCCAAGGCCAAGGCCAGCAGCATGCCATGCCACGGCCAAGGCAGCCCAGCCAAAGCCAGCAGCATGCCATGCCAAGGCCTAGGCCAGCAGCATGCCATGCCACGGCCAAGGCAGGCCAGCCAAAGCGAGCAGCATGCCATGCCATGCCAAGGCCAAGGCCAGCAGCATGCCATGCCACGGCCAAGGCAGCCCAACCAAAGCCAGCAGCATGCCATGCCAAGGCTTAGGCCAGCAGCATGCCATGCCACGGCCAAGGCAGGCCAGCCAAAGCCAGCAGCATGCCATGCCAAGGCCAAGGCCAGCAGCATGCCATGCCACGGCCAAGGCAGCCCAGCCAAAGCCAGCAGCATGCCATGCCAAGGCCTAGGCCAGCAGCATGCCATGCCACGGCCAAGGCAGGCCAGCCAAAGCGAGCAGCATGCCATGCCATGCCAAGGCCAAGGCCAGCAGCATGCCATGCCACGGCCAAGGCAGCCCAACCAAAGCCAGCAGCATGCCATGCCAAGGCTTAGGCCAGCAGCATGCCATGCCACGGCCAAGGCAGGCCAGCCAAAGCCAGCAGCATGCCATGCCAAGGCCTATGCCACCAGCATGCCATGCCACGGCCAAGGCAGCCCAGCCAAAGCCAGCAGTATGCCATGCCAAGGCCAAGGCCAGCAGCATGCCATGCCACGGCCAAGGCAGCCCAGCCAAAGCCAGCAGCATGCCATGCGAAGGCCTAGGCCAGCAGCATGCCATGCCACGGCCAACGCAGGCCAGCCAAAGCCAGCAGCATGCCATGCCAAGGCCTAGGCCAGCAGCATGCCATGCCACGGCCAAGGCAGCCCAGCCAAAGCCAGCAGCATGCCATATCAAGGCCAAGGGCAGCAGCATGCCATGCCACGGCCAAGGCAGCCCAGCCAAAGCCAGCAGCATGCCATGCCATGGCCTAGGCCAGCAGCATGCCATGCCACGGCCAAGGCAGGCCAGCCAAAGCCAGCAGCATGCCATGCCAAGGCCAAGGCAGCCCAGCCAAAGCCAGCAGCATGCCATGCCAAGGCCTAGGCCAGCAGCATGCCATGCCACGGCCAAGGCAGCCCAGCCAAAGCCAGCAGCATGCCATATCAAGGCCAAGGCCAGCAGCATGCCATGCCACGGCCAAGGCAGCCCAGCCAAAGCCAGCAGCATGCCATGCCATGCCTAGGCCAGCAGCATGCCATGCCACGGCCAAGGCAGGCCAGCCAAAGCCAGCAGCATGCCATGCCAAGGCCTAGGCCAGCAGCATGCCATGCCACGGCCAAGGCAGGCCAGCCAAAGCCAGCAGCATGCCATGCCAAGGCCAAGGCCAGCAGCATGCCATGCCACGGCCAAGGCAGGCTAGCCAAAGCCAGCAGCATGCCATGCCAAGGCCAAGGCCAGCAGCATGCCATGCCACGGCCAAGGCTGCCAGCCAAAGCCAGCAGCATGCCATGCCAAGGCCTAGGCCAGCAGCATGCCATGCCACGGCCAAGGCAGCCCAGCCAAAGCCAGCAGCATGCCATGCCAAGGCCTAGGCCAGCAGCATGCCATGCCCCGGCCAAGGCAGCCCAGCCAAAGCCAGCAGCATGCCATGCCACGGCCAAGGCAGCCCAGCCAAAGCCAGCAGCATGCCATGCCACGGCCAAGGCCAAGGCCAAGGCAGCCCATCCGAAGCCAGCAACATTCCATGGCAAGGCCAACGCAGCCCAGCCAAAGCCGGCGGCATGCCATGCCAAGGCCAAGGCCAGCCGCATGTCTTGCCACGGCCTTGTCCCGCAGCGTGGCGTGCCTTGGCCTTGGGCTAGAACATCGCATGCCACGCCCTTGGCAAGCAATCCTGTCCCTCGTGTAATTGCCATTTGGTTTGGCTTTGACTTACGTATATGTTGCCCTGCGAAATGCTTGTCCCTCGGGTAATAGCCGGTTTGGTTGCCTTTGACTTGCGAACACGAATCCCATGCGCGGCGAGACGAAATTCAGCGTTGCCCAAGCGGATTGCTGACGCTACAGGACGAGTTGCGCGACGGCTGCAGCCTTGGCCAGCAGGCCATGCCATGGACTTGCCCCGCATGCCATGCCTTGGCATTCGCTAGCGTGCCACGCCACCGGCTTGGCCAGCATGCAAGGCCACTGCCTTAGCGAGCATTCCATGCAGAAGCGTTGGCCAGCATGCCATGCGACGGCCTCGGCAAGCATGCCACGCCACGGCCCTCGCCAGCATGCCACGCCTTGGCAGTGGCCTGCATGCCTTGCCACCGCCTTGCCCAGCACGCCGTGTCAAAGCGTTGCCCAGCGTGCCAGGCCACGGATTTGGCCAGCACGTCATGCCACTGCCTCGGCCAACATGCCTTGCCACGGCGTTGCCCAACGTTCCTTTGCCACGGCGTTGCCCAGCATGCCATGCCACGGCGTTGCCCAGCGTGCCATGCCTTGGCCTTGGCCAACTTGCCATGCCACGGCCCCGGCCCCGGCCCGCATGCCTTGTCACGGCGTGGCCCAGCATGGCGTGCCACCGCGGTGCCCGGCGTGCATGCCATGCCAAGGCAAGGCCAGCGGCACGCCATGCCACGGCCTCGGCCCGCATGCCTTGCCACGGCCTCGGTCGCGCATGCCATGCCACCGCGTTGCCCGGCATGCCATGCCTTGGCCTCGGTCAACATGCCATGCCACGGCCTCGGCCTCGGCCCGCATGCCTTGCTACGGCGTCGCCCAACATGCCATGCCACGGCCTCGGCCCGCAGGCCTTGCTACGGCGTCGCCCAACATGCAATGCCACGGCCTCGGCCCGCATGCCATGCCACGGCCTCGGCCCGCATGCCTTGCCACGGCGTCGCCCAACATGCCATGCCACGGCCTCGGCCCGCATGCCTTGCCACGGCCTCGGCCGCGCATGCCATGCCACCGCGTTGCCCGGCATGCCATGCCTTGGCCTCGGTCAACATGCCATGCCACGGCCTCGGCCTCGGCCCGCATGCCTTGCTACGGCGTCGCCCAACATGCAGTGCCACGGCCTCGGCCCGCATGCCATGCCACGGCCTCGGCCCGCATGCCTTGCCACGGCGTCGCCCAACATGCCATGCCACGGCCTCGGCCCGCATGCCTTGCCACGGCCTCGGCCGCGCATGCCATGCCACCGCGTTGCCCGGCATGCCATGCCTTGGCCTCGGTCAACATGCCATGCCACAGCCTCGGCCTCGGCCCGCATGCCTTGCTACGGCGTCGCCCAACATGCAGTGCCACGGCCTCGGCCCGCATGCCATGCCACGGCCTCGGCCCGCATGCCTTGCCACGGCGTCGCCCAACATGCCATGCCACGGCCTCGGCCCGCATGCCTTGCCACGGCCTCGGCCGCGCATGCCATGCCACCGCGTTGCCCGGCATGCCATGCCTTGGCCTCGGTCAACATGCCATGCCACGGCCTCGGCCTCGGCCCGCATGCCTTGCTACGGCGTCGCCCAACATGCAGTGCCACGGCCTCGGCCCGCATGCCATGCCACGGCCTCGGCCCGCATGCCTTGCCACGGCGTCGCCCAACATGCCATGCCACGGCCTCGGCTAGCATGCCATGCCACGGCCTCGGCCCGCATGCCTTGCCAAGGCGTTGCCCAACATGCCATGCCATGCCACGGCCTCGGCCCGCATGTCTTGCCAAGGCGTTGCCCAACATGCCATGCCACGGCCTCGGCCCGCATGCCTTGCCACGGCGTTGCCCAGCATGCCATGCCACCGCGTTGCCCGGCATGCCATGCCTTAGCCTTGGCCAGCATGGCATGCCACGGCCTCGGCCATCATGCCATGCCACGGCCTCGGCCCGCATGCCTTGCCACGGCGTTGCCCAACATGCCATGCCACGGCCTCGGCCCGCATGCCATGCCATGCCATGCCTTGGCCTTGGCCAGCATGACATGCCACGGCCTCGGCCCGCATGCCTTGCCACGGCGTCGCCCAACATGCCATGCCACGGCCTCGGCTAGCATGCCATGCCACGGCCTCGGCCCGCATGCCTTGCCAAGGCGTTGCCCAACATGCCATGCCATGCCACGGCCTCGGCCCGCATGTCTTGCCAAGGCGTTGCCCAACATGCCATGCCACGGCCTCGGCCCGCATGCCTTGCCACGGCGTTGCCCAGCATGCCATGCCACCGCGTTGCCCGGCATGCCATGCCTTAGCCTTGGCCAGCATGGCATGCCACGGCCTCGGCCATCATGCCATGCCACGGCCTCGGCCCGCATGCCTTGCCACGGCGTTGCCCAACATGCCATGCCACGGCCTCGGCCCGCATGCCATGCCATGCCATGCCTTGGCCTTGGCCAGCATGACATGCCACGGCCTCGGCCCGCATGCCTTGCTACGGCGTCGCCCAACAAGCCATGCCACGGCCTCGGCCCGCATGACATGCCACGGCCTCGGACCGCATGCCTTGCTACGGCGTCGCCCAACATGCCATGCCACGGCCTCGGCCCGCATGACATGCCACGGCCTCGGCCATCATGCCATGCCACGGCCTCGGCCCGCATGCCTTGCCACGGCGTTGCCCAACATGCCATGCCACGGCCTCGGCCCGCATGCCATGCCATGCCACGGCCACGGCCCGCATGCCATGCCACGGCCACGGCCTCGGCCCGCATGCCTTGCTACGGCGTCGCCCAACATGCCATGCCACGGCCTCGGCCCGCATGCCGTGCCACGGCCTCGGCCCGCATGCCATGCCATGCCACGGCCCGCATGTCTTGCCACGGCGTTGCCAAACATGCCATGCCACGGCCTCGGCCCGCATGCCTTGCGACGGCGTCGCCCAACATGCCATGCCACGGCCACGGCCCGCATGCCATGCCACGGCCTCGGCCCGCATGCCATGCCACGGCCTCGGCCCGCATGCCTTGCTGCGGCGTTGCCCAACATGCCATGCCACGGCCTCGGCCCGCATGCCTTGCCACCGCGTTGCCCAGCATGCCATGCCACCGCGTTGCCCGGCGTGCCATGCCTTAGCCTTGGCCAACATGTCGAGCCACGGCCTCGGCCCGCATGCCATGCCATGCCACAGCCCGCATGTCTTGCCACGGCGTTGCCAAACATGCCATGCCACGGCCTCGGCCCGCATGACGTGCCACGGCCTCGGCCCGCATGCCATGCCACGGCCTCGGCCCGCATGACATGCCACGGCCTCGGCCCGCATGCCTTGCCACGACGCCGCCCAACTTGCCATGCCACGGCCTCGGCCCGCATGCCATGCCACGGCCTCGGCCCGCATGACATGCCACGGCCTCGGCCCGCATGCCTTGCTACGGCGTCGCCCAACGTGCCATGCCACGGCCTCGGCCCGCATGCCATGCCACGGCCTCGGCCCGCATGACATGCCACGGCCTCGGACCGCATGCCTTGCTACGGCGTCGCCCAACATGCCATGCCACGGCCTCGGCCCGCATGCCACGGCACGGCCTCGGCCCGCATGCCTTGCTACGGCGTCGCCCAACATGCCATGCCACGGCCTCGGCCCGCATGCCATGCCACGGCCTCGGCCCGCATGACATGCCACGGCCTCGGACCGCATGCCTTGCTACGGCGTCGCCCAACATGCCATGCCACGGCCTCGGCCCGCATGCCACGGCACGGCCTCGGCCCGCATGCCTTGCTACGGCGTCGCCCAACATGCCATGCCACGGCCTCGGCCCGCATGCCATGCCACGGCCTCGGCCCGCATGACATGCCACGGCCTCGGACCGCATGCCTTGCTACGGCGTCGCCCAACATGCCATGCCACGGCCTCGGCCCGCATGCCATGCCACGGCCTCGGCCCGCATGACATGCCACGGCCTCGGACCGCATGCCTTGCTACGGCGTCGCCCAACATGCCATGCCACGGCCTCGGCCCGCATGCCACGGCACGGCCTCGGCCCGCATGCCTTGCTACGGCGTCGCCCAACATGCCATGCCACGGCCTCGGCCCGCATGCCATGCCACGGCCTCGGCCCGCATGACATGCCACGGCCTCGGACCGCATGCCTTGCTACGGCGTCGCCCAACATGCCATGCCACGGCCTCGGCCCGCATGCCAAGCCACGGCCTCGGCCCGCATGACATGCCACGGCCTCGGACCGCATGCCTTGCTACGGCGTCGCCCAACATGCCATGCCACGGCCTCGGCCCGCATGCCACGGCACGGCCTCGGCCCGCATGCCTTGCTACGGCGTCGCCCAACATGCCATGCCACGGCCTCGGCCCGCATGCCATGCCACGGCCTCGGCCCGCATGACATGCCACGGCCTCGGACCGCATGCCTTGCTACGGCGTCGCCCAACATGCCATGCCACGGCCTCGGCCCGCACGCCACGGCACGGCCTCGGCCCGCATGCCTTGCTACGGCGTCGCCCAACATGCCATGCCACGGCCTCGGCCCGCATGCCATGCCACGGCCTCGGCCCGCATGACATGCCACGGCCTCGGACCGCATGCCTTGCTACGGCGTCGCCCAACATGCCATGCCACGGCCTCGGCCCGCATGACATGCCACGGCCTCGGACCGCATGCCTTGCTACGGCGTCGCCCAACATGCCATGCCACGGCCTCGGCCCGCATGCCATGCCACGGCCTCGGCCCGCATGACATGCCACGGCCTCGGCCCGCATGCCTTGCTACGGCGTCGCCCAACATGCCTTGCCACGGCCTCGGCCCGCATGCCATGCCACGGCCTCGGCCCGCATGCCTTGCCACGACGTCGCCCAACTTGCCATGCCACGGCCTCGGCCCGCATGCCATGCCACGGCCTCGGCGCGCATGACATGCCACGGCCTCGGCCCGCATGCCATGCTACGGCGTCGCCCAACATGCCATGCCACGGCCTCGGCCCGCATGCCATGCCACGGCCTCGGCCCGCATGCCATGCCACGGCCTCGGCCCGCATGACAGGCCACGGCCTCGGACCGCATGCCTTGCTACGGCGTCGCCCAACATGCCATGCCACGGCCTCGGCCCGCATGCCATGCCACGGCCTCGGCCCGCATGCCACGGCACGGCCTCGGCCCGCATGCCTTGCTACGGCGTCGCCCAACATGCCATGCCACGGCCTCGGCCCGCATGCCATGCCACGGCCTCGGCCCGCATGACATGCCACGGCCTCGGACCGCATGCCTTGCTACGGCGTCGCCCAACATGCCATGCCACAGCCTCGGCCCGCATGCCGTGCCACGGCCTCGGCCTCGGCCTGCATGCCTTGCTACGACGTTGGCCAACATGCCATGCCACGGCCCCGGCCCGCATGCCATGCCACCGCGTTGCCCGGCGTGCCATGCCTTAGCCTTGGCCAACATGTCGTGCCACGGCCTCGGCCCGCATGCCATGCCATGCCACGGCCCTCATGTCTTGCCACGGCGTTGCCAAACATGCCATGCCACGGCCTCGGCCCGCATGCCTTGCTACGGCGTCGCCCAACATGCCATGACATGCCACGGCCTCGGCCCGCATGCCTTGCTACGGCGTCGCCCAACATGCCATGCCACGGCCTCTGCCCGCATGCCATGCCACGGCCTCGGCCCGCATGCCTTGCGACGGCGTCGCCCAACATGCCATGCCACGGCCTCTGCCCGCATGCCATGCCACGGCCTCGGCCCGCGTGACATGCCACGGCCTCGGCCCGCATGCCTTGCCACGACGTCGCCCAACTTGCCATGCCACGGCCTCGGCCCGCATGCCATGCCACGGCCTCGGCTCGCATGACATGCCACGGCCTCGGCCCGCATGCGTTGCTACGGCGTCGCCCAACATGCCATGCCACGGCCTCGGCCCGCATGCCATGCCATGGCCTCGGCCCGCATGACATGCCACGGCCTCGGACCGCATGCCTTGCTACGGCGTCGCCCAACATGCCATGCCACGGCCCCGGCCCGCATGCCTTGCCACCGCGTTGCCCGGCGTGCCATGCCACCGCGTTGCCCGGCGTGCCATGCCTTAGCCTTGGCCAACATGTCGTGCCACGGCCTCGGCCCGCATGCCATGCCATGCCACAGCCCGCATGTCTTGCCACGGCGTTGCCAAACATGCCATGCCACGGCCTCGGCCCGCATGCCTTGCCACGGCCTCGGCCAACATGCCATGCCACGGCCTCGGCCCGCATGCCATGCCACGGCCTCGGCCCGCATGACATGCCACGGCCTCGGCCCGCATGCCTTGCTACGGCGTCGCCCAACATGCCATGCCACGGCCTCGGCCCGCATGCCATGCCACGGCCTCGGCCCGCATGCCCTTCTACGGCGTTGCCCAACATGCCATGCCACGGCCTCGGCCCGCATGCCTTGCCACCGCGTTGCCCAGCATGCCATGCCACCGCGTTGCCCGGCGTGCCATGCCTTAGCCTTGGCCAACATGTCGTGCCACGGCCTCGGCCCGCATGCCATGCCACGGCCTCGGCCCGCATGTCTTGCCACGGCGTTGCCCAACATGCCATGCCACGGCCTCGGCCCCCATGCCTTGCCACCGCGCTGCCCAGCATGCCAATGCACCGCGTTGCCCGGCGTGCCATGCCTTAGCCTTGGCCAACATGCCACGCCACGGCCTCGGCCCGCATGGCTTGCCAGGGCGTTGCCCAACATGCCATGCCACGGCCTCGGCCCGCATGTCTTGCCACGGCGTTGCCCAACATGCCATGCCATGCCACGCCACGGCCTCGGCCCGCATGCCATGCCACGGCCTCGGCCCGCATGCCATGCCATGCCACGGCCTCGGCCCGCATGCCATGCCACGGCCTCGGCCAGCATGCCATGCCAAGGCCTCGGCCCGCATGCCTTGCCACGGCGTTGCCCAGCATGCCATGCCACCGCGTTGCCCAGCGGGCCGTGCCGCGGCCTCGGCCCGCATGCCTTGCGACTGCCTTGGCCAGCGTGCCATGCCTTAGCCTTGGCCTACATGCCATGCCACTGCCTTGGCCAGCATGTCGTGCCACCGCCACGGCCAGCATGCCATGCCGGTCCGTTGCCCAGCATGCCACGGCCGTGGCGGCATGGCAAGCCACGGCCTCGGCCAGCATGCCATGCCACGGCCTCGGCCAGCATGCCATGGCACTGTCTTGGTCAGCATGCCATGCCATGGCACCGCCTTGTCCAGCACGCCGTGCCGCAGCGTTGGCCAGCATGCCTTGGCCGGCATGCCATGCCAATGCCTTGGGCCAACATGGCGTGCCACGGGCTGGGCCATGCCGGTCCGTTGCCCGGCATGCCACGGCCGTGGCGGCATGGCAAGCCACGGCCTCGGCCAGCATGCCATGCCCCGGCCTCGCCCAGCATGCCATGGCACGGTCTTGGTCAGCATGCCATGCCATGGCACCGCCTTGTGCAGCGTTGGCCAGCATGCCTTGGCCGGCATGCCATGCCAATGCCTTGGGCCAACATGGCGTGCCACGGGCTGGGCGAGCACGGCATGCCACGGGCTGGGCGAGCATGCCACGCCACGGCCTTGGCTAGCAGCAAGGCATGCCACGGCCTCGGCGAGCATGCCATGCCATGCCAAGGCCAAGGCCAAAGCCAAGGCCAAGGCAGTGGGCAAGGCCAAGTCCCTGTGCAAGGCATGGCCAAGGCCAAGGCAAAGGCCAAGGCCAAGGCAAAGGCCAAGGCCGCGGGCAAAGGCCAAGGCCAAGGCCAAGGCCATGGCGTGCCACCGCCTCGATCGATCTTTTTGAACATGATTCTTTTATAATCTTACCCAAACCGTGCAACACAATTAAAAATGCACTACAATCAATTTTAAATGTCATTCCCTATTTTTTTGCAATTTTTCTGGAGCTTTTCGAATTTTTAAAGCCCTTATTTGGCATAAAAAAATCAAAATAAAATAAAAAAAATGAAAAAAATAATTTAATAATTTCTATAATTACTAGTGAATCATCCTTTAATTATGGGAATTTTTCCATAATTTTTTGACTATTTTTATTAATTTTTATTATTTTTTAAGTATTAATATCGAAATAAATTAAAATAAAATATTTTCTGTAAAAAAATATTTTTTTTAATTTTTTTTATGGTGTATTAAATTATTTCCTACAACTTTCATGTTGAAAGTTTTGGCAAAAAAACATTACTTTTTAAAAAAACCCCATTATGACTCCTCGAACATGCTTGATGTTTCCTCCTGCCAGATTGAAAAGGGCTTAACAGGCTATTATAAGGGGGGGGCACCTCCCTTGCCCAGGGCAAGGCAGTGGCAGGTACGCCCCATGTTGGGCGCGGCCTGGGCTGCGGCCTTGGGTTACATGCACTGCGGCTCGACCGCGGCCTGGGCTGCGGCCTGGGGCGGCTCGGCCGCGGCCTTGGGCGGCCTGGACCGCGGCCTTGGGCGGCCTTGCGCGGCCTGGGCGCGGCCTTGGGCGGCCTGGGCGCGGCCTTGCGCGGCCTGGGCGCGGCCTTGGGCGGCCTGGGCGCGGCCTTGCGCGGCCTGGGCGCGGCCTTGGGCAGCATGGCGTGGCATGCGCGCGGGCGTGGGCGGCCTGGCATGCGCGCGGCATGGGCAGCACGGCATGGCATGCGCACGGCCTGGGCGGCCTGGCATGCAGCCGGCCTGGCATGCGCACGGCCTGGGCGGCCTGGCATGCAGCCGGCCTGGCATGCCCGCGGCGTGGGCAGCACGGCATGGCATGCGCACGGCCTGGGCGGCCTGGCATGCAGCCGGCCTGGCATGCCCGCGGCGTGGGCAGCACGGCATGGCATGCGCACGGCCTGGGCGGCCTGGCATGCAGCCGGCCTGGGCAGCACGGCATGGCATGCGCACGGCCTGGGCGGCCTGGCATGCCCGCGGCGTGGGCAGCGTGGCCTGTGCGAATACCGCGCGCGTGGTCTTTTGACCACGGTGCGCGTGTTGCGCGCATGGTCGCGCACGCCTTTGCACGCCTTCGCACGCAACGCACGTCTAGTGATAAGAACCGCAGCCAAGGCAGCCCAGCCCCAAGGCCAAGGCCAGCAGCATGGCATGCCACGGCGAAGGCAGCCCAGCCAAAGCCAGCAGCATGCCATGCCAAGGCCAGCAGCATGCCATGCCACGGCCAAGGCAGGCCAGCCAAAGCCAGCAGCATGCCATGCCAAGGCCAAGGCCAGCAGCATGCCATGCCACGGCCAAGGCAGCCCAGCCAAAGCCAGCAGCATGCCAAGCCAAGGCCAAGGCCAGCAGCATGCCATGCCACGGCCAAGGCAGCCCAGCCAAAGCCAGCAGCATGCCATGCCAAGGCCTAGGCCAGCAGCATGCCATGCCACGGCCAAGGCAGGCAAGCCAAAGCCAGCAGCATGCCATGCCAAGGCCAAGGCCAGCAGCATGCCATGCCACGGCCAAGGCAGCCCAGCCAAAGCCAGCAGCATGCCATGCCAAGGCCTAGGCCAGCAGCATGCCATGCCACGGCCAAGGCAGGCCAGCCAAAGCCAGCAGCATGCCATGCCAAGGCCTAGGCCAGCAGCATGCCATGCCACGGCCAAGGCAGGCCAGCCAAAGCCAGCAGCATGCCATGCCAAGGCCAAGGCCAGCAGCATGCCATGCCACGGCCAAGGCAGCCCAGCCAAAGCCAGCAGCATGCCATGCCAAGGCCTAGGCCAGCAGCATGCCATGCCACGGCCAAGGCAGGCAAGCCAAAGCCAGCAGCATGCCATGCCAAGGCCAAGGCCAGCAGCATGCCATGCCACGGCCAAGGCAGCCCAGCCAAAGCCAGCAGCATGCCATGCCAAGGCCTAGGCCAGCAGCATGCCATGCCACGGCCAAGGCAGGCCAGCCAAAGCCAGCAGCATGCCATGCCAAGGCCAAGGCCAGCAGCATGCCATGCCACGGCCAAGGCAGCCCAGCCAAAGCCAGCAGCATGCCATGCCAAGGCCTAGGCCAGCAGCATGCCATGCCACGGCCAAGGCAGGCAAGCCAAAGCCAGCAGCATGCCATGCCAAGGCCAAGGCCAGCAGCATGCCATGCCACGGCCAAGGCAGCCCAGCCAAAGCCAGCAGCATGCCATGCCAAGGCCTAGGCCAGCAGCATGCCATGCCACGGCCAAGGCAGGCAAGCCAAAGCCAGCAGCATGCCATGCCAAGGCCAAGGCCAGCAGCATGCCATGCCACGGCCAAGGCAGCCCAGCCAAAGCCAGCAGCATGCCATGCCAAGGCCTAGGCCAGCAGCATGCCATGCCACGGCCAAGGCAGGCCAGCCAAAGCCAGCAGCATGCCATGCCAAGGCCAAGGCCAGCAGCATGCCATGCCACGGCCAAGGCAGCCCAGCCAAAGCCAGCAGCATGCCATGCCAAGGCCTAGGCCAGCAGCATGCCATGCCACGGCCAAGGCAGGCAAGCCAAAGCCAGCAGCATGCCATGCCAAGGCCATGGCCAGCAGCATGCCATGCCACGGCCAAGGCAGCCCAGCCAAAGCCAGCAGCATGCCATGCCAAGGCCAAGGCCAGCAGCATGCCATGCCACGGCCAAGGCAGCCCAGCCAAAGCCAGCAGCATGCCATGCCAAGGCCTAGGCCAGCAGCATGCCATGCCACGGCCAAGGCAGGCCAGCCAAAGCCAGCAGCATGCCATGCCAAGGCCAAGGCCAGCAGCATGCCATGCCACGGCCAAGGCAGCCCACCCAAAGCCAGCAGCATGCCATGCCAAGGCCTAGGCCAGCAGCATGCCATGCCACGGCCAAGGCAGGCCAGCCAAAGCCAGCAGCATGCCATGCCAAGGCCTAGGCCACCAGCATGCCATGCCACGGCCAAGGCAGCCCAGCCAAAGCCAGCAGCATGCCATGCCAAGGCCAAGGCCAGCAGCATGCCATGCCACGGCCAAGGCAGCCCAGCCAAAGCCAGCAGCATGCCAAGCCAAGGCCAAGGCCAGCAGCATGCCATGCCACGGCCAAGGCAGCCCAGCCAAAGCCAGCAGCATGCCATGCCAAGGCCTAGGCCAGCAGCATGCCATGCCACGGCCAAGGCAGGCAAGCCAAAGCCAGCAGCATGCCATGCCAAGACCAAGGCCAGCAGCATGCCATGCCACGGCCAAGGCAGCCCAGCCAAAGCCAGCAGCATGCCATGCCAAGGCCTAGGCCAGCAGCATGCCATGCCACGGCCAAGGCAGGCCAGCCAAAGCCAGCAGCATGCCATGCCAAGGCCAAGGCCAGCAGCATGCCATGCCACGGCCAAGGCAGCCCAGCCAAAGCCAGCAGCATGCCATGCCAAGGCCTAGGCCAGCAGCATGCCATGCCACGGCCAAGGCAGGCAAGCCAAAGCCAGCAGCATGCCATGCCAAGGCCATGGCCAGCAGCATGCCATGCCACGGCCAAGGCAGCCCAGCCAAAGCCAGCAGCATGCCATGCCAAGGCCAAGGCCAGCACCATGCCATGCCACGGCCAAGGCAGCCCAGCCAAAGCCAGCAGCATGCCATGCCAAGGCCTAGGCCAGCAGCATGCCATGCCACGGCCAAGGCAGGCCAGCCAAAGCCAGCAGCATGCCATGCCAAGGCCAAGGCCAGCAGCATGCCATGCCACGGCCAAGGCAGCCCACCCAAAGCCAGCAGCATGCCATGCCAAGGCCTAGGCCAGCAGCATGCCATGCCACGGCCAAGGCAGGCCAGCCAAAGCCAGCAGCATGCCATGCCAAGGCCTAGGCCACCAGCATGCCATGCCACGGCCAAGGCAGCCCAGCCAAAGCCAGCAGCATGCCATGCCAAGGCCAAGGCCAGCAGCATGCCATGCCACGGCCAAGGCAGCCCAGCCAAAGCCAGCAGCATGCCATGCCAAGGCCTAGGCCAGCAGCATGCCATGCCACGGCCAAGGCAGGCAAGCCAAAGCCAGCAGCATGCCATGCCAAGGCCATGGCCAGCAGCATGCCATGCCACGGCCAAGGCAGCCCAGCCAAAGCCAGCAGCATGCCATGCCAAGGCCAAGGCCAGCAGCATGCCATGCCACGGCCAAGGCAGCCCAGCCAAAGCCAGCAGCATGCCATGCCAAGGCCTAGGCCAGCAGCATGCCATGCCACGGCCAAGGCAGGCCAGCCAAAGCCAGCAGCATGCCATGCCAAGGCCAAGGCCAGCAGCATGCCATGCCACGGCCAAGGCAGCCCACCCAAAGCCAGCAGCATGCCATGCCAAGGCCTAGGCCAGCAGCATGCCATGCCACGGCCAAGGCAGGCCAGCCAAAGCCAGCAGCATGCCATGCCAAGGCCTAGGCCACCAGCATGCCATGCCACGGCCAAGGCAGCCCAGCCAAAGCCAGCAGCATGCCATGCCACGGCCAAGGCAGCCCAGCCAAAGCCAGCAGCATGCCATGCCAAGGCCTAGGCCAGCAGCATGCCATGCCACGGCCAAGGCAGGCAAGCCAAAGCCAGCAGCATGCCATGCCAAGGCCATGGCCAGCAGCATGCCATGCCACGGCCAAGGCAGCCCAGCCAAAGCCAGCAGCATGCCATGCCAAGGCCAAGGCCAGCAGCATGCCATGCCACGGCCAAGGCAGCCCAGCCAAAGCCAGCAGCATGCCATGCCAAGGCCTAGGCCAGCAGCATGCCATGCCACGGCCAAGGCAGGCCAGCCAAAGCCAGCAGCATGCCATGCCAAGGCCAAGGCCAGCAGCATGCCATGCCACGGCCAAGGCAGCCCACCCAAAGCCAGCAGCATGCCATGCCAAGGCCTAGGCCAGCAGCATGCCATGCCACGGCCAAGGCAGGCCAGCCAAAGCCAGCAGCATGCCATGCCAAGGCCTAGGCCACCAGCATGCCATGCCACGGCCAAGGCAGCCCAGCCAAAGCCAGCAGCATGCCATGCCAAGGCCAAGGCCAGCAGCATGCCATGCCACGGCCAAGGCAGGCCAGCCAAAGCCAGCAGCATGCCATGCCAAGGCCTAGGCCAGCAGCATGCCATGCCACGGCCAAGGCAGGCAAGCCAAAGCCAGCAGCATGCCATGCCAAGGCCAAGGCCAGCAGCATGCCATGCCACGGCCAAGGCAGCCCAGCCAAAGCCAGCAGCATGCCATGCCAAGGCCAAGGCCAGCAGCATGCCATGCCACGGCCAAGGCAGCCCAGCCAAAGCCAGCAGCATGCCATGCCAAGGCCTAGGCCAGCAGCATGCCATGCCACGGCCAAGGCAGCCCAGCCAAAGCCAGCAGCATGCCATGCCAAGGCCTAGGCCAGCAGCATGCCATGCCACGGCCAAGGCAGCCCAGCCAAAGCCAGCAGCATGCCATGCCAAGGCCTAGGCCAGCAGCATGCCATGCCACGGCCAAGGCAGCCCAGCCAAAGCCAGCAGCATGCCATGCCACGGCCAAGGCAGCCCAGCCAAAGCCAGCAGCATGCCATGCCAAGGCCAAGGCCAAGGCCAGCAGCATGCCATGCCACGGCCAAGGCCAAGGCCAAGGCAGCCCATCCGAAGCCAGCAACATTCCATGGCAAGGCCAACGCAGCCCAGCCAAAGCCGGCGGCATGCCATGCCAAGGCCAAGGCCAGCCGCATGTCTTGCCACGGCCTTGTCCCGCAGCGTGGCGTGCCTTGGCCTTGGGCTAGAACATCGCATGCCACGCCCTTGGCAAGCAATCCTGTCCCTCGTGTAATTGCCATTTGGTTTGGCTTTGACTTACGTATATGTTGCCCTGCGAAATGCTTGTCCCTCGGGTAATAGCCGGTTTGGTTGCCTTTGACTTGCGAACACGTTGCTAGTGCTTTCCCCAGTGGAAGCTTGTTGGGAAAAGTATGTCCCTCGGAAGTTGCCTGTTGCGTTTGTTATTTGCATTCGAGCTATCCGATGCTTGCTGGGTTTCTCTAAGAGTTTTTGCACGTTCGTCGGGCTTTTTAATTATTTATTTACTCATAAAAATTATAATAAAATAAATTAAAAATAAAAAAATAATTAAAAAAATTACTATAATTACTAGTGCCTCATCTTATAATTGTTGGAATTTTTCTAGAATTTTTTGAGTATTTTTAGTAATTTTTATTATTTTTTAAGTATTAAAATTGAAATAAATTAAAATAAAATATTCCGGTGGCCAAATATTTTTTTATAATTTTTTTTATGGTGTATTAAATTATTTCATACAACTTTCATGTTGAAAGTTTTGGCAAAAAACCATTACTTTTTAAAAAAACCCCATTATGACTCCTCGAACATGCTTGATGTTTCCTCCTGCCAGATTGAAAAGGGCTTAACAGGCTATTATAAGGGGGGGGCACCTCCCTTAAGGCTGGCCAGCATGGCCAGGCCACAGGCCACGCCTATGCCTAGGCGGGCGCTTGGCACATGCCATCGCTTGGCTTGTGGCATTGGCTTGTGGCATCGAAACTACATAGCCAAGCACGGGATGCGTCGAGTGGCGGCCCGCGGCGGTGGCGGTGGCACGTTGGCCTAGGGCAGCATGCCATGCCACAGCCTTGGCCAGCAACATGGCATGCCAAAGCCTTGGCCAGCAGCATGCCATGCCCTGGCCTTGGCAAGCATGTCATGCCACGGCCTTGGCCAGCAGCATGCCATGCCACGACCTTGGCCAGCAGCATGCCATGCCCCGGCCTTGGCCAGCATGTCATGCCACGGCCTTGGCCAGCAGCATGCCATGCCACAGCCTTGGCCAGCAGCATGCCATGCCACAGCCTTGGCCAGCAACATGGCATGCCAAAGCCTTGGCCAGCAGCACGCCATGCCCCGGCCTTGGCAACCTTGCCAAGCCACGGCCATGGCCAGCAGCGTGCTATGCCCCGGCCTTGGCCAGCAGCGTGCCATGCCACGACCTTGGCCAGCAGCTTGCCATGCCCCGGCCTTGGCCAGCATGTCATGCCACGGCCTTGGCCAGCAGCATGCCATGCCACGGCCTTGGCCGGCAACATGGCATGCCGCGGCCTTGGCCGGCAGCATGCCATGCCGCGGCCT
>NW_028129474.1:17802500-18156264 GCF_055761805.1 Camellia sinensis
CCACGGCCTCGGCCCGCATGCCTTGCCACGGCGTCGCCCAACATGCCATGCCACGGCCTCGGCCCGCATGCCTTGCCACGGCCTCGGCCGCGCATGCCATGGCACCGCGTTGCCCGGCATGCCATGCCTTGGCCTCGGTCAACATGCCATGCCACGGCCTCGGCCTCGGCCCGCATGCCTTGCTACGGCGTCGCCCAACATGCAGTGCCACGGCCTCGGCCCGCATGCCATGCCACGGCCTCGGCCCGCATGCCTTGCCACGGCGTCGCCCAACATGCCATGCCACGGCCTCGGCTAGCATGCCATGCCACGGCCTCGGCCCGCATGCCTTGCCAAGGCGTTGCCCAACATGCCATGCCATGCCACGGCCTCGGCCCGCATGTCTTGCCAAGGCGTTGCCCAACATGCCATGCCACGGCCTCGGCCCGCATGCCTTGCCACGGCGTTGCCCAGCATGCCATGCCACCGCGTTGCCCGGCATGCCATGCCTTAGCCTTGGCCAGCATGGCATGCCACGGCCTCGGCCATCATGCCATGCCACGGCCTCGGCCCGCATGCCTTGCCACGGCGTTGCCCAACATGCCATGCCACGGCCTCGGCCCGCATGCCATGCCATGCCATGCCTTGGCCTTGGCCAGCATGACATGCCACGGCCTCGGCCCGCATGCCTTGCCACGGCGTCGCCCAACATGCCATGCCACGGCCTCGGCTAGCATGCCATGCCACGGCCTCGGCCCGCATGCCTTGCCAAGGCGTTGCCCAACATGCCATGCCATGCCACGGCCTCGGCCCGCATGTCTTGCCAAGGCGTTGCCCAACATGCCATGCCACGGCCTCGGCCCGCATGCCTTGCCACGGCGTTGCCCAGCATGCCATGCCACCGCGTTGCCCGGCATGCCATGCCTTAGCCTTGGCCAGCATGGCATGCCACGGCCTCGGCCATCATGCCATGCCACGGCCTCGGCCCGCATGCCTTGCCACGGCGTTGCCCAACATGCCATGCCACGGCCTCGGCCCGCATGCCATGCCATGCCATGCCTTGGCCTTGGCCAGCATGACATGCCACGGCCTCGGCCCGCATGCCTTGCTACGGCGTCGCCCAACAAGCCATGCCACGGCCTCGGCCCGCATGACATGCCACGGCCTCGGACCGCATGCCTTGCTACGGCGTCGCCCAACATGCCATGCCACGGCCTCGGCCCGCATGACATGCCACGGCCTCGGCCATCATGCCATGCCACGGCCTCGGCCCGCATGCCTTGCCACGGCGTTGCCCAACATGCCATGCCACGGCCTCGGCCCGCATGCCATGCCATGCCACGGCCACGGCCCGCATGCCATGCCACGGCCACGGCCTCGGCCCGCATGCCTTGCTACGGCGTCGCCCAACATGCCATGCCACGGCCTCGGCCCGCATGCCGTGCCACGGCCTCGGCCCGCATGCCATGCCATGCCACGGCCCGCATGTCTTGCCACGGCGTTGCCAAACATGCCATGCCACGGCCTCGGCCCGCATGCCTTGCGACGGCGTCGCCCAACATGCCATGCCACGGCCACGGCCCGCATGCCATGCCACGGCCTCGGCCCGCATGCCATGCCACGGCCTCGGCCCGCATGCCTTGCTGCGGCGTTGCCCAACATGCCATGCCACGGCCTCGGCCCGCATGCCTTGCCACCGCGTTGCCCAGCATGCCATGCCACCGCGTTGCCCGGCGTGCCATGCCTTAGCCTTGGCCAACATGTCGAGCCACGGCCTCGGCCCGCATGCCATGCCATGCCACAGCCCGCATGTCTTGCCACGGCGTTGCCAAACATGCCATGCCACGGCCTCGGCCCGCATGACGTGCCACGGCCTCGGCCCGCATGCCATGCCACGGCCTCGGCCCGCATGACATGCCACGGCCTCGGCCCGCATGCCTTGCCACGACGCCGCCCAACTTGCCATGCCACGGCCTCGGCCCGCATGCCATGCCACGGCCTCGGCCCGCATGACATGCCACGGCCTCGGCCCGCATGCCTTGCTACGGCGTCGCCCAACGTGCCATGCCACGGCCTCGGCCCGCATGCCATGCCACGGCCTCGGCCCGCATGACATGCCACGGCCTCGGACCGCATGCCTTGCTACGGCGTCGCCCAACATGCCATGCCACGGCCTCGGCCCGCATGCCACGGCACGGCCTCGGCCCGCATGCCTTGCTACGGCGTCGCCCAACATGCCATGCCACGGCCTCGGCCCGCATGCCATGCCACGGCCTCGGCCCGCATGACATGCCACGGCCTCGGACCGCATGCCTTGCTACGGCGTCGCCCAACATGCCATGCCACGGCCTCGGCCCGCATGCCACGGCACGGCCTCGGCCCGCATGCCTTGCTACGGCGTCGCCCAACATGCCATGCCACGGCCTCGGCCCGCATGCCATGCCACGGCCTCGGCCCGCATGACATGCCACGGCCTCGGACCGCATGCCTTGCTACGGCGTCGCCCAACATGCCATGCCACGGCCTCGGCCCGCATGCCATGCCACGGCCTCGGCCCGCATGCCATGCCACGGCCTCGGCCCGCATGCCTTGCCACGGCGTCGCCCAACATGCCATGCCACGGCCTCGGCCCGCATGCCTTGCCACCGCGTTGCCCAGCATGCCATGCCACCGCGTTGCCCGGCGTGCCATGCCTTAGCCTTGGCCAACATGTCGAGCCACGGCCTCGGCCCGCATGCCATGCCATGCCACGGCCCGCATGTCTTGCCACGGCGTGGCCAAACATGCCATGCCACGGCCTCGGCCCGCATGACGTGCCACGGCCTCGGCCCGCATGACATGCCACGGCCTCGGCCCGCATGCCTTGCTACGGCGTCGCCCAACATGCCTTGCCACGGCCTCGGCCCGCATGCCATGCCACGGCCTCGGCCCGCATGACATGCCACGGCCTCGGCCAGCATGCCTTGCCACGACGCCGCCCAACTTGCCATGCCACGGCCTCGGCCCGCATGCCATGCCACGGCCTCGGCCCGCATGACATGCCACGGCCTCGGCCCGCATGCCTTGCTACGGCGTCGCCCAACATGCCATGCCACGGCCTCGGCCCGCATGCCATGCCACGGCCTCGGCCCGCATGACATGCCACGGCCTCGGACCGCATGCCTTGCTACGGCGTCGCCCAACATGCCATGCCACGGCCTCGGCCCGCACGCCACGGCACGGCCTCGGCCCGCATGCCTTGCTACGGCGTCGCCCAACATGCCATGCCACGGCCTCGGCCCGCATGCCATGCCACGGCCTCGGCCCGCATGACATGCCACGGCCTCGGACCGCATGCCTTGCTACGGCGTCGCCCAACATGCCATGCCACGGCCTCGGCCCGCATGACATGCCACGGCCTCGGACCGCATGCCTTGCTACGGCGTCGCCCAACATGCCATGCCACGGCCTCGGCCCGCATGCCATGCCACGGCCTCGGCCCGCATGACATGCCACGGCCTCGGCCCGCATGCCTTGCTACGGCGTCGCCCAACATGCCTTGCCACGGCCTCGGCCCGCATGCCATGCCACGGCCTCGGCCCGCATGCCTTGCCACGACGTCGCCCAACTTGCCATGCCACGGCCTCGGCCCGCATGCCATGCCACGGCCTCGGCGCGCATGACATGCCACGGCCTCGGCCCGCATGCCATGCTACGGCGTCGCCCAACATGCCATGCCACGGCCTCGGCCCGCATGCCATGCCACGGCCTCGGCCCGCATGCCATGCCACGGCCTCGGCCCGCATGACAGGCCACGGCCTCGGACCGCATGCCTTGCTACGGCGTCGCCCAACATGCCATGCCACGGCCTCGGCCCGCATGCCATGCCACGGCCTCGGCCCGCATGCCACGGCACGGCCTCGGCCCGCATGCCTTGCTACGGCGTCGCCCAACATGCCATGCCACGGCCTCGGCCCACATGCCATGCCACGGCCTCGGCCCGCATGACATGCCACGGCCTCGGACCGCATGCCTTGCTACGGCGTCGCCCAACATGCCATGCCACAGCCTCGGCCCGCATGCCGTGCCACGGCCTCGGCCTCGGCCCGCATGCCTTGCTACGACGTTGGCCAACATGCCATGCCACGGCCCCGGCCCGCATGCCATGCCACCGCGTTGCCCGGCGTGCCATGCCTTAGCCTTGGCCAACATGTCGTGCCACGGCCTCGGCCCGCATGCCATGCCATGCCACGGCCCTCATGTCTTGCCACGGCGTTGCCAAACATGCCATGCCACGGCCTCGGCCCGCATGCCTTGCTACGGCGTCGCCCAACATGCCATGACATGCCACGGCCTCGGCCCGCATGCCTTGCTACGGCGTCGCCCAACATGCCATGCCACGGCCTCTGCCCGCATGCCATGCCACGGCCTCGGCCCGCATGCCTTGCGACGGCGTCGCCCAACATGCCATGCCACGGCCTCTGCCCGCATGCCATGCCACGGCCTCGGCCCGCGTGACATGCCACGGCCTCGGCCCGCATGCCTTGCCACGACGTCGCCCAACTTGCCATGCCACGGCCTCGGCCCGCATGCCATGCCACGGCCTCGGCTCGCATGACATGCCACGGCCTCGGCCCGCATGCGTTGCTACGGCGTCGCCCAACATGCCATGCCACGGCCTCGGCCCGCATGCCATGCCATGGCCTCGGCCCGCATGACATGCCACGGCCTCGGACCGCATGCCTTGCTACGGCGTCGCCCAACATGCCATGCCACGGCCCCGGCCCGCATGCCTTGCCACCGCGTTGCCCGGCGTGCCATGCCACCGCGTTGCCCGGCGTGCCATGCCACCGCGTTGCCCGGCGTGCCATGCCTTAGCCTTGGCCAACATGTCGTGCCACGGCCTCGGCCCGCATGCCATGCCATGCCACAGCCCGCATGTCTTGCCACGGCGTTGCCAAACATGCCATGCCACGGCCTCGGCCCGCATGCCATGCCACGGCCTCGGCCCGCATGCCATGCCACGGCCTCGGCCCGCATGACATGCCACGGCCTCGGCCCGCATGCCTTGCTACGGCGTCGCCCAACATGCCATGCCACGGCCTCGGCCCGCATGCCATGCCACGGCCTCGGCCCGCATGCCCTTCTACGGCGTTGCCCAACATGCCATGCCACGGCCTCGGCCCGCATGCCTTGCCACCGCGTTGCCCAGCATGCCATGCCACCGCGTTGCCCGGCGTGCCATGCCTTAGCCTTGGCCAACATGTCGTGCCACGGCCTCGGCCCGCATGCCATGCCACGGCCTCGGCCCGCATGTCTTGCCACGGCGTTGCCCAACATGCCATGCCACGGCCTCGGCCCCCATGCCTTGCCACCGCGCTGCCCAGCATGCCAATGCACCGCGTTGCCCGGCGTGCCATGCCTTAGCCTTGGCCAACATGCCACGCCACGGCCTCGGCCCGCATGGCTTGCCAGGGCGTTGCCCAACATGCCATGCCACGGCCTCGGCCCGCATGTCTTGCCACGGCGTTGCCCAACATGCCATGCCATGCCACGCCACGGCCTCGGCCCGCATGCCATGCCACGGCCTCGGCCCGCATGCCATGCCATGCCACGGCCTCGGCCCGCATGCCATGCCACGGCCTCGGCCAGCATGCCATGCCAAGGCCTCGGCCCGCATGCCTTGCCACGGCGTTGCCCAGCATGCCATGCCACCGCGTTGCCCAGCGGGCCGTGCCGCGGCCTCGGCCCGCATGCCTTGCGACTGCCTTGGCCAGCGTGCCATGCCTTAGCCTTGGCCTACATGCCATGCCACTGCCTTGGCCAGCATGTCGTGCCACCGCCACGGCCAGCATGCCATGCCGGTCCGTTGCCCAGCATGCCACGGCCGTGGCGGCATGGCAAGCCACGGCCTCGGCCAGCATGCCATGCCACGGCCTCGGCCAGCATGCCATGGCACTGTCTTGGTCAGCATGCCATGCCATGGCACCGCCTTGTCCAGCACGCCGTGCCGCAGCGTTGGCCAGCATGCCTTGGCCGGCATGCCATGCCAATGCCTTGGGCCAACATGGCGTGCCACGGGCTGGGCCATGCCGGTCCGTTGCCCGGCATGCCACGGCCGTGGCGGCATGGCAAGCCACGGCCTCGGCCAGCATGCCATGCCCCGGCCTCGCCCAGCATGCCATGGCACGGTCTTGGTCAGCATGCCATGCCATGGCACCGCCTTGTGCAGCGTTGGCCAGCATGCCTTGGCCGGCATGCCATGCCAATGCCTTGGGCCAACATGGCGTGCCACGGGCTGGGCGAGCACGGCATGCCACGGGCTGGGCGAGCATGCCACGCCACGGCCTTGGCTAGCAGCAAGGCATGCCACGGCCTCGGCGAGCATGCCATGCCATGCCAAGGCCAAGGCCAAAGCCAAGGCCAAGGCAGTGGGCAAGGCCAAGTCCCTGTGCAAGGCATGGCCAAGGCCAAGGCAAAGGCCAAGGCCAAGGCAAAGGCCAAGGCCGCGGGCAAAGGCCAAGGCCAAGGCCAAGGCCATGGCGTGCCACCGCCTCGATCGATCTTTTTGAACATGATTCTTTTATAATCTTACCCAAACCGTGCAACACAATTAAAAATGCACTACAATCAATTTTAAATGTCATTCCCTATTTTTTTGCAATTTTTCTGGAGCTTTTCGAATTTTTAAAGCCCTTATTTGGCATAAAAAAATCAAAATAAAATAAAAAAAATGAAAAAAATAATTTAATAATTTCTATAATTACTAGTGAATCATCCTTTAATTATGGGAATTTTTCCATAATTTTTTGACTATTTTTATTAATTTTTATTATTTTTTAAGTATTAATATCGAAATAAATTAAAATAAAATATTTTCTGTAAAAAAATATTTTTTTTAATTTTTTTTATGGTGTATTAAATTATTTCCTACAACTTTCATGTTGAAAGTTTTGGCAAAAAAACATTACTTTTTAAAAAAACCCCATTATGACTCCTCGAACATGCTTGATGTTTCCTCCTGCCAGATTGAAAAGGGCTTAACAGGCTATTATAAGGGGGGGGCACCTCCCTTGCCCAGGGCAAGGCAGTGGCAGGTACGCCCCATGTTGGGCGCGGCCTGGGCTGCGGCCTTGGGTTACATGCACTGCGGCTCGACCGCGGCCTGGGCTGCGGCCTGGGGCGGCTCGGCCGCGGCCTTGGGCGGCCTGGACCGCGGCCTTGGGCGGCCTTGCGCGGCCTGGGCGCGGCCTTGGGCGGCCTGGGCGCGGCCTTGCGCGGCCTGGGCGCGGCCTTGGGCGGCCTGGGCGCGGCCTTGCGCGGCCTGGGCGCGGCCTTGGGCAGCATGGCGTGGCATGCGCGCGGGCGTGGGCGGCCTGGCATGCGCGCGGCATGGGCAGCACGGCATGGCATGCGCACGGCCTGGGCGGCCTGGCATGCAGCCGGCCTGGCATGCCCGCGGCGTGGGCAGCACGGCATGGCATGCGCACGGCCTGGGCGGCCTGGCATGCAGCCGGCCTGGCATGCCCGCGGCGTGGGCAGCACGGCATGGCATGCGCACGGCCTGGGCGGCCTGGCATGCAGCCGGCCTGGGCAGCACGGCATGGCATGCGCACGGCCTGGGCGGCCTGGCATGCCCGCGGCGTGGGCAGCGTGGCCTGTGCGAATACCGCGCGCGTGGTCTTTTGACCACGGTGCGCGTGTTGCGCGCATGGTCGCGCACGCCTTTGCACGCCTTCGCACGCAACGCACGTCTAGTGATAAGAACCGCAGCCAAGGCAGCCCAGCCCCAAGGCCAAGGCCAGCAGCATGGCATGCCACGGCGAAGGCAGCCCAGCCAAAGCCAGCAGCATGCCATGCCAAGGCCAGCAGCATGCCATGCCACGGCCAAGGCAGGCCAGCCAAAGCCAGCAGCATGCCATGCCAAGGCCAAGGCCAGCAGCATGCCATGCCACGGCCAAGGCAGCCCAGCCAAAGCCAGCAGCATGCCATGCCAAGGCCAAGGCCAGCAGCATGCCATGCCACGGCCAAGGCAGCCCAGCCAAAGCCAGCAGCATGCCATGCCAAGGCCTAGGCCAGCAGCATGCCATGCCACGGCCAAGGCAGGCAAGCCAAAGCCAGCAGCATGCCATGCCAAGGCCAAGGCCAGCAGCATGCCATGCCACGGCCAAGGCAGGCAAGCCAAAGCCAGCAGCATGCCATGCCAAGGCCTAGGCCAGCAGCATGCCATGCCACGGCCAAGGCAGGCCAGCCAAAGCCAGCAGCATGCCATGCCAAGGCCTAGGCCAGCAGCATGCCATGCCACGGCCAAGGCAGGCCAGCCAAAGCCAGCAGCATGCCATGCCAAGGCCAAGGCCAGCAGCATGCCATGCCACGGCCAAGGCAGCCCAGCCAAAGCCAGCAGCATGCCATGCCAAGGCCTAGGCCAGCAGCATGCCATGCCACGGCCAAGGCAGGCAAGCCAAAGCCAGCAGCATGCCATGCCAAGGCCAAGGCCAGCAGCATGCCATGCCACGGCCAAGGCAGCCCAGCCAAAGCCAGCAGCATGCCATGCCAAGGCCTAGGCCAGCAGCATGCCATGCCACGGCCAAGGCAGGCCAGCCAAAGCCAGCAGCATGCCATGCCAAGGCCAAGGCCAGCAGCATGCCATGCCACGGCCAAGGCAGCCCAGCCAAAGCCAGCAGCATGCCATGCCAAGGCCTAGGCCAGCAGCATGCCATGCCACGGCCAAGGCAGGCCAGCCAAAGCCAGCAGCATGCCATGCCAAGGCCTAGGCCAGCAGCATGCCATGCCACGGCCAAGGCAGGCCAGCCAAAGCCAGCAGCATGCCATGCCAAGGCCAAGGCCAGCAGCATGCCATGCCACGGCCAAGGCAGCCCAGCCAAAGCCAGCAGCATGCCATGCCAAGGCCTAGGCCAGCAGCATGCCATGCCACGGCCAAGGCAGGCAAGCCAAAGCCAGCAGCATGCCATGCCAAGGCCAAGGCCAGCAGCATGCCATGCCACGGCCAAGGCAGCCCAGCCAAAGCCAGCAGCATGCCATGCCAAGGCCTAGGCCAGCAGCATGCCATGCCACGGCCAAGGCAGGCCAGCCAAAGCCAGCAGCATGCCATGCCAAGGCCAAGGCCAGCAGCATGCCATGCCACGGCCAAGGCAGCCCAGCCAAAGCCAGCAGCATGCCATGCCAAGGCCTAGGCCAGCAGCATGCCATGCCACGGCCAAGGCAGGCAAGCCAAAGCCAGCAGCATGCCATGCCAAGGCCAAGGCCAGCAGCATGCCATGCCACGGCCAAGGCAGCCCAGCCAAAGCCAGCAGCATGCCATGCCAAGGCCTAGGCCAGCAGCATGCCATGCCACGGCCAAGGCAGGCCAGCCAAAGCCAGCAGCATGCCATGCCAAGGCCAAGGCCAGCAGCATGCCATGCCACGGCCAAGGCAGCCCAGCCAAAGCCAGCAGCATGCCATGCCAAGGCCTAGGCCAGCAGCATGCCATGCCACGGCCAAGGCAGGCAAGCCAAAGCCAGCAGCATGCCATGCCAAGGCCAAGGCCAGCAGCATGCCATGCCACGGCCAAGGCAGCCCAGCCAAAGCCAGCAGCATGCCATGCCAAGGCCTAGGCCAGCAGCATGCCATGCCACGGCCAAGGCAGGCCAGCCAAAGCCAGCAGCATGCCATGCCAAGGCCAAGGCCAGCAGCATGCCATGCCACGGCCAAGGCAGCCCAGCCAAAGCCAGCAGCATGCCATGCCAAGGCCTAGGCCAGCAGCATGCCATGCCACGGCCAAGGCAGCCCAGCCAAAGCCAGCAGCATGCCATGCCAAGGCCTAGGCCAGCAGCATGCCATGCCACGGCCAAGGCAGGCAAGCCAAAGCCAGCAGCATGCCATGCCAAGGCCAAGGCCAGCAGCATGCCATGCCACGGCCAAGGCAGCCCAGCCAAAGCCAGCAGCATGCCATGCCAAGGCCTAGGCCAGCAGCATGCCATGCCACGGCCAAGGCAGGCCAGCCAAAGCCAGCAGCATGCCATGCCAAGGCCTAGGCCAGCACCATGCCATGCCACGGCCAAAACAGGCCAGCCAAAGCCAGCAGCATGCCATGCCAAGGCCTAGGCCAGCAGCATGCCATGCCACGGCCAAGGCAGGCAAGCCAAAGCCAGCAGCATGCCATGCCAAGGCCAAGGCCAGCAGCATGCCATGCCACGGCCAAGGCCAGCAGCATGCCATGCCACGGCCAAGGCAGCCCAGCCAAAGCCAGCAGCATGCCATGCCAAGGCCTAGGCCAGCAGCATGCCATGCCACGGCCAAGGCAGCCCAGCCAAAGCCAGCAGCATGCCATGCCAAGGCCAAGGCCAGCAGCATGCCATGCCACGGCCAAGGCAGCCCAGCCAAAGCCAGCAGCATGCCATGCCAAGGCCAAGGCCAGCAGCATGCCATGCCACGGCCAAGGCAGCCCAGCCAAAGCCAGCAGCATGCCATGCCAAGGACTAGGCCAGCAGCATGCCATGCCACGGCCAAGGCAGGCCAGCCAAAGCCAACAGCATGGCATGCCAAGGCCAAGGCCAGCAGCATGCCATGCCACGGCCAAGGCAGCCCAGCCAAAGCCAGCAGCATGCCATGCCAAGGCCTAGGCCAGCAGCATGCCATGCCACGGCCAAGGCAGGCCAGCCAAAGCGAGCAGCATGCCATGCCAAGGCCTAGGCCAGCAGCATGCCATGCCACGGCCAAGGCAGCCCAACCAAAGCCAGCAGCATGCCATGCCAAGGCTTAGGCCAGCAGCATGCCATGCCACGGCCAAGGCAGGCCAGCCAAAGCCAGCAGCATGCCATGCCAAGGCCTAGGCCAGCAGCATGCCATGCCACGGCCAAGGCAGGCAAGCCAAAGCCAGCAGCATGCCATGCCAAGGCCATGGCCAGCAGCATGCCATGCCACGGCCAAGGCAGCCCAGCCAAAGCCAGCAGCATGCCATGCCAAGGCCAAGGCCAGCAGCATGCCATGCCACGGCCAAGGCAGCCCAGCCAAAGCCAGCAGCATGCCATGCCAAGGCCTAGGCCAGCAGCATGCCATGCCACGGCCAAGGCAGGCCAGCCAAAGCCAGCAGCATGCCATGCCAAGGCCAAGGCCAGCAGCATGCCATGCCAAGGCCTAGGCCAGCAGCATGCCATGCCACGGCCAAGGCAGGCCAGCCAAAGCCAGCAGCATGCCATGCCAAGGCCTAGGCCACCAGCATGCCATGCCACGGCCAAGGCAGCCCAGCCAAAGCCAGCAGCATGCCATGCCAAGGCCAAGGCCAGCAGCATGCCATGCCACGGCCAAGGCAGCCCAGCCAAAGCCAGCAGCATGCCATGCCAAGGCCTAGGCCAGCAGCATGCCATGCCACGGCCAAGGCAGGCCAGCCAAAGCCAGCAACATGCCATGCCAAGGCCTAGGCCAGCAGCATGCCATGCCACGGCCAAGGCAGCCCAGCCAAAGCCAGCAGCATGCCATATCACGGCCAAGGGCAGCAGCATGCCATGCCACGGCCAAGGCAGCCCAGCCAAAGCCAGCAGCATGCCATGCCATGGCCTAGGCCAGCAGCATGCCATGCCACGGCCAAGGCAGGCCAGCCAAAGCCAGCAGCATGCCATGCCAAGGCCAAGGCCAGCAGCATGCCATGCCACGGCCAAGGCAGGCCAGCCAAAGCCAGCAGCATGCCATGCCAAGGCCTAGGCCAGCAGCATGCCATGGCACGGCCAAGGCAGCCCAGCCAAAGCCAGCAGCATGCCATATCAAGGCCAAGGCCAGCAGCATGCCATGCCACGGCCAAGGCAGCCCAGCCAAAGCCAGCAGCATGCCATGCCATGGCCTAGGCCAGCAGCATGCCATGCCACGGCCAAGGCAGGCCAGCCAAAGCCAGCAGCATGCCATGCCAAGGCCTAGGCCAGCAGCATGCCATGCCACGGCCAAAACAGGCCAGCCAAAGCCAGCAGCATGCCATGCCAAGGCCTAGGCCAGCAGCATGCCATGCCACGGCCAAGGCAGGCCAGCCAAAGCCAGCAGCATGCCATGCCAAGGCCAAGGCCAGCAGCATGCCATGCCACGGCCTAGGCCAGCAGCATGCCATGCCACGGCCAAGGCAGCCCAGCCAAAGCCAGCAGCATGCCATGCCAAGGCCTAGGCCAGCAGCATGCCATGCCACGGCCAAGGCAGCCCAGCCAAAGCCAGCAGCATGCCATGCCAAGGCCAAGGCCAGCAGCATGCCATGCCACGGCCAAGGCAGCCCAGCCAAAGCCAGCAGCATGCCATGCCAAGGCCAAGGCCAGCAGCATGCCATGCCACGGCCAAGGCAGCCCAGCCAAAGCCAGCAGCATGCCATGCCAAGGCCTAGGCCAGCAGCATGCCATGCCACGGCCAAGGCAGGCCAGCCAAAGCCAACAGCATGGCATGCCAAGGCCAAGGCCAGCAGCATGCCATGCCACGGCCAAGGCAGCCCAGCCAAAGCCAGCAGCATGCCATGCCAAGGCCTAGGCCAGCAGCATGCCATGCCACGGCCAAGGCAGGCCAGCCAAAGCGAGCAGCATGCCATGCCAAGGCCTAGGCCAGCAGCATGCCATGCCACGGCCAAGGCAGCCCAACCAAAGCCAGCAGCATGCCATGCCAAGGCTTAGGCCAGCAGCATGCCATGCCACGGCCAAGGCAGGCCAGCCAAAGCCAGCAGCATGCCATGCCAAGGCCTAGGCCACCAGCATGCCATGCCACGGCCAAGGCAGCCCAGCCAAAGCCAGCAGCATGCCATGCCAAGGCCAAGGCCAGCAGCATGCCATGCCACGGCCAAGGCAGCCCAGCCAAAGCCAGCAGCATGCCATGCCAAGGCCTAGGCCAGCAGCATGCCATGCCACGGCCAACGCAGGCCAGCCAAAGCCAGCAGCATGCCATGCCAAGGCCTAGGCCAGCAGCATGCCATGCCACGGCCATGGCAGCCCAGCCAAAGCCAGCAGCATGCCATATCAAGGCCAAGGGCAGCAGCATGCCATGCCACGGCCAAGGCAGCCCAGCCAAAGCCAGCAGCATGCCATGCCATGGCCTAGGCCAGCAGCATGCCATGCCACGGCCAAGGCAGGCCAGCCAAAGCCAGCAGCATGCCATGCCAAGGCCAAGGCCAGCAGCATGCCATGCCACGGCCAAGGCAGCCCAGCCAAAGCCAGCAGCATGCCATGCCAAGGCCTAGGCCAGCAGCATGCCATGCCACGGCCAAGGCAGCCCAGCCAAAGCCAGCAGCATGCCATATCAAGGCCAAGGCCAGCAGCATGCCATGCCACGGCCAAGGCAGCCCAGCCAAAGCCAGCAGCATGCCATGCCATGCCTAGGCCAGCAGCATGCCATGCCACGGCCAAGGCAGGCCAGCCAAAGCCAGCAGCATGCCATGCCAAGGCCTAGGCCAGCAGCATGCCATGCCACGGCCAAGGCAGGCCAGCCAAAGCCAGCAGCATGCCATGCCAAGGCCAAGGCCAGCAGCATGCCATGCCACGGCCAAGGCAGGCCTGCCAAAGCCAGCAGCATGCCATGCCAAGGCCAAGGCCAGCAGCATGCCATGCCAAGGCCAAGGCCAGCAGCATGCCATGCCACGGCCAAGGCTGCCAGCCAAAGCCAGCAGCATGCCATGCCAAGGCCTAGGCCAGCAGCATACCATGCCAAGGCCTAGGCCAGCAGCATGCCATGCCACGGCCAAGGCAGCCCAGCCAAAGCCAGCAGCATGCCATGCCAAGGCCTAGGCCAGCAGCATGCCATGCCTCGGCCCCGGCCCGCATGACATGCCACGGCCTCGGACCGCATGCCTTGCTACGGCGTCGCCCAACATGCCATGCCACAGCCTCGGCCCGCATGCCGTGCCACGGCCTCGGCCTCGGCCCGCATGCCTTGCTACGACGTTGGCCAACATGCCATGCCACGGCCCCGGCCCGCATGCCTTGCCACCGCGTTGCCCAGCATGCCACGCCACCGCGTTGCCTGGCGTGCCATGCCTTGGCCAACATGTCGTGCCACGGCCTCGGCCCGCATGCCATGCCATGCCACGGCCATCATGTCTTGCCACGGCGTTGCCAAACATGCCATGCCACGGCCTCGGCCCGCATGCCTTGCTACGGCGTCGCCCAACATGCCATGACATGCCACGGCCTCGGCCCGCATGCCTTGCTACGGCGTCGCCCAACATGCCATGCCACGGCCTCGGCCCGCATGCCTTGCGACGGCGTCGCCCAACATGCCATGCCACGGCCTCTGCCCGCATGCCATGCCACGGCCTCGGCCCGCGTGACATGCCACGGCCTCGGCCCGCATGCATTGCCACGACGTCGCCCAACTTGCCATGCCACGGCCTCGGCCCGCATGCCATGCCACGGCCTCGGCTCGCATGACATGCCACGGCCTCGGCCCGCATGCCTTGCTACGGCGTCGCCCAACATGCCATGCCACGGCCTCGGCCCGCATGCCATGCCATGGCCTCGGCCCGCATGACATGCCACGGCCTCGGACCGCATGCCTTGCCACGGCGTCGCCCAACATGCCATGCCACGGCCCCGGCCCGCATGCCTTCCCACCGCGTTGCCCGGCGTGCCATGCCACCGCGTTGCCCGGCGTGCCATGCCTTAGCCTTGGCCAACATGTCGTGCCACGGCCTCGGCCCGCATGCCATGCCATGCCACGGCCCGCATGTCTTGCCACGGCGTTGCCAAACATGCCATGCCACGGCCTCGGCCCGCATGCCTTGCCACGGCCTCGGCCAACATGCCATGCCACGGCCTCGGCCCGCATGCCATGCCACGGCCTCGGCCCGCATGACATGCCACGGCCTCGGCCCGCATGCCTTGCTACGGCGTCGCCCAACATGCCATGCCACGGCCTCGGCCCGCATGCCATGCCACGGCCTCGGCCCGCATGCCTTGCCACCGCGTTGCCCAGCATGCCATGCCACCGCGTTGCCCGGCGTGCCATGCCTTAGCCTTGGCCAACATGTCGTGCCACGGCCTCGGCCCGCATGCCATGCCACGGACGGCCTCGGCCCGCATGCCATGCCACGGCCTCGGCCCGCATGTCTTGCCACGGCGTTGCCCAACATGCCATGCCACGGCCTCGGCCCCCATGCCTTGCCACCGCGCTGCCCAGCATGCCAATGCACCGCGTTGCCCGGCGTGCCATGCCTTAGCCTTGGCCAACATGCCACGCCACGGCCTCGGCCCGCATGGCTTGCCAGGGCGTTGCCCAACATGCCATGCCACGGCCTCGGCCCGCATGTCTTGCCACGGCGTTGCCCAACATGCCATGCCATGCCACGCCATGGCCTCGGCCCGCATGCCATGCCACGGCCTCGGCCCGCATGCCATGCCATGCCACGGCCTCGGCCCGCATGCCATGCCACGGCCTCGGCCCGCATGCCTTGCCACGGCCTCGGCCCGCATGCCATGCCACGGCCTCGGCCAGCATGCCATGCCAAGGCCTCGGCCCGCATGCCTTGCCACGGCGTTGCCCAGCATGCCATGCCACCGCGTTGCCCAGCGGGCCGTGCCGCGGCCTCGGCCCGCATGCCTTGCGACTGCCTTGGCCAGCGTGCCATGCCACAGCGTGCCATGCCTTAGCCTTGGCCAACATGCCATGCCACTGCCTTGGCCAGCATGTCGTGCCACCGCCACGGCCAGCATGCCATGCCGGTCCGTTGCCCAGCATGCCACGGCCGTGGCGGCATGGCAAGCCACGGCCTCGGCCAGCATGCCATGCCACGGCCTCGGCCAGCATGCCATGGCACTGTCTTGGTCAGCATGCCATGCCATGGCACCGCCTTGTCCAGCACGCCGTGTCGCAGCGTTGGCCAGCATGCCTTGGCCGGCATGCCATGCCAATGCCTTGGGCCAACATGGCGTGCCACGGGCTGGGCCATGCCGGTCCGTTGCCCGGCATGCCACGGCCGTGGCGGCATGGCAAGCCACGGCCTCGGCCAGCATGCCATGCCCCGGCCTCGCCCAGCATGCCATGGCACGGTCTTGGTCAGCATGCCATGCCATGGCACCGCCTTGTGCAGCGTTGGCCAGCATGCCTTGGCCGGCATGCCATGCCAATGCCTTGGGCCAACATGGCGTGCCACGGGCTGGGCGAGCACGGCATGCCACGGGCTGGGCGAGCATGCCACGCCACGGCCTTGGCTAGCAGCAAGGCATGCCACGGCCTCGGCGAGCATGCCATGCCATGCCAAGGCCAAGGCCAAAGCCAAGGCCAAGGAAGTGGGCAAGGCCAAGTCCCTGTGCAAGGCATGGCCAAGGCCATGGCCAAGGCCAAGGCCAAGGCCAAGGCCATGGCGTGCCACCGCCTCGATCGATCTTTTTGAACATGATTCTTTTATAATCTTACCCAAACCGTGCAACACAATTAAAAATGCACTACAATCAATTTTAAATGTCATTCCCTATTTTTTTGTAATTTTTCTGTAGCTTTTCGAATTTTTAAAGCCCTTATTTGGCATAAAAAAATCAAAATAAAATAAAAAAAATGAAAAAAATAATTTAATAATTTCTATAATTACTTGTGAATCATCCTTTAATTATGGGAATTTTTCCATAATTTTTTGACCATTTTTATTAATTTTTATTATTTTTTAAGTATTAATATCGAAATAAATTAAAATAAAATATTTTCTGTAAAAAAATATTTTTTTTAATTTTTTTTATGGTGTATTAAATTATTTCCTACAACTTTCATGTTGAAAGTTTTGGCAAAAAACCATTACTTTTTAAAAAAACCCCATTATGACTCCTCGAACATGCTTGATGTTTCCTCCTGCCAGATTGAAAAGGGCTTAACAGGCTATTATAAGGGGGGGGCACCTCCCTTGCCCAGGGCAAGGCAGTGGCAGGTACGCCCCATGTTGGGCGCGGCCTGGGCTGCGGCCTTGGGTTACATGCACTGCGGCTCGACCGCGGCCTGGGCTGCGGCCTGGGGCGGCTCGGCCGCGGCCTTGGGCGGCCTGGACCGCGGCCTTGGGCGGCCTTGCGCGGCCTGGGCGCGGCCTTGGGCGGCTCGGGCGCGGCCTTGGGCGGCCTGGGCGCGGCCTTGCGCGGCCTGGGCGCGGCCTTGGGCAGCATGGCGTGGCATGCGCGCGGGCGTGGGCGGCCTGGCATGCGCGCGGCATGGGCAGCACGGCATGGCATGCGCACGGCCTGGGCGGCCTGGCATGCAGCCGGCCTGGCATGCCCGCGGCGTGGGCAGCACGGCATGGCATGCGCACGGCCTGGGCGGCCTGGCATGCAGCTGGCCTGGCATGCCCGCGGCGTGGGCAGCACGGCATGGCATGCGCACGGCCTGGGCGGCCTGGCATGCAGCCGGCCTGGGCAGCACGGCATGGCATGCGCACGGCCTGGGTGGCCTGGCATGCGGCCGGCCAGGGCAGCCTGGCCTGGCATGCCAGCGGCGTGGGCAGCGTGGCCTGTGCGAATACCGCGCGCGTGGTCTTTTGACCACGGTGCGCGTGTTGCGCGCATGGTCGCGCACGCCTTTGCACGCCTTCGCACGCAACGCACGTCTAGTGATAAGAACCGCAGCCAAGGCAGCCCAGCCCCAAGGCCAAGGCCAGCAGCATGGCATGCCACGGCGAAGGCAGCCCAGCCAAAGCCAGCAGCATGCCATGCCAAGGCCAGCAGCATGCCATGCCACGGCCAAGGCAGCCCAGCCAAAGCCAGCAGCATGCCATGCCAAGGCCAAGGCCAGCAGCATGCCATGCCACGGCCAAGGCAGCCCAGCCAAAGCCAGCAGCATGCCAAGCCAAGGCCAAGGCCAGCAGCATGCCATGCCACGGCCAAGGCAGCCCAGCCAAAGCCAGCAGCATGCCATGCCAAGGCCTAGGCCAGCAGCATGCCATGCCACGGCCAAGGCAGGCAAGCCAAAGCCAGCAGCATGCCATGCCAAGGCCAAGGCCAGCAGCATGCCATGCCACGGCCAAGGCAGCCCAGCCAAAGCCAGCAGCATGCCATGCCAAGGCCTAGGCCAGCAGCATGCCATGCCACGGCCAAGGCAGGCCAGCCAAAGCCAGCAACATGCCATGCCAAGGCCTAGGCCAGCAGCATGCCATGCCACGGCCAAGGCAGCCCAGCCAAAGCCAGCAGCATGCCATATCACGGCCAAGGGCAGCAGCATGCCATGCCACGGCCAAGGCAGCCCAGCCAAAGCCAGCAGCATGCCATGCCATGGCCTAGGCCAGCAGCATGCCATGCCACGGCCAAGGCAGGCCAGCCAAAGCCAGCAGCATGCCATGCCAAGGCCAAGGCCAGCAGCATGCCATGCCACGGCCAAGGCAGGCCAGCCAAAGCCAGCAGCATGCCATGCCAAGGCCTAGGCCAGCAGCATGCCATGGCACGGCCAAGGCAGCCCAGCCAAAGCCAGCAGCATGCCATATCAAGGCCAAGGCCAGCAGCATGCCATGCCACGGCCAAGGCAGCCCAGCCAAAGCCAGCAGCATGCCATGCCATGGCCTAGGCCAGCAGCATGCCATGCCACGGCCAAGGCAGGCCAGCCAAAGCCAGCAGCATGCCATGCCAAGGCCTAGGCCAGCAGCATGCCATGCCACGGCCAAAACAGGCCAGCCAAAGCCAGCAGCATGCCATGCCAAGGCCTAGGCCAGCAGCATGCCATGCCACGGCCAAGGCAGGCCAGCCAAAGCCAGCAGCATGCCATGCCAAGGCCAAGGCCAGCAGCATGCCATGCCACGGCCTAGGCCAGCAGCATGCCATGCCACGGCCAAGGCAGCCCAGCCAAAGCCAGCAGCATGCCATGCCAAGGCCTAGGCCAGCAGCATGCCATGCCACGGCCAAGGCAGCCCAGCCAAAGCCAGCAGCATGCCATGCCAAGGCCAAGGCCAGCAGCATGCCATGCCACGGCCAAGGCAGCCCAGCCAAAGCCAGCAGCATGCCATGCCAAGGCCAAGGCCAGCAGCATGCCATGCCACGGCCAAGGCAGCCCAGCCAAAGCCAGCAGCATGCCATGCCAAGGCCTAGGCCAGCAGCATGCCATGCCACGGCCAAGGCAGGCCAGCCAAAGCCAGCAGCATGCCATGCCAAGGCCAAGGCCAGCAGCATGCCATGCCACGGCCAAGGCAGCCCAACCAAAGCCAGCAGCATGCCATGCCAAGGCCTAGGCCAGCAGCATGCCATGCCACGGCCAAGGCAGGCCAGCCAAAGCCAGCAGCATGCCATGCCAAGGCCTAGGCCACCAGCATGCCATGCCACGGCCAAGGCAGCCCAGCCAAAGCCAGCAGCATGCCATGCCAAGGCCAAGGCCAGCAGCATGCCATGCCACGGCCAAGGCAGCCCAGCCAAAGCCAGCAGCATGCCATGCCAAGGCCTAGGCCAGCAGCATGCCATGCCACGGCCAAGGCAGGCCAGCCAAAGCCAGCAACATGCCATGCCAAGGCCTAGGCCAGCAGCATGCCATGCCACGGCCAAGGCAGCCCAGCCAAAGCCAGCAGCATGCCATATCACGGCCAAGGGCAGCAGCATGCCATGCCACGGCCAAGGCAGCCCAGCCAAAGCCAGCAGCATGCCATGCCATGGCCTAGGCCAGCAGCATGCCATGCCACGGCCAAGGCAGGCCAGCCAAAGCCAGCAGCATGCCATGCCAAGGCCAAGGCCAGCAGCATGCCATGCCACGGCCAAGGCAGGCCAGCCAAAGCCAGCAGCATGCCATGCCAAGGCCTAGGCCAGCAGCATGCCATGCCACGGCCAAGGCAGCCCAGCCAAAGCCAGCAGCATGCCATATCAAGGCCAAGGCCAGCAGCATGCCATGCCACGGCCAAGGCAGCCCAGCCAAAGCCAGCAGCATGCCATGCCATGGCCTAGGCCAGCAGCATGCCATGCCACGGCCAAGGCAGGCCAGCCAAAGCCAGCAGCATGCCATGCCAAGGCCTAGGCCAGCAGCATGCCATGCCAAGGCCTAGGCCAGCAGCATGCCATGCCACGGCCAAAACAGGCCAGCCAAAGCCAGCAGCATGCCATGCCAAGGCCTAGGCCAGCAGCATGCCATGCCACGGCCAAGGCAGGCCAGCCAAAGCCAGCAGCATGCCATGCCAAGGCCAAGGCCAGCAGCATGCCATGCCACGGCCTAGGCCAGCAGCATGCCATGCCACGGCCAAGGCAGCCCAGCCAAAGCCAGCAGCATGCCATGCCAAGGCCTAGGCCAGCAGCATGCCATGCCACGGCCAAGGCAGCCCAGCCAAAGCCAGCAGCATGCCATGCCAAGGCCAAGGCCAGCAGCATGCCATGCCACGGCCAAGGCAGCCCAGCCAAAGCCAGCAGCATGCCATGCCAAGGCCAAGGCCAGCAGCATGCCATGCCACGGCCAAGGCAGCCCAGCCAAAGCCAGCAGCATGCCATGCCAAGGACTAGGCCAGCAGCATGCCATGCCACGGCCAAGGCAGGCCAGCCAAAGCCAACAGCATGGCATGCCAAGGCCAAGGCCAGCAGCATGCCATGCCACGGCCAAGGCAGCCCAGCCAAAGCCAGCAGCATGCCATGCCAAGGCCTAGGCCAGCAGCATGCCATGCCACGGCCAAGGCAGGCCAGCCAAAGCGAGCAGCATGCCATGCCAAGGCCTAGGCCAGCAGCATGCCATGCCACGGCCAAGGCAGCCCAACCAAAGCCAGCAGCATGCCATGCCAAGGCTTAGGCCAGCAGCATGCCATGCCACGGCCAAGGCAGGCCAGCCAAAGCCAGCAGCATGCCATGCCAAGGCCTAGGCCAGCAGCATGCCATGCCACGGCCAAGGCAGGCAAGCCAAAGCCAGCAGCATGCCATGCCAAGGCCATGGCCAGCAGCATGCCATGCCACGGCCAAGGCAGCCCAGCCAAAGCCAGCAGCATGCCATGCCAAGGCCAAGGCCAGCAGCATGCCATGCCACGGCCAAGGCAGCCCAGCCAAAGCCAGCAGCATGCCATGCCAAGGCCTAGGCCAGCAGCATGCCATGCCACGGCCAAGGCAGGCCAGCCAAAGCCAGCAGCATGCCATGCCAAGGCCAAGGCCAGCAGCATGCCATGCCACGGCCAAGGCAGCCCAACCAAAGCCAGCAGCATGCCATGCCAAGGCCTAGGCCAGCAGCATGCCATGCCACGGCCAAGGCAGGCCAGCCAAAGCCAGCAGCATGCCATGCCAAGGCCTAGGCCACCAGCATGCCATGCCACGGCCAAGGCAGCCCAGCCAAAGCCAGCAGCATGCCATGCCAAGGCCAAGGCCAGCAGCATGCCATGCCACGGCCAAGGCAGCCCAGCCAAAGCCAGCAGCATGCCATGCCAAGGCCTAGGCCAGCAGCATGCCATGCCACGGCCAAGGCAGGCCAGCCAAAGCCAGCAACATGCCATGCCAAGGCCTAGGCCAGCAGCATGCCATGCCACGGCCAAGGCAGCCCAGCCAAAGCCAGCAGCATGCCATATCACGGCCAAGGGCAGCAGCATGCCATGCCACGGCCAAGGCAGCCCAGCCAAAGCCAGCAGCATGCCATGCCATGGCCTAGGCCAGCAGCATGCCATGCCACGGCCAAGGCAGGCCAGCCAAAGCCAGCAGCATGCCATGCCAAGGCCAAGGCCAGCAGCATGCCATGCCACGGCCAAGGCAGGCCAGCCAAAGCCAGCAGCATGCCATGCCAAGGCCTAGGCCAGCAGCATGCCATGCCACGGCCAAGGCAGCCCAGCCAAAGCCAGCAGCATGCCATATCAAGGCCAAGGCCAGCAGCATGCCATGCCACGGCCAAGGCAGCCCAGCCAAAGCCAGCAGCATGCCATGCCATGGCCTAGGCCAGCAGCATGCCATGCCACGGCCAAGGCAGGCCAGCCAAAGCCAGCAGCATGCCATGCCAAGGCCTAGGCCAGCAGCATGCCATGCCACGGCCAAAACAGGCCAGCCAAAGCCAGCAGCATGCCATGCCAAGGCCTAGGCCAGCAGCATGCCATGCCACGGCCAAGGCAGGCCAGCCAAAGCCAGCAGCATGCCATGCCAAGGCCAAGGCCAGCAGCATGCCATGCCACGGCCTAGGCCAGCAGCATGCCATGCCACGGCCAAGGCAGCCCAGCCAAAGCCAGCAGCATGCCATGCCAAGGCCTAGGCCAGCAGCATGCCATGCCACGGCCAAGGCAGCCCAGCCAAAGCCAGCAGCATGCCATGCCAAGGCCAAGGCCAGCAGCATGCCATGCCACGGCCAAGGCAGCCCAGCCAAAGCCAGCAGCATGCCATGCCAAGGCCAAGGCCAGCAGCATGCCATGCCACGGCCAAGGCAGCCCAGCCAAAGCCAGCAGCATGCCATGCCAAGGCCTAGGCCAGCAGCATGCCATGCCACGGCCAAGGCAGGCCAGCCAAAGCCAACAGCATGGCATGCCAAGGCCAAGGCCAGCAGCATGCCATGCCACGGCCAAGGCAGCCCAGCCAAAGCCAGCAGCATGCCATGCCAAGGCCTAGGCCAGCAGCATGCCATGCCACGGCCAAGGCAGGCCAGCCAAAGCGAGCAGCATGCCATGCCAAGGCCTAGGCCAGCAGCATGCCATGCCACGGCCAAGGCAGCCCAACCAAAGCCAGCAGCATGCCATGCCAAGGCTTAGGCCAGCAGCATGCCATGCCACGGCCAAGGCAGGCCAGCCAAAGCCAGCAGCATGCCATGCCAAGGCCTAGGCCACCAGCATGCCATGCCACGGCCAAGGCAGCCCAGCCAAAGCCAGCAGCATGCCATGCCAAGGCCAAGGCCAGCAGCATGCCATGCCACGGCCAAGGCAGCCCAGCCAAAGCCAGCAGCATGCCATGCCAAGGCCTAGGCCAGCAGCATGCCATGCCACGGCCAACGCAGGCCAGCCAAAGCCAGCAGCATGCCATGCCAAGGCCTAGGCCAGCAGCATGCCATGCCACGGCCATGGCAGCCCAGCCAAAGCCAGCAGCATGCCATATCAAGGCCAAGGGCAGCAGCATGCCATGCCACGGCCAAGGCAGCCCAGCCAAAGCCAGCAGCATGCCATGCCATGGCCTAGGCCAGCAGCATGCCATGCCACGGCCAAGGCAGGCCAGCCAAAGCCAGCAGCATGCCATGCCAAGGCCAAGGCCAGCAGCATGCCATGCCACGGCCAAGGCAGCCCAGCCAAAGCCAGCAGCATGCCATGCCAAGGCCTAGGCCAGCAGCATGCCATGCCACGGCCAAGGCAGCCCAGCCAAAGCCAGCAGCATGCCATATCAAGGCCAAGGCCAGCAGCATGCCATGCCACGGCCAAGGCAGCCCAGCCAAAGCCAGCAGCATGCCACGCCATGCCTAGGCCAGCAGCATGCCATGCCACGGCCAAGGCAGGCCAGCCAAAGCCAGCAGCATGCCATGCCAAGGCCTAGGCCAGCAGCATGCCATGCCACGGCCAAGGCAGGCCAGCCAAAGCCAGCAGCATGCCATGCCAAGGCCAAGGCCAGCAGCATGCCATGCCACGGCCAAGGCAGGCCTGCCAAAGCCAGCAGCATGCCATGCCAAGGCCAAGGCCAGCAGCATGCCATGCCAAGGCCAAGGCCAGCAGCATGCCATGCCACGGCCAAGGCTGCCAGCCAAAGCCAGCAGCATGCCATGCCAAGGCCTAGGCCAGCAGCATACCATGCCAAGGCCTAGGCCAGCAGCATGCCATGCCACGGCCAAGGCAGCCCAGCCAAAGCCAGCAGCATGCCATGCCAAGGCCTAGGCCAGCAGCATGCCATGCCTCGGCCCCGGCCCGCATGACATGCCACGGCCTCGGACCGCATGCCTTGCTACGGCGTCGCCCAACATGCCATGCCACAGCCTCGGCCCGCATGCCGTGCCACGGCCTCGGCCTCGGCCCGCATGCCTTGCTACGACGTTGGCCAACATGCCATGCCACGGCCCCGGCCCGCATGCCTTGCCACCGCGTTGCCCAGCATGCCACGCCACCGCGTTGCCTGGCGTGCCATGCCTTGGCCAACATGTCGTGCCACGGCCTCGGCCCGCATGCCATGCCATGCCACGGCCATCATGTCTTGCCACGGCGTTGCCAAACATGCCATGCCACGGCCTCGGCCCGCATGCCTTGCTACGGCGTCGCCCAACATGCCATGACATGCCACGGCCTCGGCCCGCATGCCTTGCTACGGCGTCGCCCAACATGCCATGCCACGGCCTCGGCCCGCATGCCTTGCGACGGCGTCGCCCAACATGCCATGCCACGGCCTCTGCCCGCATGCCATGCCACGGCCTCGGCCCGCGTGACATGCCACGGCCTCGGCCCGCATGCATTGCCACGACGTCGCCCAACTTGCCATGCCACGGCCTCGGCCCGCATGCCATGCCACGGCCTCGGCTCGCATGACATGCCACGGCCTCGGCCCGCATGCCTTGCTACGGCGTCGCCCAACATGCCATGCCACGGCCTCGGCCCGCATGCCATGCCATGGCCTCGGCCCGCATGACATGCCACGGCCTCGGACCGCATGCCTTGCCACGGCGTCGCCCAACATGCCATGCCACGGCCCCGGCCCGCATGCCTTCCCACCGCGTTGCCCGGCGTGCCATGCCACCGCGTTGCCCGGCGTGCCATGCCTTAGCCTTGGCCAACATGTCGTGCCACGGCCTCGGCCCGCATGCCATGCCATGCCACGGCCCGCATGTCTTGCCACGGCGTTGCCAAACATGCCATGCCACGGCCTCGGCCCGCATGCCTTGCCACGGCCTCGGCCAACATGCCATGCCACGGCCTCGGCCCGCATGCCATGCCACGGCCTCGGCCCGCATGACATGCCACGGCCTCGGCCCGCATGCCTTGCTACGGCGTCGCCCAACATGCCATGCCACGGCCTCGGCCCGCATGCCATGCCACGGCCTCGGCCCGCATGCCTTGCCACCGCGTTGCCCAGCATGCCATGCCACCGCGTTGCCCGGCGTGCCATGCCTTAGCCTTGGCCAACATGTCGTGCCACGGCCTCGGCCCGCATGCCATGCCACGGACGGCCTCGGCCCGCATGCCATGCCACGGCCTCGGCCCGCATGTCTTGCCACGGCGTTGCCCAACATGCCATGCCACGGCCTCGGCCCCCATGCCTTGCCACCGCGCTGCCCAGCATGCCAATGCACCGCGTTGCCCGGCGTGCCATGCCTTAGCCTTGGCCAACATGCCACGCCACGGCCTCGGCCCGCATGGCTTGCCAGGGCGTTGCCCAACATGCCATGCCACGGCCTCGGCCCGCATGTCTTGCCACGGCGTTGCCCAACATGCCATGCCATGCCACGCCATGGCCTCGGCCCGCATGCCATGCCACGGCCTCGGCCCGCATGCCATGCCATGCCACGGCCTCGGCCCGCATGCCATGCCACGGCCTCGGCCCGCATGCCTTGCCACGGCCTCGGCCCGCATGCCATGCCACGGCCTCGGCCAGCATGCCATGCCAAGGCCTCGGCCCGCATGCCTTGCCACGGCGTTGCCCAGCATGCCATGCCACCGCGTTGCCCAGCGGGCCGTGCCGCGGCCTCGGCCCGCATGCCTTGCGACTGCCTTGGCCAGCGTGCCATGCCACAGCGTGCCATGCCTTAGCCTTGGCCAACATGCCATGCCACTGCCTTGGCCAGCATGTCGTGCCACCGCCACGGCCAGCATGCCATGCCGGTCCGTTGCCCAGCATGCCACGGCCGTGGCGGCATGGCAAGCCACGGCCTCGGCCAGCATGCCATGCCACGGCCTCGGCCAGCATGCCATGGCACTGTCTTGGTCAGCATGCCATGCCATGGCACCGCCTTGTCCAGCACGCCGTGTCGCAGCGTTGGCCAGCATGCCTTGGCCGGCATGCCATGCCAATGCCTTGGGCCAACATGGCGTGCCACGGGCTGGGCCATGCCGGTCCGTTGCCCGGCATGCCACGGCCGTGGCGGCATGGCAAGCCACGGCCTCGGCCAGCATGCCATGCCCCGGCCTCGCCCAGCATGCCATGGCACGGTCTTGGTCAGCATGCCATGCCATGGCACCGCCTTGTGCAGCGTTGGCCAGCATGCCTTGGCCGGCATGCCATGCCAATGCCTTGGGCCAACATGGCGTGCCACGGGCTGGGCGAGCACGGCATGCCACGGGCTGGGCGAGCATGCCACGCCACGGCCTTGGCTAGCAGCAAGGCATGCCACGGCCTCGGCGAGCATGCCATGCCATGCCAAGGCCAAGGCCAAAGCCAAGGCCAAGGAAGTGGGCAAGGCCAAGTCCCTGTGCAAGGCATGGCCAAGGCCATGGCCAAGGCCAAGGCCAAGGCCAAGGCCATGGCGTGCCACCGCCTCGATCGATCTTTTTGAACATGATTCTTTTATAATCTTACCCAAACCGTGCAACACAATTAAAAATGCACTACAATCAATTTTAAATGTCATTCCCTATTTTTTTGTAATTTTTCTGTAGCTTTTCGAATTTTTAAAGCCCTTATTTGGCATAAAAAAATTAAAATAAAATAAAAAAAATGAAAAAAATAATTTAATAATTTCTATAATTACTTGTGAATCATCCTTTAATTATGGGAATTTTTCCATAATTTTTTGACCATTTTTATTAATTTTTATTATTTTTTAAGTATTAATATCGAAATAAATTAAAATAAAATATTTTCTGTAAAAAAATATTTTTTTTAATTTTTTTTATGGTGTATTAAATTATTTCCTACAACTTTCATGTTGAAAGTTTTGGCAAAAAACCATTACTTTTTAAAAAAACCCCATTATGACTCCTCGAACATGCTTGATGTTTCCTCCTGCCAGATTGAAAAGGGCTTAACAGGCTATTATAAGGGGGGGGCACCTCCCTTGCCCAGGGCAAGGCAGTGGCAGGTACGCCCCATGTTGGGCGCGGCCTGGGCTGCGGCCTTGGGTTACATGCACTGCGGCTCGACCGCGGCCTGGGCTGCGGCCTGGGGCGGCTCGGCCGCGGCCTTGGGCGGCCTGGACCGCGGCCTTGGGCGGCCTTGCGCGGCCTGGGCGCGGCCTTGGGCGGCTCGGGCGCGGCCTTGGGCGGCCTGGGCGCGGCCTTGCGCGGCCTGGGCGCGGCCTTGGGCAGCATGGCGTGGCATGCGCGCGGGCGTGGGCGGCCTGGCATGCGCGCGGCATGGGCAGCACGGCATGGCATGCGCACGGCCTGGGCGGCCTGGCATGCAGCCGGCCTGGCATGCCCGCGGCGTGGGCAGCACGGCATGGCATGCGCACGGCCTGGGCGGCCTGGCATGCAGCTGGCCTGGCATGCCCGCGGCGTGGGCAGCACGGCATGGCATGCGCACGGCCTGGGCGGCCTGGCATGCAGCCGGCCTGGGCAGCACGGCATGGCATGCGCACGGCCTGGGTGGCCTGGCATGCGGCCGGCCAGGGCAGCCTGGCCTGGCATGCCAGCGGCGTGGGCAGCGTGGCCTGTGCGAATACCGCGCGCGTGGTCTTTTGACCACGGTGCGCGTGTTGCGCGCATGGTCGCGCACGCCTTTGCACGCCTTCGCACGCAACGCACGTCTAGTGATAAGAACCGCAGCCAAGGCAGCCCAGCCCCAAGGCCAAGGCCAGCAGCATGGCATGCCACGGCGAAGGCAGCCCAGCCAAAGCCAGCAGCATGCCATGCCAAGGCCAGCAGCATGCCATGCCACGGCCAAGGCAGCCCAGCCAAAGCCAGCAGCATGCCATGCCAAGGCCAAGGCCAGCAGCATGCCATGCCACGGCCAAGGCAGCCCAGCCAAAGCCAGCAGCATGCCAAGCCAAGGCCAAGGCCAGCAGCATGCCATGCCACGGCCAAGGCAGCCCAGCCAAAGCCAGCAGCATGCCATGCCAAGGCCTAGGCCAGCAGCATGCCATGCCACGGCCAAGGCAGGCAAGCCAAAGCCAGCAGCATGCCATGCCAAGGCCAAGGCCAGCAGCATGCCATGCCACGGCCAAGGCAGCCCAGCCAAAGCCAGCAGCATGCCATGCCAAGGCCTAGGCCAGCAGCATGCCATGCCACGGCCAAGGCAGGCCAGCCAAAGCCAGCAACATGCCATGCCAAGGCCTAGGCCAGCAGCATGCCATGCCACGGCCAAGGCAGCCCAGCCAAAGCCAGCAGCATGCCATATCACGGCCAAGGGCAGCAGCATGCCATGCCACGGCCAAGGCAGCCCAGCCAAAGCCAGCAGCATGCCATGCCATGGCCTAGGCCAGCAGCATGCCATGCCACGGCCAAGGCAGGCCAGCCAAAGCCAGCAGCATGCCATGCCAAGGCCAAGGCCAGCAGCATGCCATGCCACGGCCAAGGCAGGCCAGCCAAAGCCAGCAGCATGCCATGCCAAGGCCTAGGCCAGCAGCATGCCATGGCACGGCCAAGGCAGCCCAGCCAAAGCCAGCAGCATGCCATATCAAGGCCAAGGCCAGCAGCATGCCATGCCACGGCCAAGGCAGCCCAGCCAAAGCCAGCAGCATGCCATGCCATGGCCTAGGCCAGCAGCATGCCATGCCACGGCCAAGGCAGGCCAGCCAAAGCCAGCAGCATGCCATGCCAAGGCCTAGGCCAGCAGCATGCCATGCCACGGCCAAAACAGGCCAGCCAAAGCCAGCAGCATGCCATGCCAAGGCCTAGGCCAGCAGCATGCCATGCCACGGCCAAGGCAGGCCAGCCAAAGCCAGCAGCATGCCATGCCAAGGCCAAGGCCAGCAGCATGCCATGCCACGGCCTAGGCCAGCAGCATGCCATGCCACGGCCAAGGCAGCCCAGCCAAAGCCAGCAGCATGCCATGCCAAGGCCTAGGCCAGCAGCATGCCATGCCACGGCCAAGGCAGCCCAGCCAAAGCCAGCAGCATGCCATGCCAAGGCCAAGGCCAGCAGCATGCCATGCCACGGCCAAGGCAGCCCAGCCAAAGCCAGCAGCATGCCATGCCAAGGCCAAGGCCAGCAGCATGCCATGCCACGGCCAAGGCAGCCCAGCCAAAGCCAGCAGCATGCCATGCCAAGGCCTAGGCCAGCAGCATGCCATGCCACGGCCAAGGCAGGCCAGCCAAAGCCAGCAGCATGCCATGCCAAGGCCAAGGCCAGCAGCATGCCATGCCACGGCCAAGGCAGCCCAACCAAAGCCAGCAGCATGCCATGCCAAGGCCTAGGCCAGCAGCATGCCATGCCACGGCCAAGGCAGGCCAGCCAAAGCCAGCAGCATGCCATGCCAAGGCCTAGGCCACCAGCATGCCATGCCACGGCCAAGGCAGCCCAGCCAAAGCCAGCAGCATGCCATGCCAAGGCCAAGGCCAGCAGCATGCCATGCCACGGCCAAGGCAGCCCAGCCAAAGCCAGCAGCATGCCATGCCAAGGCCTAGGCCAGCAGCATGCCATGCCACGGCCAAGGCAGGCCAGCCAAAGCCAGCAACATGCCATGCCAAGGCCTAGGCCAGCAGCATGCCATGCCACGGCCAAGGCAGCCCAGCCAAAGCCAGCAGCATGCCATATCACGGCCAAGGGCAGCAGCATGCCATGCCACGGCCAAGGCAGCCCAGCCAAAGCCAGCAGCATGCCATGCCATGGCCTAGGCCAGCAGCATGCCATGCCACGGCCAAGGCAGGCCAGCCAAAGCCAGCAGCATGCCATGCCAAGGCCAAGGCCAGCAGCATGCCATGCCACGGCCAAGGCAGGCCAGCCAAAGCCAGCAGCATGCCATGCCAAGGCCTAGGCCAGCAGCATGCCATGCCACGGCCAAGGCAGCCCAGCCAAAGCCAGCAGCATGCCATATCAAGGCCAAGGCCAGCAGCATGCCATGCCACGGCCAAGGCAGCCCAGCCAAAGCCAGCAGCATGCCATGCCATGGCCTAGGCCAGCAGCATGCCATGCCACGGCCAAGGCAGGCCAGCCAAAGCCAGCAGCATGCCATGCCAAGGCCTAGGCCAGCAGCATGCCATGCCACGGCCAAAACAGGCCAGCCAAAGCCAGCAGCATGCCATGCCAAGGCCTAGGCCAGCAGCATGCCATGCCACGGCCAAGGCAGGCCAGCCAAAGCCAGCAGCATGCCATGCCAAGGCCAAGGCCAGCAGCATGCCATGCCACGGCCTAGGCCAGCAGCATGCCATGCCACGGCCAAGGCAGCCCAGCCAAAGCCAGCAGCATGCCATGCCAAGGCCTAGGCCAGCAGCATGCCATGCCACGGCCAAGGCAGCCCAGCCAAAGCCAGCAGCATGCCATGCCAAGGCCAAGGCCAGCAGCATGCCATGCCACGGCCAAGGCAGCCCAGCCAAAGCCAGCAGCATGCCATGCCAAGGCCAAGGCCAGCAGCATGCCATGCCACGGCCAAGGCAGCCCAGCCAAAGCCAGCAGCATGCCATGCCAAGGACTAGGCCAGCAGCATGCCATGCCACGGCCAAGGCAGGCCAGCCAAAGCCAACAGCATGGCATGCCAAGGCCAAGGCCAGCAGCATGCCATGCCACGGCCAAGGCAGCCCAGCCAAAGCCAGCAGCATGCCATGCCAAGGCCTAGGCCAGCAGCATGCCATGCCACGGCCAAGGCAGGCCAGCCAAAGCGAGCAGCATGCCATGCCAAGGCCTAGGCCAGCAGCATGCCATGCCACGGCCAAGGCAGCCCAACCAAAGCCAGCAGCATGCCATGCCAAGGCTTAGGCCAGCAGCATGCCATGCCACGGCCAAGGCAGGCCAGCCAAAGCCAGCAGCATGCCATGCCAAGGCCTAGGCCAGCAGCATGCCATGCCACGGCCAAGGCAGGCAAGCCAAAGCCAGCAGCATGCCATGCCAAGGCCATGGCCAGCAGCATGCCATGCCACGGCCAAGGCAGCCCAGCCAAAGCCAGCAGCATGCCATGCCAAGGCCAAGGCCAGCAGCATGCCATGCCACGGCCAAGGCAGCCCAGCCAAAGCCAGCAGCATGCCATGCCAAGGCCTAGGCCAGCAGCATGCCATGCCACGGCCAAGGCAGGCCAGCCAAAGCCAGCAGCATGCCATGCCAAGGCCAAGGCCAGCAGCATGCCATGCCACGGCCAAGGCAGCCCAACCAAAGCCAGCAGCATGCCATGCCAAGGCCTAGGCCAGCAGCATGCCATGCCACGGCCAAGGCAGGCCAGCCAAAGCCAGCAGCATGCCATGCCAAGGCCTAGGCCACCAGCATGCCATGCCACGGCCAAGGCAGCCCAGCCAAAGCCAGCAGCATGCCATGCCAAGGCCAAGGCCAGCAGCATGCCATGCCACGGCCAAGGCAGCCCAGCCAAAGCCAGCAGCATGCCATGCCAAGGCCTAGGCCAGCAGCATGCCATGCCACGGCCAAGGCAGGCCAGCCAAAGCCAGCAACATGCCATGCCAAGGCCTAGGCCAGCAGCATGCCATGCCACGGCCAAGGCAGCCCAGCCAAAGCCAGCAGCATGCCATATCACGGCCAAGGGCAGCAGCATGCCATGCCACGGCCAAGGCAGCCCAGCCAAAGCCAGCAGCATGCCATGCCATGGCCTAGGCCAGCAGCATGCCATGCCACGGCCAAGGCAGGCCAGCCAAAGCCAGCAGCATGCCATGCCAAGGCCAAGGCCAGCAGCATGCCATGCCACGGCCAAGGCAGGCCAGCCAAAGCCAGCAGCATGCCATGCCAAGGCCTAGGCCAGCAGCATGCCATGGCACGGCCAAGGCAGCCCAGCCAAAGCCAGCAGCATGCCATATCAAGGCCAAGGCCAGCAGCATGCCATGCCACGGCCAAGGCAGCCCAGCCAAAGCCAGCAGCATGCCATGCCATGGCCTAGGCCAGCAGCATGCCATGCCACGGCCAAGGCAGGCCAGCCAAAGCCAGCAGCATGCCATGCCAAGGCCTAGGCCAGCAGCATGCCATGCCACGGCCAAAACAGGCCAGCCAAAGCCAGCAGCATGCCATGCCAAGGCCTAGGCCAGCAGCATGCCATGCCACGGCCAAGGCAGGCCAGCCAAAGCCAGCAGCATGCCATGCCAAGGCCAAGGCCAGCAGCATGCCATGCCACGGCCTAGGCCAGCAGCATGCCATGCCACGGCCAAGGCAGCCCAGCCAAAGCCAGCAGCATGCCATTCCAAGGCCTAGGCCAGCAGCATGCCATGCCACGGCCAAGGCAGCCCAGCCAAAGCCAGCAGCATGCCATGCCAAGGCCAAGGCCAGCAGCATGCCATGCCACGGCCAAGGCAGCCCAGCCAAAGCCAGCAGCATGCCATGCCAAGGCCAAGGCCAGCAGCATGCCATGCCACGGCCAAGGCAGCCCAGCCAAAGCCAGCAGCATGCCATGCCAAGGCCTAGGCCAGCAGCATGCCATGCCACGGCCAAGGCAGGCCAGCCAAAGCCAACAGCATGGCATGCCAAGGCCAAGGCCAGCAGCATGCCATGCCACGGCCAAGGCAGCCCAGCCAAAGCCAGCAGCATGCCATGCCAAGGCCTAGGCCAGCAGCATGCCATGCCACGGCCAAGGCAGGCCAGCCAAAGCGAGCAGCATGCCATGCCAAGGCCTAGGCCAGCAGCATGCCATGCCACGGCCAAGGCAGCCCAACCAAAGCCAGCAGCATGCCATGCCAAGGCTTAGGCCAGCAGCATGCCATGCCACGGCCAAGGCAGGCCAGCCAAAGCCAGCAGCATGCCATGCCAAGGCCTAGGCCACCAGCATGCCATGCCACGGCCAAGGCAGCCCAGCCAAAGCCAGCAGCATGCCATGCCAAGGCCAAGGCCAGCAGCATGCCATGCCACGGCCAAGGCAGCCCAGCCAAAGCCAGCAGCATGCCATGCCAAGGCCTAGGCCAGCAGCATGCCATGCCACGGCCAACGCAGGCCAGCCAAAGCCAGCAGCATGCCATGCCAAGGCCTAGGCCAGCAGCATGCCATGCCACGGCCATGGCAGCCCAGCCAAAGCCAGCAGCATGCCATATCAAGGCCAAGGGCAGCAGCATGCCATGCCACGGCCAAGGCAGCCCAGCCAAAGCCAGCAGCATGCCATGCCATGGCCTAGGCCAGCAGCATGCCATGCCACGGCCAAGGCAGGCCAGCCAAAGCCAGCAGCATGCCATGCCAAGGCCAAGGCCAGCAGCATGCCATGCCACGGCCAAGGCAGCCCAGCCAAAGCCAGCAGCATGCCATGCCAAGGCCTAGGCCAGCAGCATGCCATGCCACGGCCAAGGCAGCCCAGCCAAAGCCAGCAGCATGCCATATCAAGGCCAAGGCCAGCAGCATGCCATGCCACGGCCAAGGCAGCCCAGCCAAAGCCAGCAGCATGCCATGCCATGCCTAGGCCAGCAGCATGCCATGCCACGGCCAAGGCAGGCCAGCCAAAGCCAGCAGCATGCCATGCCAAGGCCTAGGCCAGCAGCATGCCATGCCACGGCCAAGGCAGGCCAGCCAAAGCCAGCAGCATGCCATGCCAAGGCCAAGGCCAGCAGCATGCCATGCCACGGCCAAGGCAGGCCTGCCAAAGCCAGCAGCATGCCATGCCAAGGCCAAGGCCAGCAGCATGCCATGCCAAGGCCAAGGCCAGCAGCATGCCATGCCACGGCCAAGGCTGCCAGCCAAAGCCAGCAGCATGCCATGCCAAGGCCTAGGCCAGCAGCATACCATGCCAAGGCCTAGGCCAGCAGCATGCCATGCCACGGCCAAGGCAGCCCAGCCAAAGCCAGCAGCATGCCATGCCAAGGCCTAGGCCAGCAGCATGCCATGCCTCGGCCCCGGCCCGCATGACATGCCACGGCCTCGGACCGCATGCCTTGCTACGGCGTCGCCCAACATGCCATGCCACAGCCTCGGCCCGCATGCCGTGCCACGGCCTCGGCCTCGGCCCGCATGCCTTGCTACGACGTTGGCCAACATGCCATGCCACGGCCCCGGCCCGCATGCCTTGCCACCGCGTTGCCCAGCATGCCACGCCACCGCGTTGCCTGGCGTGCCATGCCTTGGCCAACATGTCGTGCCACGGCCTCGGCCCGCATGCCATGCCATGCCACGGCCATCATGTCTTGCCACGGCGTTGCCAAACATGCCATGCCACGGCCTCGGCCCGCATGCCTTGCTACGGCGTCGCCCAACATGCCATGACATGCCACGGCCTCGGCCCGCATGCCTTGCTACGGCGTCGCCCAACATGCCATGCCACGGCCTCGGCCCGCATGCCTTGCGACGGCGTCGCCCAACATGCCATGCCACGGCCTCTGCCCGCATGCCATGCCACGGCCTCGGCCCGCGTGACATGCCACGGCCTCGGCCCGCATGCATTGCCACGACGTCGCCCAACTTGCCATGCCACGGCCTCGGCCCGCATGCCATGCCACGGCCTCGGCTCGCATGACATGCCACGGCCTCGGCCCGCATGCCTTGCTACGGCGTCGCCCAACATGCCATGCCACGGCCTCGGCCCGCATGCCATGCCATGGCCTCGGCCCGCATGACATGCCACGGCCTCGGACCGCATGCCTTGCCACGGCGTCGCCCAACATGCCATGCCACGGCCCCGGCCCGCATGCCTTCCCACCGCGTTGCCCGGCGTGCCATGCCACCGCGTTGCCCGGCGTGCCATGCCTTAGCCTTGGCCAACATGTCGTGCCACGGCCTCGGCCCGCATGCCATGCCATGCCACGGCCCGCATGTCTTGCCACGGCGTTGCCAAACATGCCATGCCACGGCCTCGGCCCGCATGCCTTGCCACGGCCTCGGCCAACATGCCATGCCACGGCCTCGGCCCGCATGCCATGCCACGGCCTCGGCCCGCATGACATGCCACGGCCTCGGCCCGCATGCCTTGCTACGGCGTCGCCCAACATGCCATGCCACGGCCTCGGCCCGCATGCCATGCCACGGCCTCGGCCCGCATGCCTTGCCACCGCGTTGCCCAGCATGCCATGCCACCGCGTTGCCCGGCGTGCCATGCCTTAGCCTTGGCCAACATGTCGTGCCACGGCCTCGGCCCGCATGCCATGCCACGGACGGCCTCGGCCCGCATGCCATGCCACGGCCTCGGCCCGCATGTCTTGCCACGGCGTTGCCCAACATGCCATGCCACGGCCTCGGCCCCCATGCCTTGCCACCGCGCTGCCCAGCATGCCAATGCACCGCGTTGCCCGGCGTGCCATGCCTTAGCCTTGGCCAACATGCCACGCCACGGCCTCGGCCCGCATGGCTTGCCAGGGCGTTGCCCAACATGCCATGCCACGGCCTCGGCCCGCATGTCTTGCCACGGCGTTGCCCAACATGCCATGCCATGCCACGCCATGGCCTCGGCCCGCATGCCATGCCACGGCCTCGGCCCGCATGCCATGCCATGCCACGGCCTCGGCCCGCATGCCATGCCACGGCCTCGGCCCGCATGCCTTGCCACGGCCTCGGCCCGCATGCCATGCCACGGCCTCGGCCAGCATGCCATGCCAAGGCCTCGGCCCGCATGCCTTGCCACGGCGTTGCCCAGCATGCCATGCCACCGCGTTGCCCAGCGGGCCGTGCCGCGGCCTCGGCCCGCATGCCTTGCGACTGCCTTGGCCAGCGTGCCATGCCACAGCGTGCCATGCCTTAGCCTTGGCCAACATGCCATGCCACTGCCTTGGCCAGCATGTCGTGCCACCGCCACGGCCAGCATGCCATGCCGGTCCGTTGCCCAGCATGCCACGGCCGTGGCGGCATGGCAAGCCACGGCCTCGGCCAGCATGCCATGCCACGGCCTCGGCCAGCATGCCATGGCACTGTCTTGGTCAGCATGCCATGCCATGGCACCGCCTTGTCCAGCACGCCGTGTCGCAGCGTTGGCCAGCATGCCTTGGCCGGCATGCCATGCCAATGCCTTGGGCCAACATGGCGTGCCACGGGCTGGGCCATGCCGGTCCGTTGCCCGGCATGCCACGGCCGTGGCGGCATGGCAAGCCACGGCCTCGGCCAGCATGCCATGCCCCGGCCTCGCCCAGCATGCCATGGCACGGTCTTGGTCAGCATGCCATGCCATGGCACCGCCTTGTGCAGCGTTGGCCAGCATGCCTTGGCCGGCATGCCATGCCAATGCCTTGGGCCAACATGGCGTGCCACGGGCTGGGCGAGCACGGCATGCCACGGGCTGGGCGAGCATGCCACGCCACGGCCTTGGCTAGCAGCAAGGCATGCCACGGCCTCGGCGAGCATGCCATGCCATGCCAAGGCCAAGGCCAAAGCCAAGGCCAAGGAAGTGGGCAAGGCCAAGTCCCTGTGCAAGGCATGGCCAAGGCCATGGCCAAGGCCAAGGCCAAGGCCAAGGCCATGGCGTGCCACCGCCTCGATCGATCTTTTTGAACATGATTCTTTTATAATCTTACCCAAACCGTGCAACACAATTAAAAATGCACTACAATCAATTTTAAATGTCATTCCCTATTTTTTTGTAATTTTTCTGTAGCTTTTCGAATTTTTAAAGCCCTTATTTGGCATAAAAAAATCAAAATAAAATAAAAAAAATGAAAAAAATAATTTAATAATTTCTATAATTATTTGTGAATCATCCTTTAATTATGGGAATTTTTCCATAATTTTTTGACCATTTTTATTAATTTTTATTATTTTTTAAGTATTAATATCGAAATAAATTAAAATAAAATATTTTCTGTAAAAAAATATTTTTTTTAATTTTTTTTATGGTGTATTAAATTATTTCCTACAACTTTCATGTTGAAAGTTTTGGCAAAAAACCATTACTTTTTAAAAAAACCCCATTATGACTCCTCGAACATGCTTGATGTTTCCTCCTGCCAGATTGAAAAGGGCTTAACAGGCTATTATAAGGGGGGGGCACCTCCCTTGCCCAGGGCAAGGCAGTGGCAGGTACGCCCCATGTTGGGCGCGGCCTGGGCTGCGGCCTTGGGTTACATGCACTGCGGCTCGACCGCGGCCTGGGCTGCGGCCTGGGGCGGCTCGGCCGCGGCCTTGGGCGGCCTGGACCGCGGCCTTGGGCGGCCTTGCGCGGCCTGGGCGCGGCCTTGGGCGGCTCGGGCGCGGCCTTGGGCGGCCTGGGCGCGGCCTTGCGCGGCCTGGGCGCGGCCTTGGGCAGCATGGCGTGGCATGCGCGCGGGCGTGGGCGGCCTGGCATGCGCGCGGCATGGGCAGCACGGCATGGCATGCGCACGGCCTGGGCGGCCTGGCATGCAGCCGGCCTGGCATGCCCGCGGCGTGGGCAGCACGGCATGGCATGCGCACGGCCTGGGCGGCCTGGCATGCAGCTGGCCTGGCATGCCCGCGGCGTGGGCAGCACGGCATGGCATGCGCACGGCCTGGGCGGCCTGGCATGCAGCCGGCCTGGGCAGCACGGCATGGCATGCGCACGGCCTGGGTGGCCTGGCATGCGGCCGGCCAGGGCAGCCTGGCCTGGCATGCCAGCGGCGTGGGCAGCGTGGCCTGTGCGAATACCGCGCGCGTGGTCTTTTGACCACGGTGCGCGTGTTGCGCGCATGGTCGCGCACGCCTTTGCACGCCTTCGCACGCAACGCACGTCTAGTGATAAGAACCGCAGCCAAGGCAGCCCAGCCCCAAGGCCAAGGCCAGCAGCATGGCATGCCACGGCGAAGGCAGCCCAGCCAAAGCCAGCAGCATGCCATGCCAAGGCCAGCAGCATGCCATGCCACGGCCAAGGCAGCCCAGCCAAAGCCAGCAGCATGCCATGCCAAGGCCAAGGCCAGCAGCATGCCATGCCACGGCCAAGGCAGCCCAGCCAAAGCCAGCAGCATGCCAAGCCAAGGCCAAGGCCAGCAGCATGCCATGCCACGGCCAAGGCAGCCCAGCCAAAGCCAGCAGCATGCCATGCCAAGGCCTAGGCCAGCAGCATGCCATGCCACGGCCAAGGCAGGCAAGCCAAAGCCAGCAGCATGCCATGCCAAGGCCAAGGCCAGCAGCATGCCATGCCACGGCCAAGGCAGCCCAGCCAAAGCCAGCAGCATGCCATGCCAAGGCCTAGGCCAGCAGCATGCCATGCCACGGCCAAGGCAGGCCAGCCAAAGCCAGCAACATGCCATGCCAAGGCCTAGGCCAGCAGCATGCCATGCCACGGCCAAGGCAGCCCAGCCAAAGCCAGCAGCATGCCATATCACGGCCAAGGGCAGCAGCATGCCATGCCACGGCCAAGGCAGCCCAGCCAAAGCCAGCAGCATGCCATGCCATGGCCTAGGCCAGCAGCATGCCATGCCACGGCCAAGGCAGGCCAGCCAAAGCCAGCAGCATGCCATGCCAAGGCCAAGGCCAGCAGCATGCCATGCCACGGCCAAGGCAGGCCAGCCAAAGCCAGCAGCATGCCATGCCAAGGCCTAGGCCAGCAGCATGCCATGGCACGGCCAAGGCAGCCCAGCCAAAGCCAGCAGCATGCCATATCAAGGCCAAGGCCAGCAGCATGCCATGCCACGGCCAAGGCAGCCCAGCCAAAGCCAGCAGCATGCCATGCCATGGCCTAGGCCAGCAGCATGCCATGCCACGGCCAAGGCAGGCCAGCCAAAGCCAGCAGCATGCCATGCCAAGGCCTAGGCCAGCAGCATGCCATGCCACGGCCAAAACAGGCCAGCCAAAGCCAGCAGCATGCCATGCCAAGGCCTAGGCCAGCAGCATGCCATGCCACGGCCAAGGCAGGCCAGCCAAAGCCAGCAGCATGCCATGCCAAGGCCAAGGCCAGCAGCATGCCATGCCACGGCCTAGGCCAGCAGCATGCCATGCCACGGCCAAGGCAGCCCAGCCAAAGCCAGCAGCATGCCATGCCAAGGCCTAGGCCAGCAGCATGCCATGCCACGGCCAAGGCAGCCCAGCCAAAGCCAGCAGCATGCCATGCCAAGGCCAAGGCCAGCAGCATGCCATGCCACGGCCAAGGCAGCCCAGCCAAAGCCAGCAGCATGCCATGCCAAGGCCAAGGCCAGCAGCATGCCATGCCACGGCCAAGGCAGCCCAGCCAAAGCCAGCAGCATGCCATGCCAAGGCCTAGGCCAGCAGCATGCCATGCCACGGCCAAGGCAGGCCAGCCAAAGCCAGCAGCATGCCATGCCAAGGCCAAGGCCAGCAGCATGCCATGCCACGGCCAAGGCAGCCCAACCAAAGCCAGCAGCATGCCATGCCAAGGCCTAGGCCAGCAGCATGCCATGCCACGGCCAAGGCAGGCCAGCCAAAGCCAGCAGCATGCCATGCCAAGGCCTAGGCCACCAGCATGCCATGCCACGGCCAAGGCAGCCCAGCCAAAGCCAGCAGCATGCCATGCCAAGGCCAAGGCCAGCAGCATGCCATGCCACGGCCAAGGCAGCCCAGCCAAAGCCAGCAGCATGCCATGCCAAGGCCTAGGCCAGCAGCATGCCATGCCACGGCCAAGGCAGGCCAGCCAAAGCCAGCAACATGCCATGCCAAGGCCTAGGCCAGCAGCATGCCATGCCACGGCCAAGGCAGCCCAGCCAAAGCCAGCAGCATGCCATATCACGGCCAAGGGCAGCAGCATGCCATGCCACGGCCAAGGCAGCCCAGCCAAAGCCAGCAGCATGCCATGCCATGGCCTAGGCCAGCAGCATGCCATGCCACGGCCAAGGCAGGCCAGCCAAAGCCAGCAGCATGCCATGCCAAGGCCAAGGCCAGCAGCATGCCATGCCACGGCCAAGGCAGGCCAGCCAAAGCCAGCAGCATGCCATGCCAAGGCCTAGGCCAGCAGCATGCCATGCCACGGCCAAGGCAGCCCAGCCAAAGCCAGCAGCATGCCATATCAAGGCCAAGGCCAGCAGCATGCCATGCCACGGCCAAGGCAGCCCAGCCAAAGCCAGCAGCATGCCATGCCATGGCCTAGGCCAGCAGCATGCCATGCCACGGCCAAGGCAGGCCAGCCAAAGCCAGCAGCATGCCATGCCAAGGCCTAGGCCAGCAGCATGCCATGCCAAGGCCTAGGCCAGCAGCATGCCATGCCACGGCCAAAACAGGCCAGCCAAAGCCAGCAGCATGCCATGCCAAGGCCTAGGCCAGCAGCATGCCATGCCACGGCCAAGGCAGGCCAGCCAAAGCCAGCAGCATGCCATGCCAAGGCCAAGGCCAGCAGCATGCCATGCCACGGCCTAGGCCAGCAGCATGCCATGCCACGGCCAAGGCAGCCCAGCCAAAGCCAGCAGCATGCCATGCCAAGGCCTAGGCCAGCAGCATGCCATGCCACGGCCAAGGCAGCCCAGCCAAAGCCAGCAGCATGCCATGCCAAGGCCAAGGCCAGCAGCATGCCATGCCACGGCCAAGGCAGCCCAGCCAAAGCCAGCAGCATGCCATGCCAAGGCCAAGGCCAGCAGCATGCCATGCCACGGCCAAGGCAGCCCAGCCAAAGCCAGCAGCATGCCATGCCAAGGACTAGGCCAGCAGCATGCCATGCCACGGCCAAGGCAGGCCAGCCAAAGCCAACAGCATGGCATGCCAAGGCCAAGGCCAGCAGCATGCCATGCCACGGCCAAGGCAGCCCAGCCAAAGCCAGCAGCATGCCATGCCAAGGCCTAGGCCAGCAGCATGCCATGCCACGGCCAAGGCAGGCCAGCCAAAGCGAGCAGCATGCCATGCCAAGGCCTAGGCCAGCAGCATGCCATGCCACGGCCAAGGCAGCCCAACCAAAGCCAGCAGCATGCCATGCCAAGGCTTAGGCCAGCAGCATGCCATGCCACGGCCAAGGCAGGCCAGCCAAAGCCAGCAGCATGCCATGCCAAGGCCTAGGCCAGCAGCATGCCATGCCACGGCCAAGGCAGGCAAGCCAAAGCCAGCAGCATGCCATGCCAAGGCCATGGCCAGCAGCATGCCATGCCACGGCCAAGGCAGCCCAGCCAAAGCCAGCAGCATGCCATGCCAAGGCCAAGGCCAGCAGCATGCCATGCCACGGCCAAGGCAGCCCAGCCAAAGCCAGCAGCATGCCATGCCAAGGCCTAGGCCAGCAGCATGCCATGCCACGGCCAAGGCAGGCCAGCCAAAGCCAGCAGCATGCCATGCCAAGGCCAAGGCCAGCAGCATGCCATGCCACGGCCAAGGCAGCCCAACCAAAGCCAGCAGCATGCCATGCCAAGGCCTAGGCCAGCAGCATGCCATGCCACGGCCAAGGCAGGCCAGCCAAAGCCAGCAGCATGCCATGCCAAGGCCTAGGCCACCAGCATGCCATGCCACGGCCAAGGCAGCCCAGCCAAAGCCAGCAGCATGCCATGCCAAGGCCAAGGCCAGCAGCATGCCATGCCACGGCCAAGGCAGCCCAGCCAAAGCCAGCAGCATGCCATGCCAAGGCCTAGGCCAGCAGCATGCCATGCCACGGCCAAGGCAGGCCAGCCAAAGCCAGCAACATGCCATGCCAAGGCCTAGGCCAGCAGCATGCCATGCCACGGCCAAGGCAGCCCAGCCAAAGCCAGCAGCATGCCATATCACGGCCAAGGGCAGCAGCATGCCATGCCACGGCCAAGGCAGCCCAGCCAAAGCCAGCAGCATGCCATGCCATGGCCTAGGCCAGCAGCATGCCATGCCACGGCCAAGGCAGGCCAGCCAAAGCCAGCAGCATGCCATGCCAAGGCCAAGGCCAGCAGCATGCCATGCCACGGCCAAGGCAGGCCAGCCAAAGCCAGCAGCATGCCATGCCAAGGCCTAGGCCAGCAGCATGCCATGGCACGGCCAAGGCAGCCCAGCCAAAGCCAGCAGCATGCCATATCAAGGCCAAGGCCAGCAGCATGCCATGCCACGGCCAAGGCAGCCCAGCCAAAGCCAGCAGCATGCCATGCCATGGCCTAGGCCAGCAGCATGCCATGCCACGGCCAAGGCAGGCCAGCCAAAGCCAGCAGCATGCCATGCCAAGGCCTAGGCCAGCAGCATGCCATGCCACGGCCAAAACAGGCCAGCCAAAGCCAGCAGCATGCCATGCCAAGGCCTAGGCCAGCAGCATGCCATGCCACGGCCAAGGCAGGCCAGCCAAAGCCAGCAGCATGCCATGCCAAGGCCAAGGCCAGCAGCATGCCATGCCACGGCCTAGGCCAGCAGCATGCCATGCCACGGCCAAGGCAGCCCAGCCAAAGCCAGCAGCATGCCATTCCAAGGCCTAGGCCAGCAGCATGCCATGCCACGGCCAAGGCAGCCCAGCCAAAGCCAGCAGCATGCCATGCCAAGGCCAAGGCCAGCAGCATGCCATGCCACGGCCAAGGCAGCCCAGCCAAAGCCAGCAGCATGCCATGCCAAGGCCAAGGCCAGCAGCATGCCATGCCACGGCCAAGGCAGCCCAGCCAAAGCCAGCAGCATGCCATGCCAAGGCCTAGGCCAGCAGCATGCCATGCCACGGCCAAGGCAGGCCAGCCAAAGCCAACAGCATGGCATGCCAAGGCCAAGGCCAGCAGCATGCCATGCCACGGCCAAGGCAGCCCAGCCAAAGCCAGCAGCATGCCATGCCAAGGCCTAGGCCAGCAGCATGCCATGCCACGGCCAAGGCAGGCCAGCCAAAGCGAGCAGCATGCCATGCCAAGGCCTAGGCCAGCAGCATGCCATGCCACGGCCAAGGCAGCCCAACCAAAGCCAGCAGCATGCCATGCCAAGGCTTAGGCCAGCAGCATGCCATGCCACGGCCAAGGCAGGCCAGCCAAAGCCAGCAGCATGCCATGCCAAGGCCTAGGCCACCAGCATGCCATGCCACGGCCAAGGCAGCCCAGCCAAAGCCAGCAGCATGCCATGCCAAGGCCAAGGCCAGCAGCATGCCATGCCACGGCCAAGGCAGCCCAGCCAAAGCCAGCAGCATGCCATGCCAAGGCCTAGGCCAGCAGCATGCCATGCCACGGCCAACGCAGGCCAGCCAAAGCCAGCAGCATGCCATGCCAAGGCCTAGGCCAGCAGCATGCCATGCCACGGCCATGGCAGCCCAGCCAAAGCCAGCAGCATGCCATATCAAGGCCAAGGGCAGCAGCATGCCATGCCACGGCCAAGGCAGCCCAGCCAAAGCCAGCAGCATGCCATGCCATGGCCTAGGCCAGCAGCATGCCATGCCACGGCCAAGGCAGGCCAGCCAAAGCCAGCAGCATGCCATGCCAAGGCCAAGGCCAGCAGCATGCCATGCCACGGCCAAGGCAGCCCAGCCAAAGCCAGCAGCATGCCATGCCAAGGCCTAGGCCAGCAGCATGCCATGCCACGGCCAAGGCAGCCCAGCCAAAGCCAGCAGCATGCCATATCAAGGCCAAGGCCAGCAGCATGCCATGCCACGGCCAAGGCAGCCCAGCCAAAGCCAGCAGCATGCCATGCCATGCCTAGGCCAGCAGCATGCCATGCCACGGCCAAGGCAGGCCAGCCAAAGCCAGCAGCATGCCATGCCAAGGCCTAGGCCAGCAGCATGCCATGCCACGGCCAAGGCAGGCCAGCCAAAGCCAGCAGCATGCCATGCCAAGGCCAAGGCCAGCAGCATGCCATGCCACGGCCAAGGCAGGCCTGCCAAAGCCAGCAGCATGCCATGCCAAGGCCAAGGCCAGCAGCATGCCATGCCAAGGCCAAGGCCAGCAGCATGCCATGCCACGGCCAAGGCTGCCAGCCAAAGCCAGCAGCATGCCATGCCAAGGCCTAGGCCAGCAGCATACCATGCCAAGGCCTAGGCCAGCAGCATGCCATGCCACGGCCAAGGCAGCCCAGCCAAAGCCAGCAGCATGCCATGCCAAGGCCTAGGCCAGCAGCATGCCATGCCTCGGCCCCGGCCCGCATGACATGCCACGGCCTCGGACCGCATGCCTTGCTACGGCGTCGCCCAACATGCCATGCCACAGCCTCGGCCCGCATGCCGTGCCACGGCCTCGGCCTCGGCCCGCATGCCTTGCTACGACGTTGGCCAACATGCCATGCCACGGCCCCGGCCCGCATGCCTTGCCACCGCGTTGCCCAGCATGCCACGCCACCGCGTTGCCTGGCGTGCCATGCCTTGGCCAACATGTCGTGCCACGGCCTCGGCCCGCATGCCATGCCATGCCACGGCCATCATGTCTTGCCACGGCGTTGCCAAACATGCCATGCCACGGCCTCGGCCCGCATGCCTTGCTACGGCGTCGCCCAACATGCCATGACATGCCACGGCCTCGGCCCGCATGCCTTGCTACGGCGTCGCCCAACATGCCATGCCACGGCCTCGGCCCGCATGCCTTGCGACGGCGTCGCCCAACATGCCATGCCACGGCCTCTGCCCGCATGCCATGCCACGGCCTCGGCCCGCGTGACATGCCACGGCCTCGGCCCGCATGCATTGCCACGACGTCGCCCAACTTGCCATGCCACGGCCTCGGCCCGCATGCCATGCCACGGCCTCGGCTCGCATGACATGCCACGGCCTCGGCCCGCATGCCTTGCTACGGCGTCGCCCAACATGCCATGCCACGGCCTCGGCCCGCATGCCATGCCATGGCCTCGGCCCGCATGACATGCCACGGCCTCGGACCGCATGCCTTGCCACGGCGTCGCCCAACATGCCATGCCACGGCCCCGGCCCGCATGCCTTCCCACCGCGTTGCCCGGCGTGCCATGCCACCGCGTTGCCCGGCGTGCCATGCCTTAGCCTTGGCCAACATGTCGTGCCACGGCCTCGGCCCGCATGCCATGCCATGCCACGGCCCGCATGTCTTGCCACGGCGTTGCCAAACATGCCATGCCACGGCCTCGGCCCGCATGCCTTGCCACGGCCTCGGCCAACATGCCATGCCACGGCCTCGGCCCGCATGCCATGCCACGGCCTCGGCCCGCATGACATGCCACGGCCTCGGCCCGCATGCCTTGCTACGGCGTCGCCCAACATGCCATGCCACGGCCTCGGCCCGCATGCCATGCCACGGCCTCGGCCCGCATGCCTTGCCACCGCGTTGCCCAGCATGCCATGCCACCGCGTTGCCCGGCGTGCCATGCCTTAGCCTTGGCCAACATGTCGTGCCACGGCCTCGGCCCGCATGCCATGCCACGGACGGCCTCGGCCCGCATGCCATGCCACGGCCTCGGCCCGCATGTCTTGCCACGGCGTTGCCCAACATGCCATGCCACGGCCTCGGCCCCCATGCCTTGCCACCGCGCTGCCCAGCATGCCAATGCACCGCGTTGCCCGGCGTGCCATGCCTTAGCCTTGGCCAACATGCCACGCCACGGCCTCGGCCCGCATGGCTTGCCAGGGCGTTGCCCAACATGCCATGCCACGGCCTCGGCCCGCATGTCTTGCCACGGCGTTGCCCAACATGCCATGCCATGCCACGCCATGGCCTCGGCCCGCATGCCATGCCACGGCCTCGGCCCGCATGCCATGCCATGCCACGGCCTCGGCCCGCATGCCATGCCACGGCCTCGGCCCGCATGCCTTGCCACGGCCTCGGCCCGCATGCCATGCCACGGCCTCGGCCAGCATGCCATGCCAAGGCCTCGGCCCGCATGCCTTGCCACGGCGTTGCCCAGCATGCCATGCCACCGCGTTGCCCAGCGGGCCGTGCCGCGGCCTCGGCCCGCATGCCTTGCGACTGCCTTGGCCAGCGTGCCATGCCACAGCGTGCCATGCCTTAGCCTTGGCCAACATGCCATGCCACTGCCTTGGCCAGCATGTCGTGCCACCGCCACGGCCAGCATGCCATGCCGGTCCGTTGCCCAGCATGCCACGGCCGTGGCGGCATGGCAAGCCACGGCCTCGGCCAGCATGCCATGCCACGGCCTCGGCCAGCATGCCATGGCACTGTCTTGGTCAGCATGCCATGCCATGGCACCGCCTTGTCCAGCACGCCGTGTCGCAGCGTTGGCCAGCATGCCTTGGCCGGCATGCCATGCCAATGCCTTGGGCCAACATGGCGTGCCACGGGCTGGGCCATGCCGGTCCGTTGCCCGGCATGCCACGGCCGTGGCGGCATGGCAAGCCACGGCCTCGGCCAGCATGCCATGCCCCGGCCTCGCCCAGCATGCCATGGCACGGTCTTGGTCAGCATGCCATGCCATGGCACCGCCTTGTGCAGCGTTGGCCAGCATGCCTTGGCCGGCATGCCATGCCAATGCCTTGGGCCAACATGGCGTGCCACGGGCTGGGCGAGCACGGCATGCCACGGGCTGGGCGAGCATGCCACGCCACGGCCTTGGCTAGCAGCAAGGCATGCCACGGCCTCGGCGAGCATGCCATGCCATGCCAAGGCCAAGGCCAAAGCCAAGGCCAAGGAAGTGGGCAAGGCCAAGTCCCTGTGCAAGGCATGGCCAAGGCCATGGCCAAGGCCAAGGCCAAGGCCAAGGCCATGGCGTGCCACCGCCTCGATCGATCTTTTTGAACATGATTCTTTTATAATCTTACCCAAACCGTGCAACACAATTAAAAATGCACTACAATCAATTTTAAATGTCATTCCCTATTTTTTTGTAATTTTTCTGTAGCTTTTCGAATTTTTAAAGCCCTTATTTGGCATAAAAAAATCAAAATAAAATAAAAAAAATGAAAAAAATAATTTAATAATTTCTATAATTACTTGTGAATCATCCTTTAATTATGGGAATTTTTCCATAATTTTTTGACCATTTTTATTAATTTTTATTATTTTTTAAGTATTAATATCGAAATAAATTAAAATAAAATATTTTCTGTAAAAAAATATTTTTTTTAATTTTTTTTATGGTGTATTAAATTATTTCCTACAACTTTCATGTTGAAAGTTTTGGCAAAAAACCATTACTTTTTAAAAAAACCCCATTATGACTCCTCGAACATGCTTGATGTTTCCTCCTGCCAGATTGAAAAGGGCTTAACAGGCTATTATAAGGGGGGGGCACCTCCCTTGCCCAGGGCAAGGCAGTGGCAGGTACGCCCCATGTTGGGCGCGGCCTGGGCTGCGGCCTTGGGTTACATGCACTGCGGCTCGACCGCGGCCTGGGCTGCGGCCTGGGGCGGCTCGGCCGCGGCCTTGGGCGGCCTGGACCGCGGCCTTGGGCGGCCTTGCGCGGCCTGGGCGCGGCCTTGGGCGGCTCGGGCGCGGCCTTGGGCGGCCTGGGCGCGGCCTTGCGCGGCCTGGGCGCGGCCTTGGGCAGCATGGCGTGGCATGCGCGCGGGCGTGGGCGGCCTGGCATGCGCGCGGCATGGGCAGCACGGCATGGCATGCGCACGGCCTGGGCGGCCTGGCATGCAGCCGGCCTGGCATGCCCGCGGCGTGGGCAGCACGGCATGGCATGCGCACGGCCTGGGCGGCCTGGCATGCAGCTGGCCTGGCATGCCCGCGGCGTGGGCAGCACGGCATGGCATGCGCACGGCCTGGGCGGCCTGGCATGCAGCCGGCCTGGGCAGCACGGCATGGCATGCGCACGGCCTGGGTGGCCTGGCATGCGGCCGGCCAGGGCAGCCTGGCCTGGCATGCCAGCGGCGTGGGCAGCGTGGCCTGTGCGAATACCGCGCGCGTGGTCTTTTGACCACGGTGCGCGTGTTGCGCGCATGGTCGCGCACGCCTTTGCACGCCTTCGCACGCAACGCACGTCTAGTGATAAGAACCGCAGCCAAGGCAGCCCAGCCCCAAGGCCAAGGCCAGCAGCATGGCATGCCACGGCGAAGGCAGCCCAGCCAAAGCCAGCAGCATGCCATGCCAAGGCCAGCAGCATGCCATGCCACGGCCAAGGCAGCCCAGCCAAAGCCAGCAGCATGCCATGCCAAGGCCAAGGCCAGCAGCATGCCATGCCACGGCCAAGGCAGCCCAGCCAAAGCCAGCAGCATGCCAAGCCAAGGCCAAGGCCAGCAGCATGCCATGCCACGGCCAAGGCAGCCCAGCCAAAGCCAGCAGCATGCCATGCCAAGGCCTAGGCCAGCAGCATGCCATGCCACGGCCAAGGCAGGCAAGCCAAAGCCAGCAGCATGCCATGCCAAGGCCAAGGCCAGCAGCATGCCATGCCACGGCCAAGGCAGCCCAGCCAAAGCCAGCAGCATGCCATGCCAAGGCCTAGGCCAGCAGCATGCCATGCCACGGCCAAGGCAGGCCAGCCAAAGCCAGCAACATGCCATGCCAAGGCCTAGGCCAGCAGCATGCCATGCCACGGCCAAGGCAGCCCAGCCAAAGCCAGCAGCATGCCATATCACGGCCAAGGGCAGCAGCATGCCATGCCACGGCCAAGGCAGCCCAGCCAAAGCCAGCAGCATGCCATGCCATGGCCTAGGCCAGCAGCATGCCATGCCACGGCCAAGGCAGGCCAGCCAAAGCCAGCAGCATGCCATGCCAAGGCCAAGGCCAGCAGCATGCCATGCCACGGCCAAGGCAGGCCAGCCAAAGCCAGCAGCATGCCATGCCAAGGCCTAGGCCAGCAGCATGCCATGGCACGGCCAAGGCAGGCCAGCCAAAGCCAGCAGCATGCCATATCAAGGCCAAGGCCAGCAGCATGCCATGCCACGGCCAAGGCAGCCCAGCCAAAGCCAGCAGCATGCCATGCCATGGCCTAGGCCAGCAGCATGCCATGCCACGGCCAAGGCAGGCCAGCCAAAGCCAGCAGCATGCCATGCCAAGGCCTAGGCCAGCAGCATGCCATGCCACGGCCAAAACAGGCCAGCCAAAGCCAGCAGCATGCCATGCCAAGGCCTAGGCCAGCAGCATGCCATGCCACGGCCAAGGCAGGCCAGCCAAAGCCAGCAGCATGCCATGCCAAGGCCAAGGCCAGCAGCATGCCATGCCACGGCCTAGGCCAGCAGCATGCCATGCCACGGCCAAGGCAGCCCAGCCAAAGCCAGCAGCATGCCATGCCAAGGCCTAGGCCAGCAGCATGCCATGCCACGGCCAAGGCAGCCCAGCCAAAGCCAGCAGCATGCCATGCCAAGGCCAAGGCCAGCAGCATGCCATGCCACGGCCAAGGCAGCCCAGCCAAAGCCAGCAGCATGCCATGCCAAGGCCAAGGCCAGCAGCATGCCATGCCACGGCCAAGGCAGCCCAGCCAAAGCCAGCAGCATGCCATGCCAAGGCCTAGGCCAGCAGCATGCCATGCCACGGCCAAGGCAGGCCAGCCAAAGCCAGCAGCATGCCATGCCAAGGCCAAGGCCAGCAGCATGCCATGCCACGGCCAAGGCAGCCCAACCAAAGCCAGCAGCATGCCATGCCAAGGCCTAGGCCAGCAGCATGCCATGCCACGGCCAAGGCAGGCCAGCCAAAGCCAGCAGCATGCCATGCCAAGGCCTAGGCCACCAGCATGCCATGCCACGGCCAAGGCAGCCCAGCCAAAGCCAGCAGCATGCCATGCCAAGGCCAAGGCCAGCAGCATGCCATGCCACGGCCAAGGCAGCCCAGCCAAAGCCAGCAGCATGCCATGCCAAGGCCTAGGCCAGCAGCATGCCATGCCACGGCCAAGGCAGGCCAGCCAAAGCCAGCAACATGCCATGCCAAGGCCTAGGCCAGCAGCATGCCATGCCACGGCCAAGGCAGCCCAGCCAAAGCCAGCAGCATGCCATATCACGGCCAAGGGCAGCAGCATGCCATGCCACGGCCAAGGCAGCCCAGCCAAAGCCAGCAGCATGCCATGCCATGGCCTAGGCCAGCAGCATGCCATGCCACGGCCAAGGCAGGCCAGCCAAAGCCAGCAGCATGCCATGCCAAGGCCAAGGCCAGCAGCATGCCATGCCACGGCCAAGGCAGGCCAGCCAAAGCCAGCAGCATGCCATGCCAAGGCCTAGGCCAGCAGCATGCCATGCCACGGCCAAGGCAGCCCAGCCAAAGCCAGCAGCATGCCATATCAAGGCCAAGGCCAGCAGCATGCCATGCCACGGCCAAGGCAGCCCAGCCAAAGCCAGCAGCATGCCATGCCATGGCCTAGGCCAGCAGCATGCCATGCCACGGCCAAGGCAGGCCAGCCAAAGCCAGCAGCATGCCATGCCAAGGCCTAGGCCAGCAGCATGCCATGCCACGGCCAAAACAGGCCAGCCAAAGCCAGCAGCATGCCATGCCAAGGCCTAGGCCAGCAGCATGCCATGCCACGGCCAAGGCAGGCCAGCCAAAGCCAGCAGCATGCCATGCCAAGGCCAAGGCCAGCAGCATGCCATGCCACGGCCTAGGCCAGCAGCATGCCATGCCACGGCCAAGGCAGCCCAGCCAAAGCCAGCAGCATGCCATGCCAAGGCCTAGGCCAGCAGCATGCCATGCCACGGCCAAGGCAGCCCAGCCAAAGCCAGCAGCATGCCATGCCAAGGCCAAGGCCAGCAGCATGCCATGCCACGGCCAAGGCAGCCCAGCCAAAGCCAGCAGCATGCCATGCCAAGGCCAAGGCCAGCAGCATGCCATGCCACGGCCAAGGCAGCCCAGCCAAAGCCAGCAGCATGCCATGCCAAGGACTAGGCCAGCAGCATGCCATGCCACGGCCAAGGCAGGCCAGCCAAAGCCAACAGCATGGCATGCCAAGGCCAAGGCCAGCAGCATGCCATGCCACGGCCAAGGCAGCCCAGCCAAAGCCAGCAGCATGCCATGCCAAGGCCTAGGCCAGCAGCATGCCATGCCACGGCCAAGGCAGGCCAGCCAAAGCGAGCAGCATGCCATGCCAAGGCCTAGGCCAGCAGCATGCCATGCCACGGCCAAGGCAGCCCAACCAAAGCCAGCAGCATGCCATGCCAAGGCTTAGGCCAGCAGCATGCCATGCCACGGCCAAGGCAGGCCAGCCAAAGCCAGCAGCATGCCATGCCAAGGCCTAGGCCAGCAGCATGCCATGCCACGGCCAAGGCAGGCAAGCCAAAGCCAGCAGCATGCCATGCCAAGGCCATGGCCAGCAGCATGCCATGCCACGGCCAAGGCAGCCCAGCCAAAGCCAGCAGCATGCCATGCCAAGGCCAAGGCCAGCAGCATGCCATGCCACGGCCAAGGCAGCCCAGCCAAAGCCAGCAGCATGCCATGCCAAGGCCTAGGCCAGCAGCATGCCATGCCACGGCCAAGGCAGGCCAGCCAAAGCCAGCAGCATGCCATGCCAAGGCCAAGGCCAGCAGCATGCCATGCCAAGGCCTAGGCCAGCAGCATGCCATGCCACGGCCAAGGCAGGCCAGCCAAAGCCAGCAGCATGCCATGCCAAGGCCTAGGCCACCAGCATGCCATGCCACGGCCAAGGCAGCCCAGCCAAAGCCAGCAGCATGCCATGCCAAGGCCAAGGCCAGCAGCATGCCATGCCACGGCCAAGGCAGCCCAGCCAAAGCCAGCAGCATGCCATGCCAAGGCCTAGGCCAGCAGCATGCCATGCCACGGCCAAGGCAGGCCAGCCAAAGCCAGCAACATGCCATGCCAAGGCCTAGGCCAGCAGCATGCCATGCCACGGCCAAGGCAGCCCAGCCAAAGCCAGCAGCATGCCATATCACGGCCAAGGGCAGCAGCATGCCATGCCACGGCCAAGGCAGCCCAGCCAAAGCCAGCAGCATGCCATGCCATGGCCTAGGCCAGCAGCATGCCATGCCACGGCCAAGGCAGGCCAGCCAAAGCCAGCAGCATGCCATGCCAAGGCCAAGGCCAGCAGCATGCCATGCCACGGCCAAGGCAGGCCAGCCAAAGCCAGCAGCATGCCATGCCAAGGCCTAGGCCAGCAGCATGCCATGGCACGGCCAAGGCAGCCCAGCCAAAGCCAGCAGCATGCCATATCAAGGCCAAGGCCAGCAGCATGCCATGCCACGGCCAAGGCAGCCCAGCCAAAGCCAGCAGCATGCCATGCCATGGCCTAGGCCAGCAGCATGCCATGCCACGGCCAAGGCAGGCCAGCCAAAGCCAGCAGCATGCCATGCCAAGGCCTAGGCCAGCAGCATGCCATGCCACGGCCAAAACAGGCCAGCCAAAGCCAGCAGCATGCCATGCCAAGGCCTAGGCCAGCAGCATGCCATGCCACGGCCAAGGCAGGCCAGCCAAAGCCAGCAGCATGCCATGCCAAGGCCAAGGCCAGCAGCATGCCATGCCACGGCCTAGGCCAGCAGCATGCCATGCCACGGCCAAGGCAGCCCAGCCAAAGCCAGCAGCATGCCATGCCAAGGCCTAGGCCAGCAGCATGCCATGCCACGGCCAAGGCAGCCCAGCCAAAGCCAGCAGCATGCCATGCCAAGGCCAAGGCCAGCAGCATGCCATGCCACGGCCAAGGCAGCCCAGCCAAAGCCAGCAGCATGCCATGCCAAGGCCAAGGCCAGCAGCATGCCATGCCACGGCCAAGGCAGCCCAGCCAAAGCCAGCAGCATGCCATGCCAAGGCCTAGGCCAGCAGCATGCCATGCCACGGCCAAGGCAGGCCAGCCAAAGCCAACAGCATGGCATGCCAAGGCCAAGGCCAGCAGCATGCCATGCCACGGCCAAGGCAGCCCAGCCAAAGCCAGCAGCATGCCATGCCAAGGCCTAGGCCAGCAGCATGCCATGCCACGGCCAAGGCAGGCCAGCCAAAGCGAGCAGCATGCCATGCCAAGGCCTAGGCCAGCAGCATGCCATGCCACGGCCAAGGCAGCCCAACCAAAGCCAGCAGCATGCCATGCCAAGGCTTAGGCCAGCAGCATGCCATGCCACGGCCAAGGCAGGCCAGCCAAAGCCAGCAGCATGCCATGCCAAGGCCTAGGCCACCAGCATGCCATGCCACGGCCAAGGCAGCCCAGCCAAAGCCAGCAGCATGCCATGCCAAGGCCAAGGCCAGCAGCATGCCATGCCACGGCCAAGGCAGCCCAGCCAAAGCCAGCAGCATGCCATGCCAAGGCCTAGGCCAGCAGCATGCCATGCCACGGCCAACGCAGGCCAGCCAAAGCCAGCAGCATGCCATGCCAAGGCCTAGGCCAGCAGCATGCCATGCCACGGCCATGGCAGCCCAGCCAAAGCCAGCAGCATGCCATATCAAGGCCAAGGGCAGCAGCATGCCATGCCACGGCCAAGGCAGCCCAGCCAAAGCCAGCAGCATGCCATGCCATGGCCTAGGCCAGCAGCATGCCATGCCACGGCCAAGGCAGGCCAGCCAAAGCCAGCAGCATGCCATGCCAAGGCCAAGGCCAGCAGCATGCCATGCCACGGCCAAGGCAGCCCAGCCAAAGCCAGCAGCATGCCATGCCAAGGCCTAGGCCAGCAGCATGCCATGCCACGGCCAAGGCAGCCCAGCCAAAGCCAGCAGCATGCCATATCAAGGCCAAGGCCAGCAGCATGCCATGCCACGGCCAAGGCAGCCCAGCCAAAGCCAGCAGCATGCCATGCCATGCCTAGGCCAGCAGCATGCCATGCCACGGCCAAGGCAGGCCAGCCAAAGCCAGCAGCATGCCATGCCAAGGCCTAGGCCAGCAGCATGCCATGCCACGGCCAAGGCAGGCCAGCCAAAGCCAGCAGCATGCCATGCCAAGGCCAAGGCCAGCAGCATGCCATGCCACGGCCAAGGCAGGCCTGCCAAAGCCAGCAGCATGCCATGCCAAGGCCAAGGCCAGCAGCATGCCATGCCAAGGCCAAGGCCAGCAGCATGCCATGCCACGGCCAAGGCTGCCAGCCAAAGCCAGCAGCATGCCATGCCAAGGCCTAGGCCAGCAGCATACCATGCCAAGGCCTAGGCCAGCAGCATGCCATGCCACGGCCAAGGCAGCCCAGCCAAAGCCAGCAGCATGCCATGCCAAGGCCTAGGCCAGCAGCATGCCATGCCTCGGCCCCGGCCCGCATGACATGCCACGGCCTCGGACCGCATGCCTTGCTACGGCGTCGCCCAACATGCCATGCCACAGCCTCGGCCCGCATGCCGTGCCACGGCCTCGGCCTCGGCCCGCATGCCTTGCTACGACGTTGGCCAACATGCCATGCCACGGCCCCGGCCCGCATGCCTTGCCACCGCGTTGCCCAGCATGCCACGCCACCGCGTTGCCTGGCGTGCCATGCCTTGGCCAACATGTCGTGCCACGGCCTCGGCCCGCATGCCATGCCATGCCACGGCCATCATGTCTTGCCACGGCGTTGCCAAACATGCCATGCCACGGCCTCGGCCCGCATGCCTTGCTACGGCGTCGCCCAACATGCCATGACATGCCACGGCCTCGGCCCGCATGCCTTGCTACGGCGTCGCCCAACATGCCATGCCACGGCCTCGGCCCGCATGCCTTGCGACGGCGTCGCCCAACATGCCATGCCACGGCCTCTGCCCGCATGCCATGCCACGGCCTCGGCCCGCGTGACATGCCACGGCCTCGGCCCGCATGCATTGCCACGACGTCGCCCAACTTGCCATGCCACGGCCTCGGCCCGCATGCCATGCCACGGCCTCGGCTCGCATGACATGCCACGGCCTCGGCCCGCATGCCTTGCTACGGCGTCGCCCAACATGCCATGTCACGGCCTCGGCCCGCATGCCATGCCATGGCCTCGGCCCGCATGACATGCCACGGCCTCGGACCGCATGCCTTGCCACGGCGTCGCCCAACATGCCATGCCACGGCCCCGGCCCGCATGCCTTCCCACCGCGTTGCCCGGCGTGCCATGCCACCGCGTTGCCCGGCGTGCCATGCCTTAGCCTTGGCCAACATGTCGTGCCACGGCCTCGGCCCGCATGCCATGCCATGCCACGGCCCGCATGTCTTGCCACGGCGTTGCCAAACATGCCATGCCACGGCCTCGGCCCGCATGCCTTGCCACGGCCTCGGCCAACATGCCATGCCACGGCCTCGGCCCGCATGCCATGCCACGGCCTCGGCCCGCATGACATGCCACGGCCTCGGCCCGCATGCCTTGCTACGACGTCGCCCAACATGCCATGCCACGGCCTCGGCCCGCATGCCATGCCACGGCCTCGGCCCGCATGCCTTGCCACCGCGTTGCCCAGCATGCCATGCCACCGCGTTGCCCGGCGTGCCATGCCTTAGCCTTGGCCAACATGTCGTGCCACGGCCTCGGCCCGCATGCCATGCCACGGACGGCCTCGGCCCGCATGCCATGCCACGGCCTCGGCCCGCATGTCTTGCCACGGCGTTGCCCAACATGCCATGCCACGGCCTCGGCCCCCATGCCTTGCCACCGCGCTGCCCAGCATGCCAATGCACCGCGTTGCCCGGCGTGCCATGCCTTAGCCTTGGCCAACATGCCACGCCACGGCCTCGGCCCGCATGGCTTGCCAGGGCGTTGCCCAACATGCCATGCCACGGCCTCGGCCCGCATGTCTTGCCACGGCGTTGCCCAACATGCCATGCCATGCCACGCCATGGCCTCGGCCCGCATGCCATGCCACGGCCTCGGCCCGCATGCCATGCCATGCCACGGCCTCGGCCCGCATGCCATGCCACGGCCTCGGCCCGCATGCCTTGCCACGGCCTCGGCCCGCATGCCATGCCACGGCCTCGGCCAGCATGCCATGCCAAGGCCTCGGCCCGCATGCCTTGCCACGGCGTTGCCCAGCATGCCATGCCACCGCGTTGCCCAGCGGGCCGTGCCGCGGCCTCGGCCCGCATGCCTTGCGACTGCCTTGGCCAGCGTGCCATGCCACAGCGTGCCATGCCTTAGCCTTGGCCAACATGCCATGCCACTGCCTTGGCCAGCATGTCGTGCCACCGCCACGGCCAGCATGCCATGCCGGTCCGTTGCCCAGCATGCCACGGCCGTGGCGGCATGGCAAGCCACGGCCTCGGCCAGCATGCCATGCCACGGCCTCGGCCAGCATGCCATGGCACTGTCTTGGTCAGCATGCCATGCCATGGCACCGCCTTGTCCAGCACGCCGTGTCGCAGCGTTGGCCAGCATGCCTTGGCCGGCATGCCATGCCAATGCCTTGGGCCAACATGGCGTGCCACGGGCTGGGCCATGCCGGTCCGTTGCCCGGCATGCCACGGCCGTGGCGGCATGGCAAGCCACGGCCTCGGCCAGCATGCCATGCCCCGGCCTCGCCCAGCATGCCATGGCACGGTCTTGGTCAGCATGCCATGCCATGGCACCGCCTTGTGCAGCGTTGGCCAGCATGCCTTGGCCGGCATGCCATGCCAATGCCTTGGGCCAACATGGCGTGCCACGGGCTGGGCGAGCACGGCATGCCACGGGCTGGGCGAGCATGCCACGCCACGGCCTTGGCTAGCAGCAAGGCATGCCACGGCCTCGGCGAGCATGCCATGCCATGCCAAGGCCAAGGCCAAAGCCAAGGCCAAGGAAGTGGGCAAGGCCAAGTCCCTGTGCAAGGCATGGCCAAGGCCATGGCCAAGGCCAAGGCCAAGGCCAAGGCCATGGCGTGCCACCGCCTCGATCGATCTTTTTGAACATGATTCTTTTATAATCTTACCCAAACCGTGCAACACAATTAAAAATGCACTACAATCAATTTTAAATGTCATTCCCTATTTTTTTGTAATTTTTCTGTAGCTTTTCGAATTTTTAAAGCCCTTATTTGGCATAAAAAAATCAAAATAAAATAAAAAAAATGAAAAAAATAATTTAATAATTTCTATAATTACTTGTGAATCATCCTTTAATTATGGGAATTTTTCCATAATTTTTTGACCATTTTTATTAATTTTTATTATTTTTTAAGTATTAATATCGAAATAAATTAAAATAAAATATTTTCTGTAAAAAAATATTTTTTTTAATTTTTTTTATGGTGTATTAAATTATTTCCTACAACTTTCATGTTGAAAGTTTTGGCAAAAAACCATTACTTTTTAAAAAAACCCCATTATGACTCCTCGAACATGCTTGATGTTTCCTCCTGCCAGATTGAAAAGGGCTTAACAGGCTATTATAAGGGGGGGGCACCTCCCTTGCCCAGGGCAAGGCAGTGGCAGGTACGCCCCATGTTGGGCGCGGCCTGGGCTGCGGCCTTGGGTTACATGCACTGCGGCTCGACCGCGGCCTGGGCTGCGGCCTGGGGCGGCTCGGCCGCGGCCTTGGGCGGCCTGGACCGCGGCCTTGGGCGGCCTTGCGCGGCCTGGGCGCGGCCTTGGGCGGCTCGGGCGCGGCCTTGGGCGGCCTGGGCGCGGCCTTGCGCGGCCTGGGCGCGGCCTTGGGCAGCATGGCGTGGCATGCGCGCGGGCGTGGGCGGCCTGGCATGCGCGCGGCATGGGCAGCACGGCATGGCATGCGCACGGCCTGGGCGGCCTGGCATGCAGCCGGCCTGGCATGCCCGCGGCGTGGGCAGCACGGCATGGCATGCGCACGGCCTGGGCGGCCTGGCATGCAGCTGGCCTGGCATGCCCGCGGCGTGGGCAGCACGGCATGGCATGCGCACGGCCTGGGCGGCCTGGCATGCAGCCGGCCTGGGCAGCACGGCATGGCATGCGCACGGCCTGGGTGGCCTGGCATGCGGCCGGCCAGGGCAGCCTGGCCTGGCATGCCAGCGGCGTGCGCAGCGTGGCCTGTGCGAATACCGCGCGCGTGGTCTTTTGACCACGGTGCGCGTGTTGCGCGCATGGTCGCGCACGCCTTTGCACGCCTTCGCACGCAACGCACGTCTAGTGATAAGAACCGCAGCCAAGGCAGCCCAGCCCCAAGGCCAAGGCCAGCAGCATGGCATGCCACGGCGAAGGCAGCCCAGCCAAAGCCAGCAGCATGCCATGCCAAGGCCAGCAGCATGCCATGCCACGGCCAAGGCAGCCCAGCCAAAGCCAGCAGCATGCCATGCCAAGGCCAAGGCCAGCAGCATGCCATGCCACGGCCAAGGCAGCCCAGCCAAAGCCAGCAGCATGCCAAGCCAAGGCCAAGGCCAGCAGCATGCCATGCCACGGCCAAGGCAGCCCAGCCAAAGCCAGCAGCATGCCATGCCAAGGCCTAGGCCAGCAGCATGCCATGCCACGGCCAAGGCAGGCAAGCCAAAGCCAGCAGCATGCCATGCCAAGGCCAAGGCCAGCAGCATGCCATGCCACGGCCAAGGCAGCCCAGCCAAAGCCAGCAGCATGCCATGCCAAGGCCTAGGCCAGCAGCATGCCATGCCACGGCCAAGGCAGGCCAGCCAAAGCCAGCAACATGCCATGCCAAGGCCTAGGCCAGCAGCATGCCATGCCACGGCCAAGGCAGCCCAGCCAAAGCCAGCAGCATGCCATATCACGGCCAAGGGCAGCAGCATGCCATGCCACGGCCAAGGCAGCCCAGCCAAAGCCAGCAGCATGCCATGCCATGGCCTAGGCCAGCAGCATGCCATGCCACGGCCAAGGCAGGCCAGCCAAAGCCAGCAGCATGCCATGCCAAGGCCAAGGCCAGCAGCATGCCATGCCACGGCCAAGGCAGGCCAGCCAAAGCCAGCAGCATGCCATGCCAAGGCCTAGGCCAGCAGCATGCCATGGCACGGCCAAGGCAGCCCAGCCAAAGCCAGCAGCATGCCATATCAAGGCCAAGGCCAGCAGCATGCCATGCCACGGCCAAGGCAGCCCAGCCAAAGCCAGCAGCATGCCATGCCATGGCCTAGGCCAGCAGCATGCCATGCCACGGCCAAGGCAGGCCAGCCAAAGCCAGCAGCATGCCATGCCAAGGCCTAGGCCAGCAGCATGCCATGCCACGGCCAAAACAGGCCAGCCAAAGCCAGCAGCATGCCATGCCAAGGCCTAGGCCAGCAGCATGCCATGCCACGGCCAAGGCAGGCCAGCCAAAGCCAGCAGCATGCCATGCCAAGGCCAAGGCCAGCAGCATGCCATGCCACGGCCTAGGCCAGCAGCATGCCATGCCACGGCCAAGGCAGCCCAGCCAAAGCCAGCAGCATGCCATGCCAAGGCCTAGGCCAGCAGCATGCCATGCCACGGCCAAGGCAGCCCAGCCAAAGCCAGCAGCATGCCATGCCAAGGCCAAGGCCAGCAGCATGCCATGCCACGGCCAAGGCAGCCCAGCCAAAGCCAGCAGCATGCCATGCCAAGGCCAAGGCCAGCAGCATGCCATGCCACGGCCAAGGCAGCCCAGCCAAAGCCAGCAGCATGCCATGCCAAGGCCAAGGCCAGCAGCATGCCATGCCACGGCCAAGGCAGCCCAGCCAAAGCCAGCAGCATGCCATGCCAAGGCCTAGGCCAGCAGCATGCCATGCCACGGCCAAGGCAGGCCAGCCAAAGCCAGCAGCATGCCATGCCAAGGCCAAGGCCAGCAGCATGCCATGCCACGGCCAAGGCAGCCCAACCAAAGCCAGCAGCATGCCATGCCAAGGCCTAGGCCAGCAGCATGCCATGCCACGGCCAAGGCAGGCCAGCCAAAGCCAGCAGCATGCCATGCCAAGGCCTAGGCCACCAGCATGCCATGCCACGGCCAAGGCAGCCCAGCCAAAGCCAGCAGCATGCCATGCCAAGGCCAAGGCCAGCAGCATGCCATGCCACGGCCAAGGCAGCCCAGCCAAAGCCAGCAGCATGCCATGCCAAGGCCTAGGCCAGCAGCATGCCATGCCACGGCCAAGGCAGGCCAGCCAAAGCCAGCAACATGCCATGCCAAGGCCTAGGCCAGCAGCATGCCATGCCACGGCCAAGGCAGCCCAGCCAAAGCCAGCAGCATGCCATATCACGGCCAAGGGCAGCAGCATGCCATGCCACGGCCAAGGCAGCCCAGCCAAAGCCAGCAGCATGCCATGCCATGGCCTAGGCCAGCAGCATGCCATGCCACGGCCAAGGCAGGCCAGCCAAAGCCAGCAGCATGCCATGCCAAGGCCAAGGCCAGCAGCATGCCATGCCACGGCCAAGGCAGGCCAGCCAAAGCCAGCAGCATGCCATGCCAAGGCCTAGGCCAGCAGCATGCCATGCCACGGCCAAGGCAGCCCAGCCAAAGCCAGCAGCATGCCATATCAAGGCCAAGGCCAGCAGCATGCCATGCCACGGCCAAGGCAGCCCAGCCAAAGCCAGCAGCATGCCATGCCATGGCCTAGGCCAGCAGCATGCCATGCCACGGCCAAGGCAGGCCAGCCAAAGCCAGCAGCATGCCATGCCAAGGCCTAGGCCAGCAGCATGCCATGCCACGGCCAAAACAGGCCAGCCAAAGCCAGCAGCATGCCATGCCAAGGCCTAGGCCAGCAGCATGCCATGCCACGGCCAAGGCAGGCCAGCCAAAGCCAGCAGCATGCCATGCCAAGGCCAAGGCCAGCAGCATGCCATGCCACGGCCTAGGCCAGCAGCATGCCATGCCACGGCCAAGGCAGCCCAGCCAAAGCCAGCAGCATGCCATGCCAAGGCCTAGGCCAGCAGCATGCCATGCCACGGCCAAGGCAGCCCAGCCAAAGCCAGCAGCATGCCATGCCAAGGCCAAGGCCAGCAGCATGCCATGCCACGGCCAAGGCAGCCCAGCCAAAGCCAGCAGCATGCCATGCCAAGGCCAAGGCCAGCAGCATGCCATGCCACGGCCAAGGCAGCCCAGCCAAAGCCAGCAGCATGCCATGCCAAGGACTAGGCCAGCAGCATGCCATGCCACGGCCAAGGCAGGCCAGCCAAAGCCAACAGCATGGCATGCCAAGGCCAAGGCCAGCAGCATGCCATGCCACGGCCAAGGCAGCCCAGCCAAAGCCAGCAGCATGCCATGCCAAGGCCTAGGCCAGCAGCATGCCATGCCACGGCCAAGGCAGGCCAGCCAAAGCGAGCAGCATGCCATGCCAAGGCCTAGGCCAGCAGCATGCCATGCCACGGCCAAGGCAGCCCAACCAAAGCCAGCAGCATGCCATGCCAAGGCTTAGGCCAGCAGCATGCCATGCCACGGCCAAGGCAGGCCAGCCAAAGCCAGCAGCATGCCATGCCAAGGCCTAGGCCAGCAGCATGCCATGCCACGGCCAAGGCAGGCAAGCCAAAGCCAGCAGCATGCCATGCCAAGGCCATGGCCAGCAGCATGCCATGCCACGGCCAAGGCAGCCCAGCCAAAGCCAGCAGCATGCCATGCCAAGGCCAAGGCCAGCAGCATGCCATGCCACGGCCAAGGCAGCCCAGCCAAAGCCAGCAGCATGCCATGCCAAGGCCTAGGCCAGCAGCATGCCATGCCACGGCCAAGGCAGGCCAGCCAAAGCCAGCAGCATGCCATGCCAAGGCCAAGGCCAGCAGCATGCCATGCCAAGGCCTAGGCCAGCAGCATGCCATGCCACGGCCAAGGCAGGCCAGCCAAAGCCAGCAGCATGCCATGCCAAGGCCTAGGCCACCAGCATGCCATGCCACGGCCAAGGCAGCCCAGCCAAAGCCAGCAGCATGCCATGCCAAGGCCAAGGCCAGCAGCATGCCATGCCACGGCCAAGGCAGCCCAGCCAAAGCCAGCAGCATGCCATGCCAAGGCCTAGGCCAGCAGCATGCCATGCCACGGCCAAGGCAGGCCAGCCAAAGCCAGCAACATGCCATGCCAAGGCCTAGGCCAGCAGCATGCCATGCCACGGCCAAGGCAGCCCAGCCAAAGCCAGCAGCATGCCATATCACGGCCAAGGGCAGCAGCATGCCATGCCACGGCCAAGGCAGCCCAGCCAAAGCCAGCAGCATGCCATGCCATGGCCTAGGCCAGCAGCATGCCATGCCACGGCCAAGGCAGGCCAGCCAAAGCCAGCAGCATGCCATGCCAAGGCCAAGGCCAGCAGCATGCCATGCCACGGCCAAGGCAGGCCAGCCAAAGCCAGCAGCATGCCATGCCAAGGCCTAGGCCAGCAGCATGCCATGGCACGGCCAAGGCAGCCCAGCCAAAGCCAGCAGCATGCCATATCAAGGCCAAGGCCAGCAGCATGCCATGCCACGGCCAAGGCAGCCCAGCCAAAGCCAGCAGCATGCCATGCCATGGCCTAGGCCAGCAGCATGCCATGCCACGGCCAAGGCAGGCCAGCCAAAGCCAGCAGCATGCCATGCCAAGGCCTAGGCCAGCAGCATGCCATGCCACGGCCAAAACAGGCCAGCCAAAGCCAGCAGCATGCCATGCCAAGGCCTAGGCCAGCAGCATGCCATGCCACGGCCAAGGCAGGCCAGCCAAAGCCAGCAGCATGTCATGCCAAGGCCAAGGCCAGCAGCATGCCATGCCACGGCCTAGGCCAGCAGCATGCCATGCCACGGCCAAGGCAGCCCAGCCAAAGCCAGCAGCATGCCATGCCAAGGCCTAGGCCAGCAGCATGCCATGCCACGGCCAAGGCAGCCCAGCCAAAGCCAGCAGCATGCCATGCCAAGGCCAAGGCCAGCAGCATGCCATGCCACGGCCAAGGCAGCCCAGCCAAAGCCAGCAGCATGCCATGCCAAGGCCAAGGCCAGCAGCATGCCATGCCACGGCCAAGGCAGCCCAGCCAAAGCCAGCAGCATGCCATGCCAAGGCCTAGGCCAGCAGCATGCCATGCCACGGCCAAGGCAGGCCAGCCAAAGCCAACAGCATGGCATGCCAAGGCCAAGGCCAGCAGCATGCCATGCCACGGCCAAGGCAGCCCAGCCAAAGCCAGCAGCATGCCATGCCAAGGCCTAGGCCAGCAGCATGCCATGCCACGGCCAAGGCAGGCCAGCCAAAGCGAGCAGCATGCCATGCCAAGGCCTAGGCCAGCAGCATGCCATGCCACGGCCAAGGCAGCCCAACCAAAGCCAGCAGCATGCCATGCCAAGGCTTAGGCCAGCAGCATGCCATGCCACGGCCAAGGCAGGCCAGCCAAAGCCAGCAGCATGCCATGCCAAGGCCTAGGCCACCAGCATGCCATGCCACGGCCAAGGCAGCCCAGCCAAAGCCAGCAGCATGCCATGCCAAGGCCAAGGCCAGCAGCATGCCATGCCACGGCCAAGGCAGCCCAGCCAAAGCCAGCAGCATGCCATGCCAAGGCCTAGGCCAGCAGCATGCCATGCCACGGCCAACGCAGGCCAGCCAAAGCCAGCAGCATGCCATGCCAAGGCCTAGGCCAGCAGCATGCCATGCCACGGCCATGGCAGCCCAGCCAAAGCCAGCAGCATGCCATATCAAGGCCAAGGGCAGCAGCATGCCATGCCACGGCCAAGGCAGCCCAGCCAAAGCCAGCAGCATGCCATGCCATGGCCTAGGCCAGCAGCATGCCATGCCACGGCCAAGGCAGGCCAGCCAAAGCCAGCAGCATGCCATGCCAAGGCCAAGGCCAGCAGCATGCCATGCCACGGCCAAGGCAGCCCAGCCAAAGCCAGCAGCATGCCATGCCAAGGCCTAGGCCAGCAGCATGCCATGCCACGGCCAAGGCAGCCCAGCCAAAGCCAGCAGCATGCCATATCAAGGCCAAGGCCAGCAGCATGCCATGCCACGGCCAAGGCAGCCCAGCCAAAGCCAGCAGCATGCCATGCCATGCCTAGGCCAGCAGCATGCCATGCCACGGCCAAGGCAGGCCAGCCAAAGCCAGCAGCATGCCATGCCAAGGCCTAGGCCAGCAGCATGCCATGCCACGGCCAAGGCAGGCCAGCCAAAGCCAGCAGCATGCCATGCCAAGGCCAAGGCCAGCAGCATGCCATGCCACGGCCAAGGCAGGCCTGCCAAAGCCAGCAGCATGCCATGCCAAGGCCAAGGCCAGCAGCATGCCATGCCAAGGCCAAGGCCAGCAGCATGCCATGCCACGGCCAAGGCTGCCAGCCAAAGCCAGCAGCATGCCATGCCAAGGCCTAGGCCAGCAGCATACCATGCCAAGGCCTAGGCCAGCAGCATGCCATGCCACGGCCAAGGCAGCCCAGCCAAAGCCAGCAGCATGCCATGCCAAGGCCTAGGCCAGCAGCATGCCATGCCTCGGCCCCGGCCCGCATGACATGCCACGGCCTCGGACCGCATGCCTTGCTACGGCGTCGCCCAACATGCCATGCCACAGCCTCGGCCCGCATGCCGTGCCACGGCCTCGGCCTCGGCCCGCATGCCTTGCTACGACGTTGGCCAACATGCCATGCCACGGCCCCGGCCCGCATGCCTTGCCACCGCGTTGCCCAGCATGCCACGCCACCGCGTTGCCTGGCGTGCCATGCCTTGGCCAACATGTCGTGCCACGGCCTCGGCCCGCATGCCATGCCATGCCACGGCCATCATGTCTTGCCACGGCGTTGCCAAACATGCCATGCCACGGCCTCGGCCCGCATGCCTTGCTACGGCGTCGCCCAACATGCCATGACATGCCACGGCCTCGGCCCGCATGCCTTGCTACGGCGTCGCCCAACATGCCATGCCACGGCCTCGGCCCGCATGCCTTGCGACGGCGTCGCCCAACATGCCATGCCACGGCCTCTGCCCGCATGCCATGCCACGGCCTCGGCCCGCGTGACATGCCACGGCCTCGGCCCGCATGCATTGCCACGACGTCGCCCAACTTGCCATGCCACGGCCTCGGCCCGCATGCCATGCCACGGCCTCGGCTCGCATGACATGCCACGGCCTCGGCCCGCATGCCTTGCTACGGCGTCGCCCAACATGCCATGCCACGGCCTCGGCCCGCATGCCATGCCATGGCCTCGGCCCGCATGACATGCCACGGCCTCGGACCGCATGCCTTGCCACGGCGTCGCCCAACATGCCATGCCACGGCCCCGGCCCGCATGCCTTCCCACCGCGTTGCCCGGCGTGCCATGCCACCGCGTTGCCCGGCGTGCCATGCCTTAGCCTTGGCCAACATGTCGTGCCACGGCCTCGGCCCGCATGCCATGCCATGCCACGGCCCGCATGTCTTGCCACGGCGTTGCCAAACATGCCATGCCACGGCCTCGGCCCGCATGCCTTGCCACGGCCTCGGCCAACATGCCATGCCACGGCCTCGGCCCGCATGCCATGCCACGGCCTCGGCCCGCATGACATGCCACGGCCTCGGCCCGCATGCCTTGCTACGGCGTCGCCCAACATGCCATGCCACGGCCTCGGCCCGCATGCCATGCCACGGCCTCGGCCCGCATGCCTTGCCACCGCGTTGCCCAGCATGCCATGCCACCGCGTTGCCCGGCGTGCCATGCCTTAGCCTTGGCCAACATGTCGTGCCACGGCCTCGGCCCGCATGCCATGCCACGGACGGCCTCGGCCCGCATGCCATGCCACGGCCTCGGCCCGCATGTCTTGCCACGGCGTTGCCCAACATGCCATGCCACGGCCTCGGCCCCCATGCCTTGCCACCGCGCTGCCCAGCATGCCAATGCACCGCGTTGCCCGGCGTGCCATGCCTTAGCCTTGGCCAACATGCCACGCCACGGCCTCGGCCCGCATGGCTTGCCAGGGCGTTGCCCAACATGCCATGCCACGGCCTCGGCCCGCATGTCTTGCCACGGCGTTGCCCAACATGCCATGCCATGCCACGCCATGGCCTCGGCCCGCATGCCATGCCACGGCCTCGGCCCGCATGCCTTGCCATGCCACGGCCTCGGCCCGCATGCCATGCCACGGCCTCGGCCCGCATGCCTTGCCACGGCCTCGGCCCGCATGCCATGCCACGGCCTCGGCCAGCATGCCATGCCAAGGCCTCGGCCCGCATGCCTTGCCACGGCGTTGCCCAGCATGCCATGCCACCGCGTTGCCCAGCGGGCCGTGCCGCGGCCTCGGCCCGCATGCCTTGCGACTGCCTTGGCCAGCGTGCCATGCCACAGCGTGCCATGCCTTAGCCTTGGCCAACATGCCATGCCACTGCCTTGGCCAGCATGTCGTGCCACCGCCACGGCCAGCATGCCATGCCGGTCCGTTGCCCAGCATGCCACGGCCGTGGCGGCATGGCAAGCCACGGCCTCGGCCAGCATGCCATGCCACGGCCTCGGCCAGCATGCCATGGCACTGTCTTGGTCAGCATGCCATGCCATGGCACCGCCTTGTCCAGCACGCCGTGTCGCAGCGTTGGCCAGCATGCCTTGGCCGGCATGCCATGCCAATGCCTTGGGCCAACATGGCGTGCCACGGGCTGGGCCATGCCGGTCCGTTGCCCGGCATGCCACGGCCGTGGCGGCATGGCAAGCCACGGCCTCGGCCAGCATGCCATGCCCCGGCCTCGCCCAGCATGCCATGGCACGGTCTTGGTCAGCATGCCATGCCATGGCACCGCCTTGTGCAGCGTTGGCCAGCATGCCTTGGCCGGCATGCCATGCCAATGCCTTGGGCCAACATGGCGTGCCACGGGCTGGGCGAGCACGGCATGCCACGGGCTGGGCGAGCATGCCACGCCACGGCCTTGGCTAGCAGCAAGGCATGCCACGGCCTCGGCGAGCATGCCATGCCATGCCAAGGCCAAGGCCAAAGCCAAGGCCAAGGAAGTGGGCAAGGCCAAGTCCCTGTGCAAGGCATGGCCAAGGCCATGGCCAAGGCCAAGGCCAAGGCCAAGGCCATGGCGTGCCACCGCCTCGATCGATCTTTTTGAACATGATTCTTTTATAATCTTACCCAAACCGTGCAACACAATTAAAAATGCACTACAATCAATTTTAAATGTCATTCCCTATTTTTTTGTAATTTTTCTGTAGCTTTTCGAATTTTTAAAGCCCTTATTTGGCATAAAAAAATCAAAATAAAATAAAAAAAATGAAAAAAATAATTTAATAATTTCTATAATTACTTGTGAATCATCCTTTAATTATGGGAATTTTTCCATAATTTTTTGACCATTTTTATTAATTTTTATTATTTTTTAAGTATTAATATCGAAATAAATTAAAATAAAATATTTTCTGTAAAAAAATATTTTTTTTAATTTTTTTTATGGTGTATTAAATTATTTCCTACAACTTTCATGTTGAAAGTTTTGGCAAAAAACCATTACTTTTTAAAAAAACCCCATTATGACTCCTCGAACATGCTTGATGTTTCCTCCTGCCAGATTGAAAAGGGCTTAACAGGCTATTATAAGGGGGGGGCACCTCCCTTGCCCAGGGCAAGGCAGTGGCAGGTACGCCCCATGTTGGGCGCGGCCTGGGCTGCGGCCTTGGGTTACATGCACTGCGGCTCGACCGCGGCCTGGGCTGCGGCCTGGGGCGGCTCGGCCGCGGCCTTGGGCGGCCTGGACCGCGGCCTTGGGCGGCCTTGCGCGGCCTGGGCGCGGCCTTGGGCGGCTCGGGCGCGGCCTTGGGCGGCCTGGGCGCGGCCTTGCGCGGCCTGGGCGCGGCCTTGGGCAGCATGGCGTGGCATGCGCGCGGGCGTGGGCGGCCTGGCATGCGCGCGGCATGGGCAGCACGGCATGGCATGCGCACGGCCTGGGCGGCCTGGCATGCAGCCGGCCTGGCATGCCCGCGGCGTGGGCAGCACGGCATGGCATGCGCACGGCCTGGGCGGCCTGGCATGCAGCTGGCCTGGCATGCCCGCGGCGTGGGCAGCACGGCATGGCATGCGCACGGCCTGGGCGGCCTGGCATGCAGCCGGCCTGGGCAGCACGGCATGGCATGCGCACGGCCTGGGTGGCCTGGCATGCGGCCGGCCAGGGCAGCCTGGCCTGGCATGCCAGCGGCGTGGGCAGCGTGGCCTGTGCGAATACCGCGCGCGTGGTCTTTTGACCACGGTGCGCGTGTTGCGCGCATGGTCGCGCACGCCTTTGCACGCCTTCGCACGCAACGCACGTCTAGTGATAAGAACCGCAGCCAAGGCAGCCCAGCCCCAAGGCCAAGGCCAGCAGCATGGCATGCCACGGCGAAGGCAGCCCAGCCAAAGCCAGCAGCATGCCATGCCAAGGCCAGCAGCATGCCATGCCACGGCCAAGGCAGCCCAGCCAAAGCCAGCAGCATGCCATGCCAAGGCCAAGGCCAGCAGCATGCCATGCCACGGCCAAGGCAGCCCAGCCAAAGCCAGCAGCATGCCAAGCCAAGGCCAAGGCCAGCAGCATGCCATGCCACGGCCAAGGCAGCCCAGCCAAAGCCAGCAGCATGCCATGCCAAGGCCTAGGCCAGCAGCATGCCATGCCACGGCCAAGGCAGGCAAGCCAAAGCCAGCAGCATGCCATGCCAAGGCCAAGGCCAGCAGCATGCCATGCCACGGCCAAGGCAGCCCAGCCAAAGCCAGCAGCATGCCATGCCAAGGCCTAGGCCAGCAGCATGCCATGCCACGGCCAAGGCAGGCCAGCCAAAGCCAGCAACATGCCATGCCAAGGCCTAGGCCAGCAGCATGCCATGCCACGGCCAAGGCAGCCCAGCCAAAGCCAGCAGCATGCCATATCACGGCCAAGGGCAGCAGCATGCCATGCCACGGCCAAGGCAGCCCAGCCAAAGCCAGCAGCATGCCATGCCATGGCCTAGGCCAGCAGCATGCCATGCCACGGCCAAGGCAGGCCAGCCAAAGCCAGCAGCATGCCATGCCAAGGCCAAGGCCAGCAGCATGCCATGCCACGGCCAAGGCAGGCCAGCCAAAGCCAGCAGCATGCCATGCCAAGGCCTAGGCCAGCAGCATGCCATGGCACGGCCAAGGCAGCCCAGCCAAAGCCAGCAGCATGCCATATCAAGGCCAAGGCCAGCAGCATGCCATGCCACGGCCAAGGCAGCCCAGCCAAAGCCAGCAGCATGCCATGCCATGGCCTAGGCCAGCAGCATGCCATGCCACGGCCAAGGCAGGCCAGCCAAAGCCAGCAGCATGCCATGCCAAGGCCTAGGCCAGCAGCATGCCATGCCACGGCCAAAACAGGCCAGCCAAAGCCAGCAGCATGCCATGCCAAGGCCTAGGCCAGCAGCATGCCATGCCACGGCCAAGGCAGGCCAGCCAAAGCCAGCAGCATGCCATGCCAAGGCCAAGGCCAGCAGCATGCCATGCCACGGCCTAGGCCAGCAGCATGCCATGCCACGGCCAAGGCAGCCCAGCCAAAGCCAGCAGCATGCCATGCCAAGGCCTAGGCCAGCAGCATGCCATGCCACGGCCAAGGCAGCCCAGCCAAAGCCAGCAGCATGCCATGCCAAGGCCAAGGCCAGCAGCATGCCATGCCACGGCCAAGGCAGCCCAGCCAAAGCCAGCAGCATGCCATGCCAAGGCCAAGGCCAGCAGCATGCCATGCCACGGCCAAGGCAGCCCAGCCAAAGCCAGCAGCATGCCATGCCAAGGCCTAGGCCAGCAGCATGCCATGCCACGGCCAAGGCAGGCCAGCCAAAGCCAGCAGCATGCCATGCCAAGGCCAAGGCCAGCAGCATGCCATGCCACGGCCAAGGCAGCCCAACCAAAGCCAGCAGCATGCCATGCCAAGGCCTAGGCCAGCAGCATGCCATGCCACGGCCAAGGCAGGCCAGCCAAAGCCAGCAGCATGCCATGCCAAGGCCTAGGCCACCAGCATGCCATGCCACGGCCAAGGCAGCCCAGCCAAAGCCAGCAGCATGCCATGCCAAGGCCAAGGCCAGCAGCATGCCATGCCACGGCCAAGGCAGCCCAGCCAAAGCCAGCAGCATGCCATGCCAAGGCCTAGGCCAGCAGCATGCCATGCCACGGCCAAGGCAGGCCAGCCAAAGCCAGCAACATGCCATGCCAAGGCCTAGGCCAGCAGCATGCCATGCCACGGCCAAGGCAGCCCAGCCAAAGCCAGCAGCATGCCATATCACGGCCAAGGGCAGCAGCATGCCATGCCACGGCCAAGGCAGCCCAGCCAAAGCCAGCAGCATGCCATGCCATGGCCTAGGCCAGCAGCATGCCATGCCACGGCCAAGGCAGGCCAGCCAAAGCCAGCAGCATGCCATGCCAAGGCCAAGGCCAGCAGCATGCCATGCCACGGCCAAGGCAGGCCAGCCAAAGCCAGCAGCATGCCATGCCAAGGCCTAGGCCAGCAGCATGCCATGCCACGGCCAAGGCAGCCCAGCCAAAGCCAGCAGCATGCCATATCAAGGCCAAGGCCAGCAGCATGCCATGCCACGGCCAAGGCAGCCCAGCCAAAGCCAGCAGCATGCCATGCCATGGCCTAGGCCAGCAGCATGCCATGCCACGGCCAAGGCAGGCCAGCCAAAGCCAGCAGCATGCCATGCCAAGGCCTAGGCCAGCAGCATGCCATGCCACGGCCAAAACAGGCCAGCCAAAGCCAGCAGCATGCCATGCCAAGGCCTAGGCCAGCAGCATGCCATGCCACGGCCAAGGCAGGCCAGCCAAAGCCAGCAGCATGCCATGCCAAGGCCAAGGCCAGCAGCATGCCATGCCACGGCCTAGGCCAGCAGCATGCCATGCCACGGCCAAGGCAGCCCAGCCAAAGCCAGCAGCATGCCATGCCAAGGCCTAGGCCAGCAGCATGCCATGCCACGGCCAAGGCAGCCCAGCCAAAGCCAGCAGCATGCCATGCCAAGGCCAAGGCCAGCAGCATGCCATGCCACGGCCAAGGCAGCCCAGCCAAAGCCAGCAGCATGCCATGCCAAGGCCAAGGCCAGCAGCATGCCATGCCACGGCCAAGGCAGCCCAGCCAAAGCCAGCAGCATGCCATGCCAAGGACTAGGCCAGCAGCATGCCATGCCACGGCCAAGGCAGGCCAGCCAAAGCCAACAGCATGGCATGCCAAGGCCAAGGCCAGCAGCATGCCATGCCACGGCCAAGGCAGCCCAGCCAAAGCCAGCAGCATGCCATGCCAAGGCCTAGGCCAGCAGCATGCCATGCCACGGCCAAGGCAGGCCAGCCAAAGCGAGCAGCATGCCATGCCAAGGCCTAGGCCAGCAGCATGCCATGCCACGGCCAAGGCAGCCCAACCAAAGCCAGCAGCATGCCATGCCAAGGCTTAGGCCAGCAGCTTGCCATGCCACGGCCAAGGCAGGCCAGCCAAAGCCAGCAGCATGCCATGCCAAGGCCTAGGCCAGCAGCATGCCATGCCACGGCCAAGGCAGGCAAGCCAAAGCCAGCAGCATGCCATGCCAAGGCCATGGCCAGCAGCATGCCATGCCACGGCCAAGGCAGCCCAGCCAAAGCCAGCAGCATGCCATGCCAAGGCCAAGGCCAGCAGCATGCCATGCCACGGCCAAGGCAGCCCAGCCAAAGCCAGCAGCATGCCATGCCAAGGCCTAGGCCAGCAGCATGCCATGCCACGGCCAAGGCAGGCCAGCCAAAGCCAGCAGCATGCCATGCCAAGGCCAAGGCCAGCAGCATGCCATGCCAAGGCCTAGGCCAGCAGCATGCCATGCCACGGCCAAGGCAGGCCAGCCAAAGCCAGCAGCATGCCATGCCAAGGCCTAGGCCACCAGCATGCCATGCCACGGCCAAGGCAGCCCAGCCAAAGCCAGCAGCATGCCATGCCAAGGCCAAGGCCAGCAGCATGCCATGCCACGGCCAAGGCAGCCCAGCCAAAGCCAGCAGCATGCCATGCCAAGGCCTAGGCCAGCAGCATGCCATGCCACGGCCAAGGCAGGCCAGCCAAAGCCAGCAACATGCCATGCCAAGGCCTAGGCCAGCAGCATGCCATGCCACGGCCAAGGCAGCCCAGCCAAAGCCAGCAGCATGCCATATCACGGCCAAGGGCAGCAGCATGCCATGCCACGGCCAAGGCAGCCCAGCCAAAGCCAGCAGCATGCCATGCCATGGCCTAGGCCAGCAGCATGCCATGCCACGGCCAAGGCAGGCCAGCCAAAGCCAGCAGCATGCCATGCCAAGGCCAAGGCCAGCAGCATGCCATGCCACGGCCAAGGCAGGCCAGCCAAAGCCAGCAGCATGCCATGCCAAGGCCTAGGCCAGCAGCATGCCATGGCACGGCCAAGGCAGCCCAGCCAAAGCCAGCAGCATGCCATATCAAGGCCAAGGCCAGCAGCATGCCATGCCACGGCCAAGGCAGCCCAGCCAAAGCCAGCAGCATGCCATGCCATGGCCTAGGCCAGCAGCATGCCATGCCACGGCCAAGGCAGGCCAGCCAAAGCCAGCAGCATGCCATGCCAAGGCCTAGGCCAGCAGCATGCCATGCCACGGCCAAAACAGGCCAGCCAAAGCCAGCAGCATGCCATGCCAAGGCCTAGGCCAGCAGCATGCCATGCCACGGCCAAGGCAGGCCAGCCAAAGCCAGCAGCATGCCATGCCAAGGCCAAGGCCAGCAGCATGCCATGCCACGGCCTAGGCCAGCAGCATGCCATGCCACGGCCAAGGCAGCCCAGCCAAAGCCAGCAGCATGCCATGCCAAGGCCTAGGCCAGCAGCATGCCATGCCACGGCCAAGGCAGCCCAGCCAAAGCCAGCAGCATGCCATGCCAAGGCCAAGGCCAGCAGCATGCCATGCCACGGCCAAGGCAGCCCAGCCAAAGCCAGCAGCATGCCATGCCAAGGCCAAGGCCAGCAGCATGCCATGCCACGGCCAAGGCAGCCCAGCCAAAGCCAGCAGCATGCCATGCCAAGGCCTAGGCCAGCAGCATGCCATGCCACGGCCAAGGCAGGCCAGCCAAAGCCAACAGCATGGCATGCCAAGGCCAAGGCCAGCAGCATGCCATGCCACGGCCAAGGCAGCCCAGCCAAAGCCAGCAGCATGCCATGCCAAGGCCTAGGCCAGCAGCATGCCATGCCACGGCCAAGGCAGGCCAGCCAAAGCGAGCAGCATGCCATGCCAAGGCCTAGGCCAGCAGCATGCCATGCCACGGCCAAGGCAGCCCAACCAAAGCCAGCAGCATGCCATGCCAAGGCTTAGGCCAGCAGCATGCCATGCCACGGCCAAGGCAGGCCAGCCAAAGCCAGCAGCATGCCATGCCAAGGCCTAGGCCACCAGCATGCCATGCCACGGCCAAGGCAGCCCAGCCAAAGCCAGCAGCATGCCATGCCAAGGCCAAGGCCAGCAGCATGCCATGCCACGGCCAAGGCAGCCCAGCCAAAGCCAGCAGCATGCCATGCCAAGGCCTAGGCCAGCAGCATGCCATGCCACGGCCAACGCAGGCCAGCCAAAGCCAGCAGCATGCCATGCCAAGGCCTAGGCCAGCAGCATGCCATGCCACGGCCATGGCAGCCCAGCCAAAGCCAGCAGCATGCCATATCAAGGCCAAGGGCAGCAGCATGCCATGCCACGGCCAAGGCAGCCCAGCCAAAGCCAGCAGCATGCCATGCCATGGCCTAGGCCAGCAGCATGCCATGCCACGGCCAAGGCAGGCCAGCCAAAGCCAGCAGCATGCCATGCCAAGGCCAAGGCCAGCAGCATGCCATGCCACGGCCAAGGCAGCCCAGCCAAAGCCAGCAGCATGCCATGCCAAGGCCTAGGCCAGCAGCATGCCATGCCACGGCCAAGGCAGCCCAGCCAAAGCCAGCAGCATGCCATATCAAGGCCAAGGCCAGCAGCATGCCATGCCACGGCCAAGGCAGCCCAGCCAAAGCCAGCAGCATGCCATGCCATGCCTAGGCCAGCAGCATGCCATGCCACGGCCAAGGCAGGCCAGCCAAAGCCAGCAGCATGCCATGCCAAGGCCTAGGCCAGCAGCATGCCATGCCACGGCCAAGGCAGGCCAGCCAAAGCCAGCAGCATGCCATGCCAAGGCCAAGGCCAGCAGCATGCCATGCCACGGCCAAGGCAGGCCTGCCAAAGCCAGCAGCATGCCATGCCAAGGCCAAGGCCAGCAGCATGCCATGCCAAGGCCAAGGCCAGCAGCATGCCATGCCACGGCCAAGGCTGCCAGCCAAAGCCAGCAGCATGCCATGCCAAGGCCTAGGCCAGCAGCATACCATGCCAAGGCCTAGGCCAGCAGCATGCCATGCCACGGCCAAGGCAGCCCAGCCAAAGCCAGCAGCATGCCATGCCAAGGCCTAGGCCAGCAGCATGCCATGCCTCGGCCCCGGCCCGCATGACATGCCACGGCCTCGGACCGCATGCCTTGCTACGGCGTCGCCCAACATGCCATGCCACAGCCTCGGCCCGCATGCCGTGCCACGGCCTCGGCCTCGGCCCGCATGCCTTGCTACGACGTTGGCCAACATGCCATGCCACGGCCCCGGCCCGCATGCCTTGCCACCGCGTTGCCCAGCATGCCACGCCACCGCGTTGCCTGGCGTGCCATGCCTTGGCCAACATGTCGTGCCACGGCCTCGGCCCGCATGCCATGCCATGCCACGGCCATCATGTCTTGCCACGGCGTTGCCAAACATGCCATGCCACGGCCTCGGCCCGCATGCCTTGCTACGGCGTCGCCCAACATGCCATGACATGCCACGGCCTCGGCCCGCATGCCTTGCTACGGCGTCGCCCAACATGCCATGCCACGGCCTCGGCCCGCATGCCTTGCGACGGCGTCGCCCAACATGCCATGCCACGGCCTCTGCCCGCATGCCATGCCACGGCCTCGGCCCGCGTGACATGCCACGGCCTCGGCCCGCATGCATTGCCACGACGTCGCCCAACTTGCCATGCCACGGCCTCGGCCCGCATGCCATGCCACGGCCTCGGCTCGCATGACATGCCACGGCCTCGGCCCGCATGCCTTGCTACGGCGTCGCCCAACATGCCATGCCACGGCCTCGGCCCGCATGCCATGCCATGGCCTCGGCCCGCATGACATGCCACGGCCTCGGACCGCATGCCTTGCCACGGCGTCGCCCAACATGCCATGCCACGGCCCCGGCCCGCATGCCTTCCCACCGCGTTGCCCGGCGTGCCATGCCACCGCGTTGCCCGGCGTGCCATGCCTTAGCCTTGGCCAACATGTCGTGCCACGGCCTCGGCCCGCATGCCATGCCATGCCACGGCCCGCATGTCTTGCCACGGCGTTGCCAAACATGCCATGCCACGGCCTCGGCCCGCATGCCTTGCCACGGCCTCGGCCAACATGCCATGCCACGGCCTCGGCCCGCATGCCATGCCACGGCCTCGGCCCGCATGACATGCCACGGCCTCGGCCCGCATGCCTTGCTACGGCGTCGCCCAACATGCCATGCCACGGCCTCGGCCCGCATGCCATGCCACGGCCTCGGCCCGCATGCCTTGCCACCGCGTTGCCCAGCATGCCATGCCACCGCGTTGCCCGGCGTGCCATGCCTTAGCCTTGGCCAACATGTCGTGCCACGGCCTCGGCCCGCATGCCATGCCACGGACGGCCTCGGCCCGCATGCCATGCCACGGCCTCGGCCCGCATGTCTTGCCACGGCGTTGCCCAACATGCCATGCCACGGCCTCGGCCCCCATGCCTTGCCACCGCGCTGCCCAGCATGCCAATGCACCGCGTTGCCCGGCGTGCCATGCCTTAGCCTTGGCCAACATGCCACGCCACGGCCTCGGCCCGCATGGCTTGCCAGGGCGTTGCCCAACATGCCATGCCACGGCCTCGGCCCGCATGTCTTGCCACGGCGTTGCCCAACATGCCATGCCATGCCACGCCATGGCCTCGGCCCGCATGCCATGCCACGGCCTCGGCCCGCATGCCATGCCATGCCACGGCCTCGGCCCGCATGCCATGCCACGGCCTCGGCCCGCATGCCTTGCCACGGCCTCGGCCCGCATGCCATGCCACGGCCTCGGCCAGCATGCCATGCCAAGGCCTCGGCCCGCATGCCTTGCCACGGCGTTGCCCAGCATGCCATGCCACCGCGTTGCCCAGCGGGCCGTGCCGCGGCCTCGGCCCGCATGCCTTGCGACTGCCTTGGCCAGCGTGCCATGCCACAGCGTGCCATGCCTTAGCCTTGGCCAACATGCCATGCCACTGCCTTGGCCAGCATGTCGTGCCACCGCCACGGCCAGCATGCCATGCCGGTCCGTTGCCCAGCATGCCACGGCCGTGGCGGCATGGCAAGCCACGGCCTCGGCCAGCATGCCATGCCACGGCCTCGGCCAGCATGCCATGGCACTGTCTTGGTCAGCATGCCATGCCATGGCACCGCCTTGTCCAGCACGCCGTGTCGCAGCGTTGGCCAGCATGCCTTGGCCGGCATGCCATGCCAATGCCTTGGGCCAACATGGCGTGCCACGGGCTGGGCCATGCCGGTCCGTTGCCCGGCATGCCACGGCCGTGGCGGCATGGCAAGCCACGGCCTCGGCCAGCATGCCATGCCCCGGCCTCGCCCAGCATGCCATGGCACGGTCTTGGTCAGCATGCCATGCCATGGCACCGCCTTGTGCAGCGTTGGCCAGCATGCCTTGGCCGGCATGCCATGCCAATGCCTTGGGCCAACATGGCGTGCCACGGGCTGGGCGAGCACGGCATGCCACGGGCTGGGCGAGCATGCCACGCCACGGCCTTGGCTAGCAGCAAGGCATGCCACGGCCTCGGCGAGCATGCCATGCCATGCCAAGGCCAAGGCCAAAGCCAAGGCCAAGGAAGTGGGCAAGGCCAAGTCCCTGTGCAAGGCATGGCCAAGGCCATGGCCAAGGCCAAGGCCAAGGCCAAGGCCATGGCGTGCCACCGCCTCGATCGATCTTTTTGAACATGATTCTTTTATAATCTTACCCAAACCGTGCAACACAATTAAAAATGCACTACAATCAATTTTAAATGTCATTCCCTATTTTTTTGTAATTTTTCTGTAGCTTTTCGAATTTTTAAAGCCCTTATTTGGCATAAAAAAATTAAAATAAAATAAAAAAAATGAAAAAAATAATTTAATAATTTCTATAATTACTTGTGAATCATCCTTTAATTATGGGAATTTTTCCATAATTTTTTGACCATTTTTATTAATTTTTATTATTTTTTAAGTATTAATATCGAAATAAATTAAAATAAAATATTTTCTGTAAAAAAATATTTTTTTTAATTTTTTTTATGGTGTATTAAATTATTTCCTACAACTTTCATGTTGAAAGTTTTGGCAAAAAACCATTACTTTTTAAAAAAACCCCATTATGACTCCTCGAACATGCTTGATGTTTCCTCCTGCCAGATTGAAAAGGGCTTAACAGGCAATTATAAGGGGGGGGCACCTCCCTTGCCCAGGGCAAGGCAGTGGCAGGTACGCCCCATGTTGGGCGCGGCCTGGGCTGCGGCCTTGGGTTACATGCACTGCGGCTCGACCGCGGCCTGGGCTGCGGCCTGGGGCGGCTCGGCCGCGGCCTTGGGCGGCCTGGACCGCGGCCTTGGGCGGCCTTGCGCGGCCTGGGCGCGGCCTTGGGCGGCTCGGGCGCGGCCTTGGGCGGCCTGGGCGCGGCCTTGCGCGGCCTGGGCGCGGCCTTGGGCAGCATGGCGTGGCATGCGCGCGGGCGTGGGCGGCCTGGCATGCGCGCGGCATGGGCAGCACGGCATGGCATGCGCACGGCCTGGGCGGCCTGGCATGCAGCCGGCCTGGCATGCCCGCGGCGTGGGCAGCACGGCATGGCATGCGCACGGCCTGGGCGGCCTGGCATGCAGCTGGCCTGGCATGCCCGCGGCGTGGGCAGCACGGCATGGCATGCGCACGGCCTGGGCGGCCTGGCATGCAGCCGGCCTGGGCAGCACGGCATGGCATGCGCACGGCCTGGGTGGCCTGGCATGCGGCCGGCCAGGGCAGCCTGGCCTGGCATGCCAGCGGCGTGGGCAGCGTGGCCTGTGCGAATACCGCGCGCGTGGTCTTTTGACCACGGTGCGCGTGTTGCGCGCATGGTCGCGCACGCCTTTGCACGCCTTCGCACGCAACGCACGTCTAGTGATAAGAACCGCAGCCAAGGCAGCCCAGCCCCAAGGCCAAGGCCAGCAGCATGGCATGCCACGGCGAAGGCAGCCCAGCCAAAGCCAGCAGCATGCCATGCCAAGGCCAGCAGCATGCCATGCCACGGCCAAGGCAGCCCAGCCAAAGCCAGCAGCATGCCATGCCAAGGCCAAGGCCAGCAGCATGCCATGCCACGGCCAAGGCAGCCCAGCCAAAGCCAGCAGCATGCCAAGCCAAGGCCAAGGCCAGCAGCATGCCATGCCACGGCCAAGGCAGCCCAGCCAAAGCCAGCAGCATGCCATGCCAAGGCCTAGGCCAGCAGCATGCCATGCCACGGCCAAGGCAGGCAAGCCAAAGCCAGCAGCATGCCATGCCAAGGCCAAGGCCAGCAGCATGCCATGCCACGGCCAAGGCAGCCCAGCCAAAGCCAGCAGCATGCCATGCCAAGGCCTAGGCCAGCAGCATGCCATGCCACGGCCAAGGCAGGCCAGCCAAAGCCAGCAACATGCCATGCCAAGGCCTAGGCCAGCAGCATGCCATGCCACGGCCAAGGCAGCCCAGCCAAAGCCAGCAGCATGCCATATCACGGCCAAGGGCAGCAGCATGCCATGCCACGGCCAAGGCAGCCCAGCCAAAGCCAGCAGCATGCCATGCCATGGCCTAGGCCAGCAGCATGCCATGCCACGGCCAAGGCAGGCCAGCCAAAGCCAGCAGCATGCCATGCCAAGGCCAAGGCCAGCAGCATGCCATGCCACGGCCAAGGCAGGCCAGCCAAAGCCAGCAGCATGCCATGCCAAGGCCTAGGCCAGCAGCATGCCATGGCACGGCCAAGGCAGCCCAGCCAAAGCCAGCAGCATGCCATATCAAGGCCAAGGCCAGCAGCATGCCATGCCACGGCCAAGGCAGCCCAGCCAAAGCCAGCAGCATGCCATGCCATGGCCTAGGCCAGCAGCATGCCATGCCACGGCCAAGGCAGGCCAGCCAAAGCCAGCAGCATGCCATGCCAAGGCCTAGGCCAGCAGCATGCCATGCCACGGCCAAAACAGGCCAGCCAAAGCCAGCAGCATGCCATGCCACGGCCAAGGCAGGCCAGCCAAAGCCAGCAGCATGCCATGCCAAGGCCAAGGCCAGCAGCATGCCATGCCACGGCCTAGGCCAGCAGCATGCCATGCCACGGCCAAGGCAGCCCAGCCAAAGCCAGCAGCATGCCATGCCAAGGCCTAGGCCAGCAGCATGCCATGCCACGGCCAAGGCAGCCCAGCCAAAGCCAGCAGCATGCCATGCCAAGGCCAAGGCCAGCAGCATGCCATGCCACGGCCAAGGCAGCCCAGCCAAAGCCAGCAGCATGCCATGCCAAGGCCAAGGCCAGCAGCATGCCATGCCACGGCCAAGGCAGCCCAGCCAAAGCCAGCAGCATGCCATGCCAAGGCCTAGGCCAGCAGCATGCCATGCCACGGCCAAGGCAGGCCAGCCAAAGCCAGCAGCATGCCATGCCAAGGCCAAGGCCAGCAGCATGCCATGCCACGGCCAAGGCAGCCCAACCAAAGCCAGCAGCATGCCATGCCAAGGCCTAGGCCAGCAGCATGCCATGCCACGGCCAAGGCAGGCCAGCCAAAGCCAGCAGCATGCCATGCCAAGGCCTAGGCCACCAGCATGCCATGCCACGGCCAAGGCAGCCCAGCCAAAGCCAGCAGCATGCCATGCCAAGGCCAAGGCCAGCAGCATGCCATGCCACGGCCAAGGCAGCCCAGCCAAAGCCAGCAGCATGCCATGCCAAGGCCTAGGCCAGCAGCATGCCATGCCACGGCCAAGGCAGGCCAGCCAAAGCCAGCAACATGCCATGCCAAGGCCTAGGCCAGCAGCATGCCATGCCACGGCCAAGGCAGCCCAGCCAAAGCCAGCAGCATGCCATATCACGGCCAAGGGCAGCAGCATGCCATGCCACGGCCAAGGCAGCCCAGCCAAAGCCAGCAGCATGCCATGCCATGGCCTAGGCCAGCAGCATGCCATGCCACGGCCAAGGCAGGCCAGCCAAAGCCAGCAGCATGCCATGCCAAGGCCAAGGCCAGCAGCATGCCATGCCACGGCCAAGGCAGGCCAGCCAAAGCCAGCAGCATGCCATGCCAAGGCCTAGGCCAGCAGCATGCCATGCCACGGCCAAGGCAGCCCAGCCAAAGCCAGCAGCATGCCATATCAAGGCCAAGGCCAGCAGCATGCCATGCCACGGCCAAGGCAGCCCAGCCAAAGCCAGCAGCATGCCATGCCATGGCCTAGGCCAGCAGCATGCCATGCCACGGCCAAGGCAGGCCAGCCAAAGCCAGCAGCATGCCATGCCAAGGCCTAGGCCAGCAGCATGCCATGCCACGGCCAAAACAGGCCAGCCAAAGCCAGCAGCATGCCATGCCAAGGCCTAGGCCAGCAGCATGCCATGCCACGGCCAAGGCAGGCCAGCCAAAGCCAGCAGCATGCCATGCCAAGGCCAAGGCCAGCAGCATGCCATGCCACGGCCTAGGCCAGCAGCATGCCATGCCACGGCCAAGGCAGCCCAGCCAAAGCCAGCAGCATGCCATGCCAAGGCCTAGGCCAGCAGCATGCCATGCCACGGCCAAGGCAGCCCAGCCAAAGCCAGCAGCATGCCATGCCAAGGCCAAGGCCAGCAGCATGCCATGCCACGGCCAAGGCAGCCCAGCCAAAGCCAGCAGCATGCCATGCCAAGGCCAAGGCCAGCAGCATGCCATGCCACGGCCAAGGCAGCCCAGCCAAAGCCAGCAGCATGCCATGCCAAGGACTAGGCCAGCAGCATGCCATGCCACGGCCAAGGCAGGCCAGCCAAAGCCAACAGCATGGCATGCCAAGGCCAAGGCCAGCAGCATGCCATGCCACGGCCAAGGCAGCCCAGCCAAAGCCAGCAGCATGCCATGCCAAGGCCTAGGCCAGCAGCATGCCATGCCACGGCCAAGGCAGGCCAGCCAAAGCGAGCAGCATGCCATGCCAAGGCCTAGGCCAGCAGCATGCCATGCCACGGCCAAGGCAGCCCAACCAAAGCCAGCAGCATGCCATGCCAAGGCTTAGGCCAGCAGCATGCCATGCCACGGCCAAGGCAGGCCAGCCAAAGCCAGCAGCATGCCATGCCAAGGCCTAGGCCAGCAGCATGCCATGCCACGGCCAAGGCAGGCAAGCCAAAGCCAGCAGCATGCCATGCCAAGGCCATGGCCAGCAGCATGCCATGCCACGGCCAAGGCAGCCCAGCCAAAGCCAGCAGCATGCCATGCCAAGGCCAAGGCCAGCAGCATGCCATGCCACGGCCAAGGCAGCCCAGCCAAAGCCAGCAGCATGCCATGCCAAGGCCTAGGCCAGCAGCATGCCATGCCACGGCCAAGGCAGGCCAGCCAAAGCCAGCAGCATGCCATGCCAAGGCCAAGGCCAGCAGCATGCCATGCCACGGCCAAGGCAGCCCAACCAAAGCCAGCAGCATGCCATGCCAAGGCCTAGGCCAGCAGCATGCCATGCCACGGCCAAGGCAGGCCAGCCAAAGCCAGCAGCATGCCATGCCAAGGCCTAGGCCACCAGCATGCCATGCCACGGCCAAGGCAGCCCAGCCAAAGCCAGCAGCATGCCATGCCAAGGCCAAGGCCAGCAGCATGCCATGCCACGGCCAAGGCAGCCCAGCCAAAGCCAGCAGCATGCCATGCCAAGGCCTAGGCCAGCAGCATGCCATGCCACGGCCAAGGCAGGCCAGCCAAAGCCAGCAACATGCCATGCCAAGGCCTAGGCCAGCAGCATGCCATGCCACGGCCAAGGCAGCCCAGCCAAAGCCAGCAGCATGCCATATCACGGCCAAGGGCAGCAGCATGCCATGCCACGGCCAAGGCAGCCCAGCCAAAGCCAGCAGCATGCCATGCCATGGCCTAGGCCAGCAGCATGCCATGCCACGGCCAAGGCAGGCCAGCCAAAGCCAGCAGCATGCCATGCCAAGGCCAAGGCCAGCAGCATGCCATGCCACGGCCAAGGCAGGCCAGCCAAAGCCAGCAGCATGCCATGCCAAGGCCTAGGCCAGCAGCATGCCATGGCACGGCCAAGGCAGCCCAGCCAAAGCCAGCAGCATGCCATATCAAGGCCAAGGCCAGCAGCATGCCATGCCACGGCCAAGGCAGCCCAGCCAAAGCCAGCAGCATGCCATGCCATGGCCTAGGCCAGCAGCATGCCATGCCACGGCCAAGGCAGGCCAGCCAAAGCCAGCAGCATGCCATGCCAAGGCCTAGGCCAGCAGCATGCCATGCCACGGCCAAAACAGGCCAGCCAAAGCCAGCAGCATGCCATGCCAAGGCCTAGGCCAGCAGCATGCCATGCCACGGCCAAGGCAGGCCAGCCAAAGCCAGCAGCATGCCATGCCAAGGCCAAGGCCAGCAGCATGCCATGCCACGGCCTAGGCCAGCAGCATGCCATGCCACGGCCAAGGCAGCCCAGCCAAAGCCAGCAGCATGCCATTCCAAGGCCTAGGCCAGCAGCATGCCATGCCACGGCCAAGGCAGCCCAGCCAAAGCCAGCAGCATGCCATGCCAAGGCCAAGGCCAGCAGCATGCCATGCCACGGCCAAGGCAGCCCAGCCAAAGCCAGCAGCATGCCATGCCAAGGCCAAGGCCAGCAGCATGCCATGCCACGGCCAAGGCAGCCCAGCCAAAGCCAGCAGCATGCCATGCCAAGGCCTAGGCCAGCAGCATGCCATGCCACGGCCAAGGCAGGCCAGCCAAAGCCAACAGCATGGCATGCCAAGGCCAAGGCCAGCAGCATGCCATGCCACGGCCAAGGCAGCCCAGCCAAAGCCAGCAGCATGCCATGCCAAGGCCTAGGCCAGCAGCATGCCATGCCACGGCCAAGGCAGGCCAGCCAAAGCGAGCAGCATGCCATGCCAAGGCCTAGGCCAGCAGCATGCCATGCCACGGCCAAGGCAGCCCAACCAAAGCCAGCAGCATGCCATGCCAAGGCTTAGGCCAGCAGCATGCCATGCCACGGCCAAGGCAGGCCAGCCAAAGCCAGCAGCATGCCATGCCAAGGCCTAGGCCACCAGCATGCCATGCCACGGCCAAGGCAGCCCAGCCAAAGCCAGCAGCATGCCATGCCAAGGCCAAGGCCAGCAGCATGCCATGCCACGGCCAAGGCAGCCCAGCCAAAGCCAGCAGCATGCCATGCCAAGGCCTAGGCCAGCAGCATGCCATGCCACGGCCAACGCAGGCCAGCCAAAGCCAGCAGCATGCCATGCCAAGGCCTAGGCCAGCAGCATGCCATGCCACGGCCATGGCAGCCCAGCCAAAGCCAGCAGCATGCCATATCAAGGCCAAGGGCAGCAGCATGCCATGCCACGGCCAAGGCAGCCCAGCCAAAGCCAGCAGCATGCCATGCCATGGCCTAGGCCAGCAGCATGCCATGCCACGGCCAAGGCAGGCCAGCCAAAGCCAGCAGCATGCCATGCCAAGGCCAAGGCCAGCAGCATGCCATGCCACGGCCAAGGCAGCCCAGCCAAAGCCAGCAGCATGCCATGCCAAGGCCTAGGCCAGCAGCATGCCATGCCACGGCCAAGGCAGCCCAGCCAAAGCCAGCAGCATGCCATATCAAGGCCAAGGCCAGCAGCATGCCATGCCACGGCCAAGGCAGCCCAGCCAAAGCCAGCAGCATGCCATGCCATGCCTAGGCCAGCAGCATGCCATGCCACGGCCAAGGCAGGCCAGCCAAAGCCAGCAGCATGCCATGCCAAGGCCTAGGCCAGCAGCATGCCATGCCACGGCCAAGGCAGGCCAGCCAAAGCCAGCAGCATGCCATGCCAAGGCCAAGGCCAGCAGCATGCCATGCCACGGCCAAGGCAGGCCTGCCAAAGCCAGCAGCATGCCATGCCAAGGCCAAGGCCAGCAGCATGCCATGCCAAGGCCAAGGCCAGCAGCATGCCATGCCACGGCCAAGGCTGCCAGCCAAAGCCAGCAGCATGCCATGCCAAGGCCTAGGCCAGCAGCATACCATGCCAAGGCCTAGGCCAGCAGCATGCCATGCCACGGCCAAGGCAGCCCAGCCAAAGCCAGCAGCATGCCATGCCAAGGCCTAGGCCAGCAGCATGCCATGCCTCGGCCCCGGCCCGCATGACATGCCACGGCCTCGGACCGCATGCCTTGCTACGGCGTCGCCCAACATGCCATGCCACAGCCTCGGCCCGCATGCCGTGCCACGGCCTCGGCCTCGGCCCGCATGCCTTGCTACGACGTTGGCCAACATGCCATGCCACGGCCCCGGCCCGCATGCCTTGCCACCGCGTTGCCCAGCATGCCACGCCACCGCGTTGCCTGGCGTGCCATGCCTTGGCCAACATGTCGTGCCACGGCCTCGGCCCGCATGCCATGCCATGCCACGGCCATCATGTCTTGCCACGGCGTTGCCAAACATGCCATGCCACGGCCTCGGCCCGCATGCCTTGCTACGGCGTCGCCCAACATGCCATGACATGCCACGGCCTCGGCCCGCATGCCTTGCTACGGCGTCGCCCAACATGCCATGCCACGGCCTCGGCCCGCATGCCTTGCGACGGCGTCGCCCAACATGCCATGCCACGGCCTCTGCCCGCATGCCATGCCACGGCCTCGGCCCGCGTGACATGCCACGGCCTCGGCCCGCATGCATTGCCACGACGTCGCCCAACTTGCCATGCCACGGCCTCGGCCCGCATGCCATGCCACGGCCTCGGCTCGCATGACATGCCACGGCCTCGGCCCGCATGCCTTGCTACGGCGTCGCCCAACATGCCATGCCACGGCCTCGGCCCGCATGCCATGCCATGGCCTCGGCCCGCATGACATGCCACGGCCTCGGACCGCATGCCTTGCCACGGCGTCGCCCAACATGCCATGCCACGGCCCCGGCCCGCATGCCTTCCCACCGCGTTGCCCGGCGTGCCATGCCACCGCGTTGCCCGGCGTGCCATGCCTTAGCCTTGGCCAACATGTCGTGCCACGGCCTCGGCCCGCATGCCATGCCATGCCACGGCCCGCATGTCTTGCCACGGCGTTGCCAAACATGCCATGCCACGGCCTCGGCCCGCATGCCTTGCCACGGCCTCGGCCAACATGCCATGCCACGGCCTCGGCCCGCATGCCATGCCACGGCCTCGGCCCGCATGACATGCCACGGCCTCGGCCCGCATGCCTTGCTACGGCGTCGCCCAACATGCCATGCCACGGCCTCGGCCCGCATGCCATGCCACGGCCTCGGCCCGCATGCCTTGCCACCGCGTTGCCCAGCATGCCATGCCACCGCGTTGCCCGGCGTGCCATGCCTTAGCCTTGGCCAACATGTCGTGCCACGGCCTCGGCCCGCATGCCATGCCACGGACGGCCTCGGCCCGCATGCCATGCCACGGCCTCGGCCCGCATGTCTTGCCACGGCGTTGCCCAACATGCCATGCCACGGCCTCGGCCCCCATGCCTTGCCACCGCGCTGCCCAGCATGCCAATGCACCGCGTTGCCCGGCGTGCCATGCCTTAGCCTTGGCCAACATGCCACGCCACGGCCTCGGCCCGCATGGCTTGCCAGGGCGTTGCCCAACATGCCATGCCACGGCCTCGGCCCGCATGTCTTGCCACGGCGTTGCCCAACATGCCATGCCATGCCACGCCATGGCCTCGGCCCGCATGCCATGCCACGGCCTCGGCCCGCATGCCATGCCATGCCACGGCCTCGGCCCGCATGCCATGCCACGGCCTCGGCCCGCATGCCTTGCCACGGCCTCGGCCCGCATGCCATGCCACGGCCTCGGCCAGCATGCCATGCCAAGGCCTCGGCCCGCATGCCTTGCCACGGCGTTGCCCAGCATGCCATGCCACCGCGTTGCCCAGCGGGCCGTGCCGCGGCCTCGGCCCGCATGCCTTGCGACTGCCTTGGCCAGCGTGCCATGCCACAGCGTGCCATGCCTTAGCCTTGGCCAACATGCCATGCCACTGCCTTGGCCAGCATGTCGTGCCACCGCCACGGCCAGCATGCCATGCCGGTCCGTTGCCCAGCATGCCACGGCCGTGGCGGCATGGCAAGCCACGGCCTCGGCCAGCATGCCATGCCACGGCCTCGGCCAGCATGCCATGGCACTGTCTTGGTCAGCATGCCATGCCATGGCACCGCCTTGTCCAGCACGCCGTGTCGCAGCGTTGGCCAGCATGCCTTGGCCGGCATGCCATGCCAATGCCTTGGGCCAACATGGCGTGCCACGGGCTGGGCCATGCCGGTCCGTTGCCCGGCATGCCACGGCCGTGGCGGCATGGCAAGCCACGGCCTCGGCCAGCATGCCATGCCCCGGCCTCGCCCAGCATGCCATGGCACGGTCTTGGTCAGCATGCCATGCCATGGCACCGCCTTGTGCAGCGTTGGCCAGCATGCCTTGGCCGGCATGCCATGCCAATGCCTTGGGCCAACATGGCGTGCCACGGGCTGGGCGAGCACGGCATGCCACGGGCTGGGCGAGCATGCCACGCCACGGCCTTGGCTAGCAGCAAGGCATGCCACGGCCTCGGCGAGCATGCCATGCCATGCCAAGGCCAAGGCCAAAGCCAAGGCCAAGGAAGTGGGCAAGGCCAAGTCCCTGTGCAAGGCATGGCCAAGGCCATGGCCAAGGCCAAGGCCAAGGCCAAGGCCATGGCGTGCCACCGCCTCGATCGATCTTTTTGAACATGATTCTTTTATAATCTTACCCAAACCGTGCAACACAATTAAAAATGCACTACAATCAATTTTAAATGTCATTCCCTATTTTTTTGTAATTTTTCTGTAGCTTTTCGAATTTTTAAAGCCCTTATTTGGCATAAAAAAATCAAAATAAAATAAAAAAAATGAAAAAAATAATTTAATAATTTCTATAATTACTTGTGAATCATCCTTTAATTATGGGAATTTTTCCATAATTTTTTGACCATTTTTATTAATTTTTATTATTTTTTAAGTATTAATATCGAAATAAATTAAAATAAAATATTTTCTGTAAAAAAATATTTTTTTTAATTTTTTTTATGGTGTATTAAATTATTTCCTACAACTTTCATGTTGAAAGTTTTGGCAAAAAACCATTACTTTTTAAAAAAACCCCATTATGACTCCTCGAACATGCTTGATGTTTCCTCCTGCCAGATTGAAAAGGGCTTAACAGGCTATTATAAGGGGGGGGCACCTCCCTTGCCCAGGGCAAGGCAGTGGCAGGTACGCCCCATGTTGGGCGCGGCCTGGGCTGCGGCCTTGGGTTACATGCACTGCGGCTCGACCGCGGCCTGGGCTGCGGCCTGGGGCGGCTCGGCCGCGGCCTTGGGCGGCCTGGACCGCGGCCTTGGGCGGCCTTGCGCGGCCTGGGCGCGGCCTTGGGCGGCTCGGGCGCGGCCTTGGGCGGCCTGGGCGCGGCCTTGCGCGGCCTGGGCGCGGCCTTGGGCAGCATGGCGTGGCATGCGCGCGGGCGTGGGCGGCCTGGCATGCGCGCGGCATGGGCAGCACGGCATGGCATGCGCACGGCCTGGGCGGCCTGGCATGCAGCCGGCCTGGCATGCCCGCGGCGTGGGCAGCACGGCATGGCATGCGCACGGCCTGGGCGGCCTGGCATGCAGCTGGCCTGGCATGCCCGCGGCGTGGGCAGCACGGCATGGCATGCGCACGGCCTGGGCGGCCTGGCATGCAGCCGGCCTGGGCAGCACGGCATGGCATGCGCACGGCCTGGGTGGCCTGGCATGCGGCCGGCCAGGGCAGCCTGGCCTGGCATGCCAGCGGCGTGGGCAGCGTGGCCTGTGCGAATACCGCGCGCGTGGTCTTTTGACCACGGTGCGCGTGTTGCGCGCATGGTCGCGCACGCCTTTGCACGCCTTCGCACGCAACGCACGTCTAGTGATAAGAACCGCAGCCAAGGCAGCCCAGCCCCAAGGCCAAGGCCAGCAGCATGGCATGCCACGGCGAAGGCAGCCCAGCCAAAGCCAGCAGCATGCCATGCCAAGGCCAGCAGCATGCCATGCCACGGCCAAGGCAGCCCAGCCAAAGCCAGCAGCATGCCATGCCAAGGCCAAGGCCAGCAGCATGCCATGCCACGGCCAAGGCAGCCCAGCCAAAGCCAGCAGCATGCCAAGCCAAGGCCAAGGCCAGCAGCATGCCATGCCACGGCCAAGGCAGCCCAGCCAAAGCCAGCAGCATGCCATGCCAAGGCCTAGGCCAGCAGCATGCCATGCCACGGCCAAGGCAGGCAAGCCAAAGCCAGCAGCATGCCATGCCAAGGCCAAGGCCAGCAGCATGCCATGCCACGGCCAAGGCAGCCCAGCCAAAGCCAGCAGCATGCCATGCCAAGGCCTAGGCCAGCAGCATGCCATGCCACGGCCAAGGCAGGCCAGCCAAAGCCAGCAACATGCCATGCCAAGGCCTAGGCCAGCAGCATGCCATGCCACGGCCAAGGCAGCCCAGCCAAAGCCAGCAGCATGCCATATCACGGCCAAGGGCAGCAGCATGCCATGCCACGGCCAAGGCAGCCCAGCCAAAGCCAGCAGCATGCCATGCCATGGCCTAGGCCAGCAGCATGCCATGCCACGGCCAAGGCAGGCCAGCCAAAGCCAGCAGCATGCCATGCCAAGGCCAAGGCCAGCAGCATGCCATGCCACGGCCAAGGCAGGCCAGCCAAAGCCAGCAGCATGCCATGCCAAGGCCTAGGCCAGCAGCATGCCATGGCACGGCCAAGGCAGCCCAGCCAAAGCCAGCAGCATGCCATATCAAGGCCAAGGCCAGCAGCATGCCATGCCACGGCCAAGGCAGCCCAGCCAAAGCCAGCAGCATGCCATGCCATGGCCTAGGCCAGCAGCATGCCATGCCACGGCCAAGGCAGGCCAGCCAAAGCCAGCAGCATGCCATGCCAAGGCCTAGGCCAGCAGCATGCCATGCCACGGCCAAAACAGGCCAGCCAAAGCCAGCAGCATGCCATGCCAAGGCCTAGGCCAGCAGCATGCCATGCCACGGCCAAGGCAGGCCAGCCAAAGCCAGCAGCATGCCATGCCAAGGCCAAGGCCAGCAGCATGCCATGCCACGGCCTAGGCCAGCAGCATGCCATGCCACGGCCAAGGCAGCCCAGCCAAAGCCAGCAGCATGCCATGCCAAGGCCTAGGCCAGCAGCATGCCATGCCACGGCCAAGGCAGCCCAGCCAAAGCCAGCAGCATGCCATGCCAAGGCCAAGGCCAGCAGCATGCCATGCCACGGCCAAGGCAGCCCAGCCAAAGCCAGCAGCATGCCATGCCAAGGCCAAGGCCAGCAGCATGCCATGCCACGGCCAAGGCAGCCCAGCCAAAGCCAGCAGCATGCCATGCCAAGGCCTAGGCCAGCAGCATGCCATGCCACGGCCAAGGCAGGCCAGCCAAAGCCAGCAGCATGCCATGCCAAGGCCAAGGCCAGCAGCATGCCATGCCACGGCCAAGGCAGCCCAACCAAAGCCAGCAGCATGCCATGCCAAGGCCTAGGCCAGCAGCATGCCATGCCACGGCCAAGGCAGGCCAGCCAAAGCCAGCAGCATGCCATGCCAAGGCCTAGGCCACCAGCATGCCATGCCACGGCCAAGGCAGCCCAGCCAAAGCCAGCAGCATGCCATGCCAAGGCCAAGGCCAGCAGCATGCCATGCCACGGCCAAGGCAGCCCAGCCAAAGCCAGCAGCATGCCATGCCAAGGCCTAGGCCAGCAGCATGCCATGCCACGGCCAAGGCAGGCCAGCCAAAGCCAGCAACATGCCATGCCAAGGCCTAGGCCAGCAGCATGCCATGCCACGGCCAAGGCAGCCCAGCCAAAGCCAGCAGCATGCCATATCACGGCCAAGGGCAGCAGCATGCCATGCCACGGCCAAGGCAGCCCAGCCAAAGCCAGCAGCATGCCATGCCATGGCCTAGGCCAGCAGCATGCCATGCCACGGCCAAGGCAGGCCAGCCAAAGCCAGCAGCATGCCATGCCAAGGCCAAGGCCAGCAGCATGCCATGCCACGGCCAAGGCAGGCCAGCCAAAGCCAGCAGCATGCCATGCCAAGGCCTAGGCCAGCAGCATGCCATGCCACGGCCAAGGCAGCCCAGCCAAAGCCAGCAGCATGCCATATCAAGGCCAAGGCCAGCAGCATGCCATGCCACGGCCAAGGCAGCCCAGCCAAAGCCAGCAGCATGCCATGCCATGGCCTAGGCCAGCAGCATGCCATGCCACGGCCAAGGCAGGCCAGCCAAAGCCAGCAGCATGCCATGCCAAGGCCTAGGCCAGCAGCATGCCATGCCACGGCCAAAACAGGCCAGCCAAAGCCAGCAGCATGCCATGCCAAGGCCTAGGCCAGCAGCATGCCATGCCACGGCCAAGGCAGGCCAGCCAAAGCCAGCAGCATGCCATGCCAAGGCCAAGGCCAGCAGCATGCCATGCCACGGCCTAGGCCAGCAGCATGCCATGCCACGGCCAAGGCAGCCCAGCCAAAGCCAGCAGCATGCCATGCCAAGGCCTAGGCCAGCAGCATGCCATGCCACGGCCAAGGCAGCCCAGCCAAAGCCAGCAGCATGCCATGCCAAGGCCAAGGCCAGCAGCATGCCATGCCACGGCCAAGGCAGCCCAGCCAAAGCCAGCAGCATGCCATGCCAAGGCCAAGGCCAGCAGCATGCCATGCCACGGCCAAGGCAGCCCAGCCAAAGCCAGCAGCATGCCATGCCAAGGACTAGGCCAGCAGCATGCCATGCCACGGCCAAGGCAGGCCAGCCAAAGCCAACAGCATGGCATGCCAAGGCCAAGGCCAGCAGCATGCCATGCCACGGCCAAGGCAGCCCAGCCAAAGCCAGCAGCATGCCATGCCAAGGCCTAGGCCAGCAGCATGCCATGCCACGGCCAAGGCAGGCCAGCCAAAGCGAGCAGCATGCCATGCCAAGGCCTAGGCCAGCAGCATGCCATGCCACGGCCAAGGCAGCCCAACCAAAGCCAGCAGCATGCCATGCCAAGGCTTAGGCCAGCAGCATGCCATGCCACGGCCAAGGCAGGCCAGCCAAAGCCAGCAGCATGCCATGCCAAGGCCTAGGCCAGCAGCATGCCATGCCACGGCCAAGGCAGGCAAGCCAAAGCCAGCAGCATGCCATGCCAAGGCCATGGCCAGCAGCATGCCATGCCACGGCCAAGGCAGCCCAGCCAAAGCCAGCAGCATGCCATGCCAAGGCCAAGGCCAGCAGCATGCCATGCCACGGCCAAGGCAGCCCAGCCAAAGCCAGCAGCATGCCATGCCAAGGCCTAGGCCAGCAGCATGCCATGCCACGGCCAAGGCAGGCCAGCCAAAGCCAGCAGCATGCCATGCCAAGGCCAAGGCCAGCAGCATGCCATGCCAAGGCCTAGGCCAGCAGCATGCCATGCCACGGCCAAGGCAGGCCAGCCAAAGCCAGCAGCATGCCATGCCAAGGCCTAGGCCACCAGCATGCCATGCCACGGCCAAGGCAGCCCAGCCAAAGCCAGCAGCATGCCATGCCAAGGCCAAGGCCAGCAGCATGCCATGCCACGGCCAAGGCAGCCCAGCCAAAGCCAGCAGCATGCCATGCCAAGGCCTAGGCCAGCAGCATGCCATGCCACGGCCAAGGCAGGCCAGCCAAAGCCAGCAACATGCCATGCCAAGGCCTAGGCCAGCAGCATGCCATGCCACGGCCAAGGCAGCCCAGCCAAAGCCAGCAGCATGCCATATCACGGCCAAGGGCAGCAGCATGCCATGCCACGGCCAAGGCAGCCCAGCCAAAGCCAGCAGCATGCCATGCCATGGCCTAGGCCAGCAGCATGCCATGCCACGGCCAAGGCAGGCCAGCCAAAGCCAGCAGCATGCCATGCCAAGGCCAAGGCCAGCAGCATGCCATGCCACGGCCAAGGCAGGCCAGCCAAAGCCAGCAGCATGCCATGCCAAGGCCTAGGCCAGCAGCATGCCATGGCACGGCCAAGGCAGCCCAGCCAAAGCCAGCAGCATGCCATATCAAGGCCAAGGCCAGCAGCATGCCATGCCACGGCCAAGGCAGCCCAGCCAAAGCCAGCAGCATGCCATGCCATGGCCTAGGCCAGCAGCATGCCATGCCACGGCCAAGGCAGGCCAGCCAAAGCCAGCAGCATGCCATGCCAAGGCCTAGGCCAGCAGCATGCCATGCCACGGCCAAAACAGGCCAGCCAAAGCCAGCAGCATGCCATGCCAAGGCCTAGGCCAGCAGCATGCCATGCCACGGCCAAGGCAGGCCAGCCAAAGCCAGCAGCATGCCATGCCAAGGCCAAGGCCAGCAGCATGCCATGCCACGGCCTAGGCCAGCAGCATGCCATGCCACGGCCAAGGCAGCCCAGCCAAAGCCAGCAGCATGCCATGCCAAGGCCTAGGCCAGCAGCATGCCATGCCACGGCCAAGGCAGCCCAGCCAAAGCCAGCAGCATGCCATGCCAAGGCCAAGGCCAGCAGCATGCCATGCCACGGCCAAGGCAGCCCAGCCAAAGCCAGCAGCATGCCATGCCAAGGCCAAGGCCAGCAGCATGCCATGCCACGGCCAAGGCAGCCCAGCCAAAGCCAGCAGCATGCCATGCCAAGGCCTAGGCCAGCAGCATGCCATGCCACGGCCAAGGCAGGCCAGCCAAAGCCAACAGCATGGCATGCCAAGGCCAAGGCCAGCAGCATGCCATGCCACGGCCAAGGCAGCCCAGCCAAAGCCAGCAGCATGCCATGCCACGGCCAAGGCAGGCCAGCCAAAGCGAGCAGCATGCCATGCCAAGGCCTAGGCCAGCAGCATGCCATGCCACGGCCAAGGCAGCCCAACCAAAGCCAGCAGCATGCCATGCCAAGGCTTAGGCCAGCAGCATGCCATGCCACGGCCAAGGCAGGCCAGCCAAAGCCAGCAGCATGCCATGCCAAGGCCTAGGCCACCAGCATGCCATGCCACGGCCAAGGCAGCCCAGCCAAAGCCAGCAGCATGCCATGCCAAGGCCAAGGCCAGCAGCATGCCATGCCACGGCCAAGGCAGCCCAGCCAAAGCCAGCAGCATGCCATGCCAAGGCCTAGGCCAGCAGCATGCCATGCCACGGCCAACGCAGGCCAGCCAAAGCCAGCAGCATGCCATGCCAAGGCCTAGGCCAGCAGCATGCCATGCCACGGCCATGGCAGCCCAGCCAAAGCCAGCAGCATGCCATATCAAGGCCAAGGGCAGCAGCATGCCATGCCACGGCCAAGGCAGCCCAGCCAAAGCCAGCAGCATGCCATGCCATGGCCTAGGCCAGCAGCATGCCATGCCACGGCCAAGGCAGGCCAGCCAAAGCCAGCAGCATGCCATGCCAAGGCCAAGGCCAGCAGCATGCCATGCCACGGCCAAGGCAGCCCAGCCAAAGCCAGCAGCATGCCATGCCAAGGCCTAGGCCAGCAGCATGCCATGCCACGGCCAAGGCAGCCCAGCCAAAGCCAGCAGCATGCCATATCAAGGCCAAGGCCAGCAGCATGCCATGCCACGGCCAAGGCAGCCCAGCCAAAGCCAGCAGCATGCCATGCCATGCCTAGGCCAGCAGCATGCCATGCCACGGCCAAGGCAGGCCAGCCAAAGCCAGCAGCATGCCATGCCAAGGCCTAGGCCAGCAGCATGCCATGCCACGGCCAAGGCAGGCCAGCCAAAGCCAGCAGCATGCCATGCCAAGGCCAAGGCCAGCAGCATGCCATGCCACGGCCAAGGCAGGCCTGCCAAAGCCAGCAGCATGCCATGCCAAGGCCAAGGCCAGCAGCATGCCATGCCAAGGCCAAGGCCAGCAGCATGCCATGCCACGGCCAAGGCTGCCAGCCAAAGCCAGCAGCATGCCATGCCAAGGCCTAGGCCAGCAGCATACCATGCCAAGGCCTAGGCCAGCAGCATGCCATGCCACGGCCAAGGCAGCCCAGCCAAAGCCAGCAGCATGCCATGCCAAGGCCTAGGCCAGCAGCATGCCATGCCTCGGCCCCGGCCCGCATGACATGCCACGGCCTCGGACCGCATGCCTTGCTACGGCGTCGCCCAACATGCCATGCCACAGCCTCGGCCCGCATGCCGTGCCACGGCCTCGGCCTCGGCCCGCATGCCTTGCTACGACGTTGGCCAACATGCCATGCCACGGCCCCGGCCCGCATGCCTTGCCACCGCGTTGCCCAGCATGCCACGCCACCGCGTTGCCTGGCGTGCCATGCCTTGGCCAACATGTCGTGCCACGGCCTCGGCCCGCATGCCATGCCATGCCACGGCCATCATGTCTTGCCACGGCGTTGCCAAACATGCCATGCCACGGCCTCGGCCCGCATGCCTTGCTACGGCGTCGCCCAACATGCCATGACATGCCACGGCCTCGGCCCGCATGCCTTGCTACGGCGTCGCCCAACATGCCATGCCACGGCCTCGGCCCGCATGCCTTGCGACGGCGTCGCCCAACATGCCATGCCACGGCCTCTGCCCGCATGCCATGCCACGGCCTCGGCCCGCGTGACATGCCACGGCCTCGGCCCGCATGCATTGCCACGACGTCGCCCAACTTGCCATGCCACGGCCTCGGCCCGCATGCCATGCCACGGCCTCGGCTCGCATGACATGCCACGGCCTCGGCCCGCATGCCTTGCTACGGCGTCGCCCAACATGCCATGCCACGGCCTCGGCCCGCATGCCATGCCATGGCCTCGGCCCGCATGACATGCCACGGCCTCGGACCGCATGCCTTGCCACGGCGTCGCCCAACATGCCATGCCACGGCCCCGGCCCGCATGCCTTCCCACCGCGTTGCCCGGCGTGCCATGCCACCGCGTTGCCCGGCGTGCCATGCCTTAGCCTTGGCCAACATGTCGTGCCACGGCCTCGGCCCGCATGCCATGCCATGCCACGGCCCGCATGTCTTGCCACGGCGTTGCCAAACATGCCATGCCACGGCCTCGGCCCGCATGCCTTGCCACGGCCTCGGCCAACATGCCATGCCACGGCCTCGGCCCGCATGCCATGCCACGGCCTCGGCCCGCATGACATGCCACGGCCTCGGCCCGCATGCCTTGCTACGGCGTCGCCCAACATGCCATGCCACGGCCTCGGCCCGCATGCCATGCCACGGCCTCGGCCCGCATGCCTTGCCACCGCGTTGCCCAGCATGCCATGCCACCGCGTTGCCCGGCGTGCCATGCCTTAGCCTTGGCCAACATGTCGTGCCACGGCCTCGGCCCGCATGCCATGCCACGGACGGCCTCGGCCCGCATGCCATGCCACGGCCTCGGCCCGCATGTCTTGCCACGGCGTTGCCCAACATGCCATGCCACGGCCTCGGCCCCCATGCCTTGCCACCGCGCTGCCCAGCATGCCAATGCACCGCGTTGCCCGGCGTGCCATGCCTTAGCCTTGGCCAACATGCCACGCCACGGCCTCGGCCCGCATGGCTTGCCAGGGCGTTGCCCAACATGCCATGCCACGGCCTCGGCCCGCATGTCTTGCCACGGCGTTGCCCAACATGCCATGCCATGCCACGCCATGGCCTCGGCCCGCATGCCATGCCACGGCCTCGGCCCGCATGCCATGCCATGCCACGGCCTCGGCCCGCATGCCATGCCACGGCCTCGGCCCGCATGCCTTGCCACGGCCTCGGCCCGCATGCCATGCCACGGCCTCGGCCAGCATGCCATGCCAAGGCCTCGGCCCGCATGCCTTGCCACGGCGTTGCCCAGCATGCCATGCCACCGCGTTGCCCAGCGGGCCGTGCCGCGGCCTCGGCCCGCATGCCTTGCGACTGCCTTGGCCAGCGTGCCATGCCACAGCGTGCCATGCCTTAGCCTTGGCCAACATGCCATGCCACTGCCTTGGCCAGCATGTCGTGCCACCGCCACGGCCAGCATGCCATGCCGGTCCGTTGCCCAGCATGCCACGGCCGTGGCGGCATGGCAAGCCACGGCCTCGGCCAGCATGCCATGCCACGGCCTCGGCCAGCATGCCATGGCACTGTCTTGGTCAGCATGCCATGCCATGGCACCGCCTTGTCCAGCACGCCGTGTCGCAGCGTTGGCCAGCATGCCTTGGCCGGCATGCCATGCCAATGCCTTGGGCCAACATGGCGTGCCACGGGCTGGGCCATGCCGGTCCGTTGCCCGGCATGCCACGGCCGTGGCGGCATGGCAAGCCACGGCCTCGGCCAGCATGCCATGCCCCGGCCTCGCCCAGCATGCCATGGCACGGTCTTGGTCAGCATGCCATGCCATGGCACCGCCTTGTGCAGCGTTGGCCAGCATGCCTTGGCCGGCATGCCATGCCAATGCCTTGGGCCAACATGGCGTGCCACGGGCTGGGCGAGCACGGCATGCCACGGGCTGGGCGAGCATGCCACGCCACGGCCTTGGCTAGCAGCAAGGCATGCCACGGCCTCGGCGAGCATGCCATGCCATGCCAAGGCCAAGGCCAAAGCCAAGGCCAAGGAAGTGGGCAAGGCCAAGTCCCTGTGCAAGGCATGGCCAAGGCCATGGCCAAGGCCAAGGCCAAGGCCAAGGCCATGGCGTGCCACCGCCTCGATCGATCTTTTTGAACATGATTCTTTTATAATCTTACCCAAACCGTGCAACACAATTAAAAATGCACTACAATCAATTTTAAATGTCATTCCCTATTTTTTTGTAATTTTTCTGTAGCTTTTCGAATTTTTAAAGCCCTTATTTGGCATAAAAAAATCAAAATAAAATAAAAAAAATGAAAAAAATAATTTAATAATTTCTATAATTACTTGTGAATCATCCTTTAATTATGGGAATTTTTCCATAATTTTTTGACCATTTTTATTAATTTTTATTATTTTTTAAGTATTAATATCGAAATAAATTAAAATAAAATATTTTCTGTAAAAAAATATTTTTTTTAATTTTTTTTATGGTGTATTAAATTATTTCCTACAACTTTCATGTTGAAAGTTTTGGCAAAAAACCATTACTTTTTAAAAAAACCCCATTATGACTCCTCGAACATGCTTGATGTTTCCTCCTGCCAGATTGAAAAGGGCTTAACAGGCTATTATAAGGGGGGGGCACCTCCCTTGCCCAGGGCAAGGCAGTGGCAGGTACGCCCCATGTTGGGCGCGGCCTGGGCTGCGGCCTTGGGTTACATGCACTGCGGCTCGACCGCGGCCTGGGCTGCGGCCTGGGGCGGCTCGGCCGCGGCCTTGGGCGGCCTGGACCGCGGCCTTGGGCGGCCTTGCGCGGCCTGGGCGCGGCCTTGGGCGGCTCGGGCGCGGCCTTGGGCGGCCTGGGCGCGGCCTTGCGCGGCCTGGGCGCGGCCTTGGGCAGCATGGCGTGGCATGCGCGCGGGCGTGGGCGGCCTGGCATGCGCGCGGCATGGGCAGCACGGCATGGCATGCGCACGGCCTGGGCGGCCTGGCATGCAGCCGGCCTGGCATGCCCGCGGCGTGGGCAGCACGGCATGGCATGCGCACGGCCTGGGCGGCCTGGCATGCAGCTGGCCTGGCATGCCCGCGGCGTGGGCAGCACGGCATGGCATGCGCACGGCCTGGGCGGCCTGGCATGCAGCCGGCCTGGGCAGCACGGCATGGCGTGCGCACGGCCTGGGTGGCCTGGCATGCGGCCGGCCAGGGCAGCCTGGCCTGGCATGCCAGCGGCGTGGGCAGCGTGGCCTGTGCGAATACCGCGCGCGTGGTCTTTTGACCACGGTGCGCGTGTTGCGCGCATGGTCGCGCACGCCTTTGCACGCCTTCGCACGCAACGCACGTCTAGTGATAAGAACCGCAGCCAAGGCAGCCCAGCCCCAAGGCCAAGGCCAGCAGCATGGCATGCCACGGCGAAGGCAGCCCAGCCAAAGCCAGCAGCATGCCATGCCAAGGCCAGCAGCATGCCATGCCACGGCCAAGGCAGCCCAGCCAAAGCCAGCAGCATGCCATGCCAAGGCCAAGGCCAGCAGCATGCCATGCCACGGCCAAGGCAGCCCAGCCAAAGCCAGCAGCATGCCAAGCCAAGGCCAAGGCCAGCAGCATGCCATGCCACGGCCAAGGCAGCCCAGCCAAAGCCAGCAGCATGCCATGCCAAGGCCTAGGCCAGCAGCATGCCATGCCACGGCCAAGGCAGGCAAGCCAAAGCCAGCAGCATGCCATGCCAAGGCCAAGGCCAGCAGCATGCCATGCCACGGCCAAGGCAGCCCAGCCAAAGCCAGCAGCATGCCATGCCAAGGCCTAGGCCAGCAGCATGCCATGCCACGGCCAAGGCAGGCCAGCCAAAGCCAGCAACATGCCATGCCAAGGCCTAGGCCAGCAGCATGCCATGCCACGGCCAAGGCAGCCCAGCCAAAGCCAGCAGCATGCCATATCACGGCCAAGGGCAGCAGCATGCCATGCCACGGCCAAGGCAGCCCAGCCAAAGCCAGCAGCATGCCATGCCATGGCCTAGGCCAGCAGCATGCCATGCCACGGCCAAGGCAGGCCAGCCAAAGCCAGCAGCATGCCATGCCAAGGCCAAGGCCAGCAGCATGCCATGCCACGGCCAAGGCAGGCCAGCCAAAGCCAGCAGCATGCCATGCCAAGGCCTAGGCCAGCAGCATGCCATGGCACGGCCAAGGCAGCCCAGCCAAAGCCAGCAGCATGCCATATCAAGGCCAAGGCCAGCAGCATGCCATGCCACGGCCAAGGCAGCCCAGCCAAAGCCAGCAGCATGCCATGCCATGGCCTAGGCCAGCAGCATGCCATGCCACGGCCAAGGCAGGCCAGCCAAAGCCAGCAGCATGCCATGCCAAGGCCTAGGCCAGCAGCATGCCATGCCACGGCCAAAACAGGCCAGCCAAAGCCAGCAGCATGCCATGCCAAGGCCTAGGCCAGCAGCATGCCATGCCACGGCCAAGGCAGGCCAGCCAAAGCCAGCAGCATGCCATGCCAAGGCCAAGGCCAGCAGCATGCCATGCCACGGCCTAGGCCAGCAGCATGCCATGCCACGGCCAAGGCAGCCCAGCCAAAGCCAGCAGCATGCCATGCCAAGGCCTAGGCCAGCAGCATGCCATGCCACGGCCAAGGCAGCCCAGCCAAAGCCAGCAGCATGCCATGCCAAGGCCAAGGCCAGCAGCATGCCATGCCACGGCCAAGGCAGCCCAGCCAAAGCCAGCAGCATGCCATGCCAAGGCCAAGGCCAGCAGCATGCCATGCCACGGCCAAGGCAGCCCAGCCAAAGCCAGCAGCATGCCATGCCAAGGCCTAGGCCAGCAGCATGCCATGCCACGGCCAAGGCAGGCCAGCCAAAGCCAGCAGCATGCCATGCCAAGGCCAAGGCCAGCAGCATGCCATGCCACGGCCAAGGCAGCCCAACCAAAGCCAGCAGCATGCCATGCCAAGGCCTAGGCCAGCAGCATGCCATGCCACGGCCAAGGCAGGCCAGCCAAAGCCAGCAGCATGCCATGCCAAGGCCTAGGCCACCAGCATGCCATGCCACGGCCAAGGCAGCCCAGCCAAAGCCAGCAGCATGCCATGCCAAGGCCAAGGCCAGCAGCATGCCATGCCACGGCCAAGGCAGCCCAGCCAAAGCCAGCAGCATGCCATGCCAAGGCCTAGGCCAGCAGCATGCCATGCCACGGCCAAGGCAGGCCAGCCAAAGCCAGCAACATGCCATGCCAAGGCCTAGGCCAGCAGCATGCCATGCCACGGCCAAGGCAGCCCAGCCAAAGCCAGCAGCATGCCATATCACGGCCAAGGGCAGCAGCATGCCATGCCACGGCCAAGGCAGCCCAGCCAAAGCCAGCAGCATGCCATGCCATGGCCTAGGCCAGCAGCATGCCATGCCACGGCCAAGGCAGGCCAGCCAAAGCCAGCAGCATGCCATGCCAAGGCCAAGGCCAGCAGCATGCCATGCCACGGCCAAGGCAGGCCAGCCAAAGCCAGCAGCATGCCATGCCAAGGCCTAGGCCAGCAGCATGCCATGCCACGGCCAAGGCAGCCCAGCCAAAGCCAGCAGCATGCCATATCAAGGCCAAGGCCAGCAGCATGCCATGCCACGGCCAAGGCAGCCCAGCCAAAGCCAGCAGCATGCCATGCCATGGCCTAGGCCAGCAGCATGCCATGCCACGGCCAAGGCAGGCCAGCCAAAGCCAGCAGCATGCCATGCCAAGGCCTAGGCCAGCAGCATGCCATGCCACGGCCAAAACAGGCCAGCCAAAGCCAGCAGCATGCCATGCCAAGGCCTAGGCCAGCAGCATGCCATGCCACGGCCAAGGCAGGCCAGCCAAAGCCAGCAGCATGCCATGCCAAGGCCAAGGCCAGCAGCATGCCATGCCACGGCCTAGGCCAGCAGCATGCCATGCCACGGCCAAGGCAGCCCAGCCAAAGCCAGCAGCATGCCATGCCAAGGCCTAGGCCAGCAGCATGCCATGCCACGGCCAAGGCAGCCCAGCCAAAGCCAGCAGCATGCCATGCCAAGGCCAAGGCCAGCAGCATGCCATGCCACGGCCAAGGCAGCCCAGCCAAAGCCAGCAGCATGCCATGCCAAGGCCAAGGCCAGCAGCATGCCATGCCACGGCCAAGGCAGCCCAGCCAAAGCCAGCAGCATGCCATGCCAAGGACTAGGCCAGCAGCATGCCATGCCACGGCCAAGGCAGGCCAGCCAAAGCCAACAGCATGGCATGCCAAGGCCAAGGCCAGCAGCATGCCATGCCACGGCCAAGGCAGCCCAGCCAAAGCCAGCAGCATGCCATGCCAAGGCCTAGGCCAGCAGCATGCCATGCCACGGCCAAGGCAGGCCAGCCAAAGCGAGCAGCATGCCATGCCAAGGCCTAGGCCAGCAGCATGCCATGCCACGGCCAAGGCAGCCCAACCAAAGCCAGCAGCATGCCATGCCAAGGCTTAGGCCAGCAGCATGCCATGCCACGGCCAAGGCAGGCCAGCCAAAGCCAGCAGCATGCCATGCCAAGGCCTAGGCCAGCAGCATGCCATGCCACGGCCAAGGCAGGCAAGCCAAAGCCAGCAGCATGCCATGCCAAGGCCATGGCCAGCAGCATGCCATGCCACGGCCAAGGCAGCCCAGCCAAAGCCAGCAGCATGCCATGCCAAGGCCAAGGCCAGCAGCATGCCATGCCACGGCCAAGGCAGCCCAGCCAAAGCCAGCAGCATGCCATGCCAAGGCCTAGGCCAGCAGCATGCCATGCCACGGCCAAGGCAGGCCAGCCAAAGCCAGCAGCATGCCATGCCAAGGCCAAGGCCAGCAGCATGCCATGCCACGGCCAAGGCAGCCCAACCAAAGCCAGCAGCATGCCATGCCAAGGCCTAGGCCAGCAGCATGCCATGCCACGGCCAAGGCAGGCCAGCCAAAGCCAGCAGCATGCCATGCCAAGGCCTAGGCCAGCAGCATGCCATGCCACGGCCAAGGCAGGCAAGCCAAAGCCAGCAGCATGCCATGCCAAGGCCAAGGCCAGCAGCATGCCATGCCACGGCCAAGGCAGCCCAGCCAAAGCCAGCAGCATGCCATGCCAAGGCCTAGGCCAGCAGCATGCCATGCCACGGCCAAGGCAGGCCAGCCAAAGCCAGCAACATGCCATGCCAAGGCCTAGGCCAGCAGCATGCCATGCCACGGCCAAGGCAGCCCAGCCAAAGCCAGCAGCATGCCATATCACGGCCAAGGGCAGCAGCATGCCATGCCACGGCCAAGGCAGCCCAGCCAAAGCCAGCAGCATGCCATGCCATGGCCTAGGCCAGCAGCATGCCATGCCACGGCCAAGGCAGGCCAGCCAAAGCCAGCAGCATGCCATGCCAAGGCCAAGGCCAGCAGCATGCCATGCCACGGCCAAGGCAGGCCAGCCAAAGCCAGCAGCATGCCATGCCAAGGCCTAGGCCAGCAGCATGCCATGGCACGGCCAAGGCAGCCCAGCCAAAGCCAGCAGCATGCCATATCAAGGCCAAGGCCAGCAGCATGCCATGCCACGGCCAAGGCAGCCCAGCCAAAGCCAGCAGCATGCCATGCCATGGCCTAGGCCAGCAGCATGCCATGCCACGGCCAAGGCAGGCCAGCCAAAGCCAGCAGCATGCCATGCCAAGGCCTAGGCCAGCAGCATGCCATGCCACGGCCAAAACAGGCCAGCCAAAGCCAGCAGCATGCCATGCCAAGGCCTAGGCCAGCAGCATGCCATGCCACGGCCAAGGCAGGCCAGCCAAAGCCAGCAGCATGCCATGCCAAGGCCAAGGCCAGCAGCATGCCATGCCACGGCCTAGGCCAGCAGCATGCCATGCCACGGCCAAGGCAGCCCAGCCAAAGCCAGCAGCATGCCATGCCAAGGCCTAGGCCAGCAGCATGCCATGCCACGGCCAAGGCAGCCCAGCCAAAGCCAGCAGCATGCCATGCCAAGGCCAAGGCCAGCAGCATGCCATGCCACGGCCAAGGCAGCCCAGCCAAAGCCAGCAGCATGCCATGCCAAGGCCAAGGCCAGCAGCATGCCATGCCACGGCCAAGGCAGCCCAGCCAAAGCCAGCAGCATGCCATGCCAAGGCCTAGGCCAGCAGCATGCCATGCCACGGCCAAGGCAGGCCAGCCAAAGCCAGCAGCATGCCATGCCAAGGCCAAGGCCAGCAGCATGCCATGCCACGGCCAAGGCAGCCCAACCAAAGCCAGCAGCATGCCATGCCAAGGCCTAGGCCAGCAGCATGCCATGCCACGGCCAAGGCAGGCCAGCCAAAGCCAGCAGCATGCCATGCCAAGGCCTAGGCCACCAGCATGCCATGCCACGGCCAAGGCAGCCCAGCCAAAGCCAGCAGCATGCCATGCCAAGGCCAAGGCCAGCAGCATGCCATGCCACGGCCAAGGCAGCCCAGCCAAAGCCAGCAGCATGTCATGCCAAGGCCTAGGCCAGCAGCATGCCATGCCACGGCCAAGGCAGGCCAGCCAAAGCCAGCAACATGCCATGCCAAGGCCTAGGCCAGCAGCATGCCATGCCACGGCCAAGGCAGCCCAGCCAAAGCCAGCAGCATGCCATATCACGGCCAAGGGCAGCAGCATGCCATGCCACGGCCAAGGCAGCCCAGCCAAAGCCAGCAGCATGCCATGCCATGGCCTAGGCCAGCAGCATGCCATGCCACGGCCAAGGCAGGCCAGCCAAAGCCAGCAGCATGCCATGCCAAGGCCAAGGCCAGCAGCATGCCATGCCACGGCCAAGGCAGGCCAGCCAAAGCCAGCAGCATGCCATGCCAAGGCCTAGGCCAGCAGCATGCCATGCCACGGCCAAGGCAGCCCAGCCAAAGCCAGCAGCATGCCATATCAAGGCCAAGGCCAGCAGCATGCCATGCCACGGCCAAGGCAGCCCAGCCAAAGCCAGCAGCATGCCATGCCATGGCCTAGGCCAGCAGCATGCCATGCCACGGCCAAGGCAGGCCAGCCAAAGCCAGCAGCATGCCATGCCAAGGCCTAGGCCAGCAGCATGCCATGCCACGGCCAAAACAGGCCAGCCAAAGCCAGCAGCATGCCATGCCAAGGCCTAGGCCAGCAGCATGCCATGCCACGGCCAAGGCAGGCCAGCCAAAGCCAGCAGCATGCCATGCCAAGGCCAAGGCCAGCAGCATGCCATGCCACGGCCTAGGCCAGCAGCATGCCATGCCACGGCCAAGGCAGCCCAGCCAAAGCCAGCAGCATGCCATGCCAAGGCCTAGGCCAGCAGCATGCCATGCCACGGCCAAGGCAGCCCAGCCAAAGCCAGCAGCATGCCATGCCAAGGCCAAGGCCAGCAGCATGCCATGCCACGGCCAAGGCAGCCCAGCCAAAGCCAGCAGCATGCCATGCCAAGGCCAAGGCCAGCAGCATGCCATGCCACGGCCAAGGCAGCCCAGCCAAAGCCAGCAGCATGCCATGCCAAGGACTAGGCCAGCAGCATGCCATGCCACGGCCAAGGCAGGCCAGCCAAAGCCAACAGCATGGCATGCCAAGGCCAAGGCCAGCAGCATGCCATGCCACGGCCAAGGCAGCCCAGCCAAAGCCAGCAGCATGCCATGCCAAGGCCTAGGCCAGCAGCATGCCATGCCACGGCCAAGGCAGGCCAGCCAAAGCGAGCAGCATGCCATGCCAAGGCCTAGGCCAGCAGCATGCCATGCCACGGCCAAGGCAGCCCAACCAAAGCCAGCAGCATGCCATGCCAAGGCTTAGGCCAGCAGCATGCCATGCCACGGCCAAGGCAGGCCAGCCAAAGCCAGCAGCATGCCATGCCAAGGCCTAGGCCAGCAGCATGCCATGCCACGGCCAAGGCAGGCAAGCCAAAGCCAGCAGCATGCCATGCCAAGGCCATGGCCAGCAGCATGCCATGCCACGGCCAAGGCAGCCCAGCCAAAGCCAGCAGCATGCCATGCCAAGGCCAAGGCCAGCAGCATGCCATGCCACGGCCAAGGCAGCCCAGCCAAAGCCAGCAGCATGCCATGCCAAGGCCTAGGCCAGCAGCATGCCATGCCACGGCCAAGGCAGGCCAGCCAAAGCCAGCAGCATGCCATGCCAAGGCCAAGGCCAGCAGCATGCCATGCCAAGGCCTAGGCCAGCAGCATGCCATGCCACGGCCAAGGCAGGCCAGCCAAAGCCAGCAGCATGCCATGCCAAGGCCTAGGCCACCAGCATGCCATGCCACGGCCAAGGCAGCCCAGCCAAAGCCAGCAGCATGCCATGCCAAGGCCAAGGCCAGCAGCATGCCATGCCACGGCCAAGGCAGCCCAGCCAAAGCCAGCAGCATGCCATGCCAAGGCCTAGGCCAGCAGCATGCCATGCCACGGCCAAGGCAGGCCAGCCAAAGCCAGCAACATGCCATGCCAAGGCCTAGGCCAGCAGCATGCCATGCCACGGCCAAGGCAGCCCAGCCAAAGCCAGCAGCATGCCATATCACGGCCAAGGGCAGCAGCATGCCATGCCACGGCCAAGGCAGCCCAGCCAAAGCCAGCAGCATGCCATGCCATGGCCTAGGCCAGCAGCATGCCATGCCACGGCCAAGGCAGGCCAGCCAAAGCCAGCAGCATGCCATGCCAAGGCCAAGGCCAGCAGCATGCCATGCCACGGCCAAGGCAGGCCAGCCAAAGCCAGCAGCATGCCATGCCAAGGCCTAGGCCAGCAGCATGCCATGGCACGGCCAAGGCAGCCCAGCCAAAGCCAGCAGCATGCCATATCAAGGCCAAGGCCAGCAGCATGCCATGCCACGGCCAAGGCAGCCCAGCCAAAGCCAGCAGCATGCCATGCCATGGCCTAGGCCAGCAGCATGCCATGCCACGGCCAAGGCAGGCCAGCCAAAGCCAGCAGCATGCCATGCCAAGGCCTAGGCCAGCAGCATGCCATGCCACGGCCAAAACAGGCCAGCCAAAGCCAGCAGCATGCCATGCCAAGGCCTAGGCCAGCAGCATGCCATGCCACGGCCAAGGCAGGCCAGCCAAAGCCAGCAGCATGCCATGCCAAGGCCAAGGCCAGCAGCATGCCATGCCACGGCCTAGGCCAGCAGCATGCCATGCCACGGCCAAGGCAGCCCAGCCAAAGCCAGCAGCATGCCATGCCAAGGCCTAGGCCAGCAGCATGCCATGCCACGGCCAAGGCAGCCCAGCCAAAGCCAGCAGCATGCCATGCCAAGGCCAAGGCCAGCAGCATGCCATGCAACGGCCAAGGCAGCCCAGCCAAAGCCAGCAGCATGCCATGCCAAGGCCAAGGCCAGCAGCATGCCATGCCACGGCCAAGGCAGCCCAGCCAAAGCCAGCAGCATGCCATGCCAAGGCCTAGGCCAGCAGCATGCCATGCCACGGCCAAGGCAGGCCAGCCAAAGCCAACAGCATGGCATGCCAAGGCCAAGGCCAGCAGCATGCCATGCCACGGCCAAGGCAGCCCAGCCAAAGCCAGCAGCATGCCATGCCAAGGCCTAGGCCAGCAGCATGCCATGCCACGGCCAAGGCAGGCCAGCCAAAGCGAGCAGCATGCCATGCCAAGGCCTAGGCCAGCAGCATGCCATGCCACGGCCAAGGCAGCCCAACCAAAGCCAGCAGCATGCCATGCCAAGGCTTAGGCCAGCAGCATGCCATGCCACGGCCAAGGCAGGCCAGCCAAAGCCAGCAGCATGCCATGCCAAGGCCTAGGCCACCAGCATGCCATGCCACGGCCAAGGCAGCCCAGCCAAAGCCAGCAGCATGCCATGCCAAGGCCAAGGCCAGCAGCATGCCATGCCACGGCCAAGGCAGCCCAGCCAAAGCCAGCAGCATGCCATGCCAAGGCCTAGGCCAGCAGCATGCCATGCCACGGCCAACGCAGGCCAGCCAAAGCCAGCAGCATGCCATGCCAAGGCCTAGGCCAGCAGCATGCCATGCCACGGCCATGGCAGCCCAGCCAAAGCCAGCAGCATGCCATATCAAGGCCAAGGGCAGCAGCATGCCATGCCACGGCCAAGGCAGCCCAGCCAAAGCCAGCAGCATGCCATGCCATGGCCTAGGCCAGCAGCATGCCATGCCACGGCCAAGGCAGGCCAGCCAAAGCCAGCAGCATGCCATGCCAAGGCCAAGGCCAGCAGCATGCCATGCCACGGCCAAGGCAGCCCAGCCAAAGCCAGCAGCATGCCATGCCAAGGCCTAGGCCAGCAGCATGCCATGCCACGGCCAAGGCAGCCCAGCCAAAGCCAGCAGCATGCCATATCAAGGCCAAGGCCAGCAGCATGCCATGCCACGGCCAAGGCAGCCCAGCCAAAGCCAGCAGCATGCCATGCCATGCCTAGGCCAGCAGCATGCCATGCCACGGCCAAGGCAGGCCAGCCAAAGCCAGCAGCATGCCATGCCAAGGCCTAGGCCAGCAGCATGCCATGCCACGGCCAAGGCAGGCCAGCCAAAGCCAGCAGCATGCCATGCCAAGGCCAAGGCCAGCAGCATGCCATGCCACGGCCAAGGCAGGCCTGCCAAAGCCAGCAGCATGCCATGCCAAGGCCAAGGCCAGCAGCATGCCATGCCAAGGCCAAGGCCAGCAGCATGCCATGCCACGGCCAAGGCTGCCAGCCAAAGCCAGCAGCATGCCATGCCAAGGCCTAGGCCAGCAGCATACCATGCCAAGGCCTAGGCCAGCAGCATGCCATGCCACGGCCAAGGCAGCCCAGCCAAAGCCAGCAGCATGCCATGCCAAGGCCTAGGCCAGCAGCATGCCATGCCTCGGCCCCGGCCCGCATGACATGCCACGGCCTCGGACCGCATGCCTTGCTACGGCGTCGCCCAACATGCCATGCCACAGCCTCGGCCCGCATGCCGTGCCACGGCCTCGGCCTCGGCCCGCATGCCTTGCTACGACGTTGGCCAACATGCCATGCCACGGCCCCGGCCCGCATGCCTTGCCACCGCGTTGCCCAGCATGCCACGCCACCGCGTTGCCTGGCGTGCCATGCCTTGGCCAACATGTCGTGCCACGGCCTCGGCCCGCATGCCATGCCATGCCACGGCCATCATGTCTTGCCACGGCGTTGCCAAACATGCCATGCCACGGCCTCGGCCCGCATGCCTTGCTACGGCGTCGCCCAACATGCCATGACATGCCACGGCCTCGGCCCGCATGCCTTGCTACGGCGTCGCCCAACATGCCATGCCACGGCCTCGGCCCGCATGCCTTGCGACGGCGTCGCCCAACATGCCATGCCACGGCCTCTGCCCGCATGCCATGCCACGGCCTCGGCCCGCGTGACATGCCACGGCCTCGGCCCGCATGCATTGCCACGACGTCGCCCAACTTGCCATGCCACGGCCTCGGCCCGCATGCCATGCCACGGCCTCGGCTCGCATGACATGCCACGGCCTCGGCCCGCATGCCTTGCTACGGCGTCGCCCAACATGCCATGCCACGGCCTCGGCCCGCATGCCATGCCATGGCCTCGGCCCGCATGACATGCCACGGCCTCGGACCGCATGCCTTGCCACGGCGTCGCCCAACATGCCATGCCACGGCCCCGGCCCGCATGCCTTCCCACCGCGTTGCCCGGCGTGCCATGCCACCGCGTTGCCCGGCGTGCCATGCCTTAGCCTTGGCCAACATGTCGTGCCACGGCCTCGGCCCGCATGCCATGCCATGCCACGGCCCGCATGTCTTGCCACGGCGTTGCCAAACATGCCATGCCACGGCCTCGGCCCGCATGCCTTGCCACGGCCTCGGCCAACATGCCATGCCACGGCCTCGGCCCGCATGCCATGCCACGGCCTCGGCCCGCATGACATGCCACGGCCTCGGCCCGCATGCCTTGCTACGGCGTCGCCCAACATGCCATGCCACGGCCTCGGCCCGCATGCCATGCCACGGCCTCGGCCCGCATGCCTTGCCACCGCGTTGCCCAGCATGCCATGCCACCGCGTTGCCCGGCGTGCCATGCCTTAGCCTTGGCCAACATGTCGTGCCACGGCCTCGGCCCGCATGCCATGCCACGGACGGCCTCGGCCCGCATGCCATGCCACGGCCTCGGCCCGCATGTCTTGCCACGGCGTTGCCCAACATGCCATGCCACGGCCTCGGCCCCCATGCCTTGCCACCGCGCTGCCCAGCATGCCAATGCACCGCGTTGCCCGGCGTGCCATGCCTTAGCCTTGGCCAACATGCCACGCCACGGCCTCGGCCCGCATGGCTTGCCAGGGCGTTGCCCAACATGCCATGCCACGGCCTCGGCCCGCATGTCTTGCCACGGCGTTGCCCAACATGCCATGCCATGCCACGCCATGGCCTCGGCCCGCATGCCATGCCACGGCCTCGGCCCGCATGCCATGCCATGCCACGGCCTCGGCCCGCATGCCATGCCACGGCCTCGGCCCGCATGCCTTGCCACGGCCTCGGCCCGCATGCCATGCCACGGCCTCGGCCAGCATGCCATGCCAAGGCCTCGGCCCGCATGCCTTGCCACGGCGTTGCCCAGCATGCCATGCCACCGCGTTGCCCAGCGGGCCGTGCCGCGGCCTCGGCCCGCATGCCTTGCGACTGCCTTGGCCAGCGTGCCATGCCACAGCGTGCCATGCCTTAGCCTTGGCCAACATGCCATGCCACTGCCTTGGCCAGCATGTCGTGCCACCGCCACGGCCAGCATGCCATGCCGGTCCGTTGCCCAGCATGCCACGGCCGTGGCGGCATGGCAAGCCACGGCCTCGGCCAGCATGCCATGCCACGGCCTCGGCCAGCATGCCATGGCACTGTCTTGGTCAGCATGCCATGCCATGGCACCGCCTTGTCCAGCACGCCGTGTCGCAGCGTTGGCCAGCATGCCTTGGCCGGCATGCCATGCCAATGCCTTGGGCCAACATGGCGTGCCACGGGCTGGGCCATGCCGGTCCGTTGCCCGGCATGCCACGGCCGTGGCGGCATGGCAAGCCACGGCCTCGGCCAGCATGCCATGCCCCGGCCTCGCCCAGCATGCCATGGCACGGTCTTGGTCAGCATGCCATGCCATGGCACCGCCTTGTGCAGCGTTGGCCAGCATGCCTTGGCCGGCATGCCATGCCAATGCCTTGGGCCAACATGGCGTGCCACGGGCTGGGCGAGCACGGCATGCCACGGGCTGGGCGAGCATGCCACGCCACGGCCTTGGCTAGCAGCAAGGCATGCCACGGCCTCGGCGAGCATGCCATGCCATGCCAAGGCCAAGGCCAAAGCCAAGGCCAAGGAAGTGGGCAAGGCCAAGTCCCTGTGCAAGGCATGGCCAAGGCCATGGCCAAGGCCAAGGCCAAGGCCAAGGCCATGGCGTGCCACCGCCTCGATCGATCTTTTTGAACATGATTCTTTTATAATCTTACCCAAACCGTGCAACACAATTAAAAATGCACTACAATCAATTTTAAATGTCATTCCCTATTTTTTTGTAATTTTTCTGTAGCTTTTCGAATTTTTAAAGCCCTTATTTGGCATAAAAAAATCAAAATAAAATAAAAAAAATGAAAAAAATAATTTAATAATTTCTATAATTACTTGTGAATCATCCTTTAATTATGGGAATTTTTCCATAATTTTTTGACCATTTTTATTAATTTTTATTATTTTTTAAGTATTAATATCGAAATAAATTAAAATAAAATATTTTCTGTAAAAAAATATTTTTTTTAATTTTTTTTATGGTGTATTAAATTATTTCCTACAACTTTCATGTTGAAAGTTTTGGCAAAAAACCATTACTTTTTAAAAAAACCCCATTATGACTCCTCGAACATGCTTGATGTTTCCTCCTGCCAGATTGAAAAGGGCTTAACAGGCTATTATAAGGGGGGGGCACCTCCCTTGCCCAGGGCAAGGCAGTGGCAGGTACGCCCCATGTTGGGCGCGGCCTGGGCTGCGGCCTTGGGTTACATGCACTGCGGCTCGACCGCGGCCTGGGCTGCGGCCTGGGGCGGCTCGGCCGCGGCCTTGGGCGGCCTGGACCGCGGCCTTGGGCGGCCTTGCGCGGCCTGGGCGCGGCCTTGGGCGGCTCGGGCGCGGCCTTGGGCGGCCTGGGCGCGGCCTTGCGCGGCCTGGGCGCGGCCTTGGGCAGCATGGCGTGGCATGCGCGCGGGCGTGGGCGGCCTGGCATGCGCGCGGCATGGGCAGCACGGCATGGCATGCGCACGGCCTGGGCGGCCTGGCATGCAGCCGGCCTGGCATGCCCGCGGCGTGGGCAGCACGGCATGGCATGCGCACGGCCTGGGCGGCCTGGCATGCAGCTGGCCTGGCATGCCCGCGGCGTGGGCAGCACGGCATGGCATGCGCACGGCCTGGGCGGCCTGGCATGCAGCCGGCCTGGGCAGCACGGCATGGCATGCGCACGGCCTGGGTGGCCTGGCATGCGGCCGGCCAGGGCAGCCTGGCCTGGCATGCCAGCGGCGTGCGCAGCGTGGCCTGTGCGAATACCGCGCGCGTGGTCTTTTGACCACGGTGCGCGTGTTGCGCGCATGGTCGCGCACGCCTTTGCACGCCTTCGCACGCAACGCACGTCTAGTGATAAGAACCGCAGCCAAGGCAGCCCAGCCCCAAGGCCAAGGCCAGCAGCATGGCATGCCACGGCGAAGGCAGCCCAGCCAAAGCCAGCAGCATGCCATGCCAAGGCCAGCAGCATGCCATGCCACGGCCAAGGCAGCCCAGCCAAAGCCAGCAGCATGCCATGCCAAGGCCAAGGCCAGCAGCATGCCATGCCACGGCCAAGGCAGCCCAGCCAAAGCCAGCAGCATGCCAAGCCAAGGCCAAGGCCAGCAGCATGCCATGCCACGGCCAAGGCAGCCCAGCCAAAGCCAGCAGCATGCCATGCCAAGGCCTAGGCCAGCAGCATGCCATGCCACGGCCAAGGCAGGCAAGCCAAAGCCAGCAGCATGCCATGCCAAGGCCAAGGCCAGCAGCATGCCATGCCACGGCCAAGGCAGCCCAGCCAAAGCCAGCAGCATGCCATGCCAAGGCCTAGGCCAGCAGCATGCCATGCCACGGCCAAGGCAGGCCAGCCAAAGCCAGCAACATGCCATGCCAAGGCCTAGGCCAGCAGCATGCCATGCCACGGCCAAGGCAGCCCAGCCAAAGCCAGCAGCATGCCATATCACGGCCAAGGGCAGCAGCATGCCATGCCACGGCCAAGGCAGCCCAGCCAAAGCCAGCAGCATGCCATGCCATGGCCTAGGCCAGCAGCATGCCATGCCACGGCCAAGGCAGGCCAGCCAAAGCCAGCAGCATGCCATGCCAAGGCCAAGGCCAGCAGCATGCCATGCCACGGCCAAGGCAGGCCAGCCAAAGCCAGCAGCATGCCATGCCAAGGCCTAGGCCAGCAGCATGCCATGGCACGGCCAAGGCAGCCCAGCCAAAGCCAGCAGCATGCCATATCAAGGCCAAGGCCAGCAGCATGCCATGCCACGGCCAAGGCAGCCCAGCCAAAGCCAGCAGCATGCCATGCCATGGCCTAGGCCAGCAGCATGCCATGCCACGGCCAAGGCAGGCCAGCCAAAGCCAGCAGCATGCCATGCCAAGGCCTAGGCCAGCAGCATGCCATGCCACGGCCAAAACAGGCCAGCCAAAGCCAGCAGCATGCCATGCCAAGGCCTAGGCCAGCAGCATGCCATGCCACGGCCAAGGCAGGCCAGCCAAAGCCAGCAGCATGCCATGCCAAGGCCAAGGCCAGCAGCATGCCATGCCACGGCCTAGGCCAGCAGCATGCCATGCCACGGCCAAGGCAGCCCAGCCAAAGCCAGCAGCATGCCATGCCAAGGCCTAGGCCAGCAGCATGCCATGCCACGGCCAAGGCAGCCCAGCCAAAGCCAGCAGCATGCCATGCCAAGGCCAAGGCCAGCAGCATGCCATGCCACGGCCAAGGCAGCCCAGCCAAAGCCAGCAGCATGCCATGCCAAGGCCAAGGCCAGCAGCATGCCATGCCACGGCCAAGGCAGCCCAGCCAAAGCCAGCAGCATGCCATGCCAAGGCCTAGGCCAGCAGCATGCCATGCCACGGCCAAGGCAGGCCAGCCAAAGCCAGCAGCATGCCATGCCAAGGCCAAGGCCAGCAGCATGCCATGCCACGGCCAAGGCAGCCCAACCAAAGCCAGCAGCATGCCATGCCAAGGCCTAGGCCAGCAGCATGCCATGCCACGGCCAAGGCAGGCCAGCCAAAGCCAGCAGCATGCCATGCCAAGGCCTAGGCCACCAGCATGCCATGCCACGGCCAAGGCAGCCCAGCCAAAGCCAGCAGCATGCCATGCCAAGGCCAAGGCCAGCAGCATGCCATGCCACGGCCAAGGCAGCCCAGCCAAAGCCAGCAGCATGCCATGCCAAGGCCTAGGCCAGCAGCATGCCATGCCACGGCCAAGGCAGGCCAGCCAAAGCCAGCAACATGCCATGCCAAGGCCTAGGCCAGCAGCATGCCATGCCACGGCCAAGGCAGCCCAGCCAAAGCCAGCAGCATGCCATATCACGGCCAAGGGCAGCAGCATGCCATGCCACGGCCAAGGCAGCCCAGCCAAAGCCAGCAGCATGCCATGCCATGGCCTAGGCCAGCAGCATGCCATGCCACGGCCAAGGCAGGCCAGCCAAAGCCAGCAGCATGCCATGCCAAGGCCAAGGCCAGCAGCATGCCATGCCACGGCCAAGGCAGGCCAGCCAAAGCCAGCAGCATGCCATGCCAAGGCCTAGGCCAGCAGCATGCCATGCCACGGCCAAGGCAGCCCAGCCAAAGCCAGCAGCATGCCATATCAAGGCCAAGGCCAGCAGCATGCCATGCCACGGCCAAGGCAGCCCAGCCAAAGCCAGCAGCATGCCATGCCATGGCCTAGGCCAGCAGCATGCCATGCCACGGCCAAGGCAGGCCAGCCAAAGCCAGCAGCATGCCATGCCAAGGCCTAGGCCAGCAGCATGCCATGCCACGGCCAAAACAGGCCAGCCAAAGCCAGCAGCATGCCATGCCAAGGCCTAGGCCAGCAGCATGCCATGCCACGGCCAAGGCAGGCCAGCCAAAGCCAGCAGCATGCCATGCCAAGGCCAAGGCCAGCAGCATGCCATGCCACGGCCTAGGCCAGCAGCATGCCATGCCACGGCCAAGGCAGCCCAGCCAAAGCCAGCAGCATGCCATGCCAAGGCCTAGGCCAGCAGCATGCCATGCCACGGCCAAGGCAGCCCAGCCAAAGCCAGCAGCATGCCATGCCAAGGCCAAGGCCAGCAGCATGCCATGCCACGGCCAAGGCAGCCCAGCCAAAGCCAGCAGCATGCCATGCCAAGGCCAAGGCCAGCAGCATGCCATGCCACGGCCAAGGCAGCCCAGCCAAAGCCAGCAGCATGCCATGCCAAGGACTAGGCCAGCAGCATGCCATGCCACGGCCAAGGCAGGCCAGCCAAAGCCAACAGCATGGCATGCCAAGGCCAAGGCCAGCAGCATGCCATGCCACGGCCAAGGCAGCCCAGCCAAAGCCAGCAGCATGCCATGCCAAGGCCTAGGCCAGCAGCATGCCATGCCACGGCCAAGGCAGGCCAGCCAAAGCGAGCAGCATGCCATGCCAAGGCCTAGGCCAGCAGCATGCCATGCCACGGCCAAGGCAGCCCAACCAAAGCCAGCAGCATGCCATGCCAAGGCTTAGGCCAGCAGCATGCCATGCCACGGCCAAGGCAGGCCAGCCAAAGCCAGCAGCATGCCATGCCAAGGCCTAGGCCAGCAGCATGCCATGCCACGGCCAAGGCAGGCAAGCCAAAGCCAGCAGCATGCCATGCCAAGGCCATGGCCAGCAGCATGCCATGCCACGGCCAAGGCAGCCCAGCCAAAGCCAGCAGCATGCCATGCCAAGGCCAAGGCCAGCAGCATGCCATGCCACGGCCAAGGCAGCCCAGCCAAAGCCAGCAGCATGCCATGCCAAGGCCTAGGCCAGCAGCATGCCATGCCACGGCCAAGGCAGGCCAGCCAAAGCCAGCAGCATGCCATGCCAAGGCCAAGGCCAGCAGCATGCCATGCCAAGGCCTAGGCCAGCAGCATGCCATGCCACGGCCAAGGCAGGCCAGCCAAAGCCAGCAGCATGCCATGCCAAGGCCTAGGCCACCAGCATGCCATGCCACGGCCAAGGCAGCCCAGCCAAAGCCAGCAGCATGCCATGCCAAGGCCAAGGCCAGCAGCATGCCATGCCACGGCCAAGGCAGCCCAGCCAAAGCCAGCAGCATGCCATGCCAAGGCCTAGGCCAGCAGCATGCCATGCCACGGCCAAGGCAGGCCAGCCAAAGCCAGCAACATGCCATGCCAAGGCCTAGGCCAGCAGCATGCCATGCCACGGCCAAGGCAGCCCAGCCAAAGCCAGCAGCATGCCATATCACGGCCAAGGGCAGCAGCATGCCATGCCACGGCCAAGGCAGCCCAGCCAAAGCCAGCAGCATGCCATGCCATGGCCTAGGCCAGCAGCATGCCATGCCACGGCCAAGGCAGGCCAGCCAAAGCCAGCAGCATGCCATGCCAAGGCCAAGGCCAGCAGCATGCCATGCCACGGCCAAGGCAGGCCAGCCAAAGCCAGCAGCATGCCATGCCAAGGCCTAGGCCAGCAGCATGCCATGGCACGGCCAAGGCAGCCCAGCCAAAGCCAGCAGCATGCCATATCAAGGCCAAGGCCAGCAGCATGCCATGCCACGGCCAAGGCAGCCCAGCCAAAGCCAGCAGCATGCCATGCCATGGCCTAGGCCAGCAGCATGCCATGCCACGGCCAAGGCAGGCCAGCCAAAGCCAGCAGCATGCCATGCCAAGGCCTAGGCCAGCAGCATGCCATGCCACGGCCAAAACAGGCCAGCCAAAGCCAGCAGCATGCCATGCCAAGGCCTAGGCCAGCAGCATGCCATGCCACGGCCAAGGCAGGCCAGCCAAAGCCAGCAGCATGCCATGCCAAGGCCAAGGCCAGCAGCATGCCATGCCACGGCCTAGGCCAGCAGCATGCCATGCCACGGCCAAGGCAGCCCAGCCAAAGCCAGCAGCATGCCATGCCAAGGCCTAGGCCAGCAGCATGCCATGCCACGGCCAAGGCAGCCCAGCCAAAGCCAGCAGCATGCCATGCCAAGGCCAAGGCCAGCAGCATGCCATGCCACGGCCAAGGCAGCCCAGCCAAAGCCAGCAGCATGCCATGCCAAGGCCAAGGCCAGCAGCATGCCATGCCACGGCCAAGGCAGCCCAGCCAAAGCCAGCAGCATGCCATGCCAAGGCCTAGGCCAGCAGCATGCCATGCCACGGCCAAGGCAGGCCAGCCAAAGCCAACAGCATGGCATGCCAAGGCCAAGGCCAGCAGCATGCCATGCCACGGCCAAGGCAGCCCAGCCAAAGCCAGCAGCATGCCATGCCAAGGCCTAGGCCAGCAGCATGCCATGCCACGGCCAAGGCAGGCCAGCCAAAGCGAGCAGCATGCCATGCCAAGGCCTAGGCCAGCAGCATGCCATGCCACGGCCAAGGCAGCCCAACCAAAGCCAGCAGCATGCCATGCCAAGGCTTAGGCCAGCAGCATGCCATGCCACGGCCAAGGCAGGCCAGCCAAAGCCAGCAGCATGCCATGCCAAGGCCTAGGCCACCAGCATGCCATGCCACGGCCAAGGCAGCCCAGCCAAAGCCAGCAGCATGCCATGCCAAGGCCAAGGCCAGCAGCATGCCATGCCACGGCCAAGGCAGCCCAGCCAAAGCCAGCAGCATGCCATGCCAAGGCCTAGGCCAGCAGCATGCCATGCCACGGCCAACGCAGGCCAGCCAAAGCCAGCAGCATGCCATGCCAAGGCCTAGGCCAGCAGCATGCCATGCCACGGCCATGGCAGCCCAGCCAAAGCCAGCAGCATGCCATATCAAGGCCAAGGGCAGCAGCATGCCATGCCACGGCCAAGGCAGCCCAGCCAAAGCCAGCAGCATGCCATGCCATGGCCTAGGCCAGCAGCATGCCATGCCACGGCCAAGGCAGGCCAGCCAAAGCCAGCAGCATGCCATGCCAAGGCCAAGGCCAGCAGCATGCCATGCCACGGCCAAGGCAGCCCAGCCAAAGCCAGCAGCATGCCATGCCAAGGCCTAGGCCAGCAGCATGCCATGCCACGGCCAAGGCAGCCCAGCCAAAGCCAGCAGCATGCCATATCAAGGCCAAGGCCAGCAGCATGCCATGCCACGGCCAAGGCAGCCCAGCCAAAGCCAGCAGCATGCCATGCCATGCCTAGGCCAGCAGCATGCCATGCCACGGCCAAGGCAGGCCAGCCAAAGCCAGCAGCATGCCATGCCAAGGCCTAGGCCAGCAGCATGCCATGCCACGGCCAAGGCAGGCCAGCCAAAGCCAGCAGCATGCCATGCCAAGGCCAAGGCCAGCAGCATGCCATGCCACGGCCAAGGCAGGCCTGCCAAAGCCAGCAGCATGCCATGCCAAGGCCAAGGCCAGCAGCATGCCATGCCAAGGCCAAGGCCAGCAGCATGCCATGCCACGGCCAAGGCTGCCAGCCAAAGCCAGCAGCATGCCATGCCAAGGCCTAGGCCAGCAGCATACCATGCCAAGGCCTAGGCCAGCAGCATGCCATGCCACGGCCAAGGCAGCCCAGCCAAAGCCAGCAGCATGCCATGCCAAGGCCTAGGCCAGCAGCATGCCATGCCTCGGCCCCGGCCCGCATGACATGCCACGGCCTCGGACCGCATGCCTTGCTACGGCGTCGCCCAACATGCCATGCCACAGCCTCGGCCCGCATGCCGTGCCACGGCCTCGGCCTCGGCCCGCATGCCTTGCTACGACGTTGGCCAACATGCCATGCCACGGCCCCGGCCCGCATGCCTTGCCACCGCGTTGCCCAGCATGCCACGCCACCGCGTTGCCTGGCGTGCCATGCCTTGGCCAACATGTCGTGCCACGGCCTCGGCCCGCATGCCATGCCATGCCACGGCCATCATGTCTTGCCACGGCGTTGCCAAACATGCCATGCCACGGCCTCGGCCCGCATGCCTTGCTACGGCGTCGCCCAACATGCCATGACATGCCACGGCCTCGGCCCGCATGCCTTGCTACGGCGTCGCCCAACATGCCATGCCACGGCCTCGGCCCGCATGCCTTGCGACGGCGTCGCCCAACATGCCATGCCACGGCCTCTGCCCGCATGCCATGCCACGGCCTCGGCCCGCGTGACATGCCACGGCCTCGGCCCGCATGCATTGCCACGACGTCGCCCAACTTGCCATGCCACGGCCTCGGCCCGCATGCCATGCCACGGCCTCGGCTCGCATGACATGCCACGGCCTCGGCCCGCATGCCTTGCTACGGCGTCGCCCAACATGCCATGCCACGGCCTCGGCCCGCATGCCATGCCATGGCCTCGGCCCGCATGACATGCCACGGCCTCGGACCGCATGCCTTGCCACGGCGTCGCCCAACATGCCATGCCACGGCCCCGGCCCGCATGCCTTCCCACCGCGTTGCCCGGCGTGCCATGCCACCGCGTTGCCCGGCGTGCCATGCCTTAGCCTTGGCCAACATGTCGTGCCACGGCCTCGGCCCGCATGCCATGCCATGCCACGGCCCGCATGTCTTGCCACGGCGTTGCCAAACATGCCATGCCACGGCCTCGGCCCGCATGCCTTGCCACGGCCTCGGCCAACATGCCATGCCACGGCCTCGGCCCGCATGCCATGCCACGGCCTCGGCCCGCATGACATGCCACGGCCTCGGCCCGCATGCCTTGCTACGGCGTCGCCCAACATGCCATGCCACGGCCTCGGCCCGCATGCCATGCCACGGCCTCGGCCCGCATGCCTTGCCACCGCGTTGCCCAGCATGCCATGCCACCGCGTTGCCCGGCGTGCCATGCCTTAGCCTTGGCCAACATGTCGTGCCACGGCCTCGGCCCGCATGCCATGCCACGGACGGCCTCGGCCCGCATGCCATGCCACGGCCTCGGCCCGCATGTCTTGCCACGGCGTTGCCCAACATGCCATGCCACGGCCTCGGCCCCCATGCCTTGCCACCGCGCTGCCCAGCATGCCAATGCACCGCGTTGCCCGGCGTGCCATGCCTTAGCCTTGGCCAACATGCCACGCCACGGCCTCGGCCCGCATGGCTTGCCAGGGCGTTGCCCAACATGCCATGCCACGGCCTCGGCCCGCATGTCTTGCCACGGCGTTGCCCAACATGCCATGCCATGCCACGCCATGGCCTCGGCCCGCATGCCATGCCACGGCCTCGGCCCGCATGCCTTGCCATGCCACGGCCTCGGCCCGCATGCCATGCCACGGCCTCGGCCCGCATGCCTTGCCACGGCCTCGGCCCGCATGCCATGCCACGGCCTCGGCCAGCATGCCATGCCAAGGCCTCGGCCCGCATGCCTTGCCACGGCGTTGCCCAGCATGCCATGCCACCGCGTTGCCCAGCGGGCCGTGCCGCGGCCTCGGCCCGCATGCCTTGCGACTGCCTTGGCCAGCGTGCCATGCCACAGCGTGCCATGCCTTAGCCTTGGCCAACATGCCATGCCACTGCCTTGGCCAGCATGTCGTGCCACCGCCACGGCCAGCATGCCATGCCGGTCCGTTGCCCAGCATGCCACGGCCGTGGCGGCATGGCAAGCCACGGCCTCGGCCAGCATGCCATGCCACGGCCTCGGCCAGCATGCCATGGCACTGTCTTGGTCAGCATGCCATGCCATGGCACCGCCTTGTCCAGCACGCCGTGTCGCAGCGTTGGCCAGCATGCCTTGGCCGGCATGCCATGCCAATGCCTTGGGCCAACATGGCGTGCCACGGGCTGGGCCATGCCGGTCCGTTGCCCGGCATGCCACGGCCGTGGCGGCATGGCAAGCCACGGCCTCGGCCAGCATGCCATGCCCCGGCCTCGCCCAGCATGCCATGGCACGGTCTTGGTCAGCATGCCATGCCATGGCACCGCCTTGTGCAGCGTTGGCCAGCATGCCTTGGCCGGCATGCCATGCCAATGCCTTGGGCCAACATGGCGTGCCACGGGCTGGGCGAGCACGGCATGCCACGGGCTGGGCGAGCATGCCACGCCACGGCCTTGGCTAGCAGCAAGGCATGCCACGGCCTCGGCGAGCATGCCATGCCATGCCAAGGCCAAGGCCAAAGCCAAGGCCAAGGAAGTGGGCAAGGCCAAGTCCCTGTGCAAGGCATGGCCAAGGCCATGGCCAAGGCCAAGGCCAAGGCCAAGGCCATGGCGTGCCACCGCCTCGATCGATCTTTTTGAACATGATTCTTTTATAATCTTACCCAAACCGTGCAACACAATTAAAAATGCACTACAATCAATTTTAAATGTCATTCCCTATTTTTTTGTAATTTTTCTGTAGCTTTTCGAATTTTTAAAGCCCTTATTTGGCATAAAAAAATCAAAATAAAATAAAAAAAATGAAAAAAATAATTTAATAATTTCTATAATTACTTGTGAATCATCCTTTAATTATGGGAATTTTTCCATAATTTTTTGACCATTTTTATTAATTTTTATTATTTTTTAAGTATTAATATCGAAATAAATTAAAATAAAATATTTTCTGTAAAAAAATATTTTTTTTAATTTTTTTTATGGTGTATTAAATTATTTCCTACAACTTTCATGTTGAAAGTTTTGGCAAAAAACCATTACTTTTTAAAAAAACCCCATTATGACTCCTCGAACATGCTTGATGTTTCCTCCTGCCAGATTGAAAAGGGCTTAACAGGCTATTATAAGGGGGGGGCACCTCCCTTGCCCAGGGCAAGGCAGTGGCAGGTACGCCCCATGTTGGGCGCGGCCTGGGCTGCGGCCTTGGGTTACATGCACTGCGGCTCGACCGCGGCCTGGGCTGCGGCCTGGGGCGGCTCGGCCGCGGCCTTGGGCGGCCTGGACCGCGGCCTTGGGCGGCCTTGCGCGGCCTGGGCGCGGCCTTGGGCGGCTCGGGCGCGGCCTTGGGCGGCCTGGGCGCGGCCTTGCGCGGCCTGGGCGCGGCCTTGGGCAGCATGGCGTGGCATGCGCGCGGGCGTGGGCGGCCTGGCATGCGCGCGGCATGGGCAGCACGGCATGGCATGCGCACGGCCTGGGCGGCCTGGCATGCAGCCGGCCTGGCATGCCCGCGGCGTGGGCAGCACGGCATGGCATGCGCACGGCCTGGGCGGCCTGGCATGCAGCTGGCCTGGCATGCCCGCGGCGTGGGCAGCACGGCATGGCATGCGCACGGCCTGGGCGGCCTGGCATGCAGCCGGCCTGGGCAGCACGGCATGGCATGCGCACGGCCTGGGTGGCCTGGCATGCGGCCGGCCAGGGCAGCCTGGCCTGGCATGCCAGCGGCGTGGGCAGCGTGGCCTGTGCGAATACCGCGCGCGTGGTCTTTTGACCACGGTGCGCGTGTTGCGCGCATGGTCGCGCACGCCTTTGCACGCCTTCGCACGCAACGCACGTCTAGTGATAAGAACCGCAGCCAAGGCAGCCCAGCCCCAAGGCCAAGGCCAGCAGCATGGCATGCCACGGCGAAGGCAGCCCAGCCAAAGCCAGCAGCATGCCATGCCAAGGCCAGCAGCATGCCATGCCACGGCCAAGGCAGCCCAGCCAAAGCCAGCAGCATGCCATGCCAAGGCCAAGGCCAGCAGCATGCCATGCCACGGCCAAGGCAGCCCAGCCAAAGCCAGCAGCATGCCAAGCCAAGGCCAAGGCCAGCAGCATGCCATGCCACGGCCAAGGCAGCCCAGCCAAAGCCAGCAGCATGCCATGCCAAGGCCTAGGCCAGCAGCATGCCATGCCACGGCCAAGGCAGGCAAGCCAAAGCCAGCAGCATGCCATGCCAAGGCCAAGGCCAGCAGCATGCCATGCCACGGCCAAGGCAGCCCAGCCAAAGCCAGCAGCATGCCATGCCAAGGCCTAGGCCAGCAGCATGCCATGCCACGGCCAAGGCAGGCCAGCCAAAGCCAGCAACATGCCATGCCAAGGCCTAGGCCAGCAGCATGCCATGCCACGGCCAAGGCAGCCCAGCCAAAGCCAGCAGCATGCCATATCACGGCCAAGGGCAGCAGCATGCCATGCCACGGCCAAGGCAGCCCAGCCAAAGCCAGCAGCATGCCATGCCATGGCCTAGGCCAGCAGCATGCCATGCCACGGCCAAGGCAGGCCAGCCAAAGCCAGCAGCATGCCATGCCAAGGCCAAGGCCAGCAGCATGCCATGCCACGGCCAAGGCAGGCCAGCCAAAGCCAGCAGCATGCCATGCCAAGGCCTAGGCCAGCAGCATGCCATGGCACGGCCAAGGCAGCCCAGCCAAAGCCAGCAGCATGCCATATCAAGGCCAAGGCCAGCAGCATGCCATGCCACGGCCAAGGCAGCCCAGCCAAAGCCAGCAGCATGCCATGCCATGGCCTAGGCCAGCAGCATGCCATGCCACGGCCAAGGCAGGCCAGCCAAAGCCAGCAGCATGCCATGCCAAGGCCTAGGCCAGCAGCATGCCATGCCACGGCCAAAACAGGCCAGCCAAAGCCAGCAGCATGCCATGCCAAGGCCTAGGCCAGCAGCATGCCATGCCACGGCCAAGGCAGGCCAGCCAAAGCCAGCAGCATGCCATGCCAAGGCCAAGGCCAGCAGCATGCCATGCCACGGCCTAGGCCAGCAGCATGCCATGCCACGGCCAAGGCAGCCCAGCCAAAGCCAGCAGCATGCCATGCCAAGGCCTAGGCCAGCAGCATGCCATGCCACGGCCAAGGCAGCCCAGCCAAAGCCAGCAGCATGCCATGCCAAGGCCAAGGCCAGCAGCATGCCATGCCACGGCCAAGGCAGCCCAGCCAAAGCCAGCAGCATGCCATGCCAAGGCCAAGGCCAGCAGCATGCCATGCCACGGCCAAGGCAGCCCAGCCAAAGCCAGCAGCATGCCATGCCAAGGCCTAGGCCAGCAGCATGCCATGCCACGGCCAAGGCAGGCCAGCCAAAGCCAGCAGCATGCCATGCCAAGGCCAAGGCCAGCAGCATGCCATGCCACGGCCAAGGCAGCCCAACCAAAGCCAGCAGCATGCCATGCCAAGGCCTAGGCCAGCAGCATGCCATGCCACGGCCAAGGCAGGCCAGCCAAAGCCAGCAGCATGCCATGCCAAGGCCTAGGCCACCAGCATGCCATGCCACGGCCAAGGCAGCCCAGCCAAAGCCAGCAGCATGCCATGCCAAGGCCAAGGCCAGCAGCATGCCATGCCACGGCCAAGGCAGCCCAGCCAAAGCCAGCAGCATGCCATGCCAAGGCCTAGGCCAGCAGCATGCCATGCCACGGCCAAGGCAGGCCAGCCAAAGCCAGCAACATGCCATGCCAAGGCCTAGGCCAGCAGCATGCCATGCCACGGCCAAGGCAGCCCAGCCAAAGCCAGCAGCATGCCATATCACGGCCAAGGGCAGCAGCATGCCATGCCACGGCCAAGGCAGCCCAGCCAAAGCCAGCAGCATGCCATGCCATGGCCTAGGCCAGCAGCATGCCATGCCACGGCCAAGGCAGGCCAGCCAAAGCCAGCAGCATGCCATGCCAAGGCCAAGGCCAGCAGCATGCCATGCCACGGCCAAGGCAGGCCAGCCAAAGCCAGCAGCATGCCATGCCAAGGCCTAGGCCAGCAGCATGCCATGCCACGGCCAAGGCAGCCCAGCCAAAGCCAGCAGCATGCCATATCAAGGCCAAGGCCAGCAGCATGCCATGCCACGGCCAAGGCAGCCCAGCCAAAGCCAGCAGCATGCCATGCCATGGCCTAGGCCAGCAGCATGCCATGCCACGGCCAAGGCAGGCCAGCCAAAGCCAGCAGCATGCCATGCCAAGGCCTAGGCCAGCAGCATGCCATGCCACGGCCAAAACAGGCCAGCCAAAGCCAGCAGCATGCCATGCCAAGGCCTAGGCCAGCAGCATGCCATGCCACGGCCAAGGCAGGCCAGCCAAAGCCAGCAGCATGCCATGCCAAGGCCAAGGCCAGCAGCATGCCATGCCACGGCCTAGGCCAGCAGCATGCCATGCCACGGCCAAGGCAGCCCAGCCAAAGCCAGCAGCATGCCATGCCAAGGCCTAGGCCAGCAGCATGCCATGCCACGGCCAAGGCAGCCCAGCCAAAGCCAGCAGCATGCCATGCCAAGGCCAAGGCCAGCAGCATGCCATGCCACGGCCAAGGCAGCCCAGCCAAAGCCAGCAGCATGCCATGCCAAGGCCAAGGCCAGCAGCATGCCATGCCACGGCCAAGGCAGCCCAGCCAAAGCCAGCAGCATGCCATGCCAAGGACTAGGCCAGCAGCATGCCATGCCACGGCCAAGGCAGGCCAGCCAAAGCCAACAGCATGGCATGCCAAGGCCAAGGCCAGCAGCATGCCATGCCACGGCCAAGGCAGCCCAGCCAAAGCCAGCAGCATGCCATGCCAAGGCCTAGGCCAGCAGCATGCCATGCCACGGCCAAGGCAGGCCAGCCAAAGCGAGCAGCATGCCATGCCAAGGCCTAGGCCAGCAGCATGCCATGCCACGGCCAAGGCAGCCCAACCAAAGCCAGCAGCATGCCATGCCAAGGCTTAGGCCAGCAGCATGCCATGCCACGGCCAAGGCAGGCCAGCCAAAGCCAGCAGCATGCCATGCCAAGGCCTAGGCCAGCAGCATGCCATGCCACGGCCAAGGCAGGCAAGCCAAAGCCAGCAGCATGCCATGCCAAGGCCATGGCCAGCAGCATGCCATGCCACGGCCAAGGCAGCCCAGCCAAAGCCAGCAGCATGCCATGCCAAGGCCAAGGCCAGCAGCATGCCATGCCACGGCCAAGGCAGCCCAGCCAAAGCCAGCAGCATGCCATGCCAAGGCCTAGGCCAGCAGCATGCCATGCCACGGCCAAGGCAGGCCAGCCAAAGCCAGCAGCATGCCATGCCAAGGCCAAGGCCAGCAGCATGCCATGCCAAGGCCTAGGCCAGCAGCATGCCATGCCACGGCCAAGGCAGGCCAGCCAAAGCCAGCAGCATGCCATGCCAAGGCCTAGGCCACCAGCATGCCATGCCACGGCCAAGGCAGCCCAGCCAAAGCCAGCAGCATGCCATGCCAAGGCCAAGGCCAGCAGCATGCCATGCCACGGCCAAGGCAGCCCAGCCAAAGCCAGCAGCATGCCATGCCAAGGCCTAGGCCAGCAGCATGCCATGCCACGGCCAAGGCAGGCCAGCCAAAGCCAGCAACATGCCATGCCAAGGCCTAGGCCAGCAGCATGCCATGCCACGGCCAAGGCAGCCCAGCCAAAGCCAGCAGCATGCCATATCACGGCCAAGGGCAGCAGCATGCCATGCCACGGCCAAGGCAGCCCAGCCAAAGCCAGCAGCATGCCATGCCATGGCCTAGGCCAGCAGCATGCCATGCCACGGCCAAGGCAGGCCAGCCAAAGCCAGCAGCATGCCATGCCAAGGCCAAGGCCAGCAGCATGCCATGCCACGGCCAAGGCAGGCCAGCCAAAGCCAGCAGCATGCCATGCCAAGGCCTAGGCCAGCAGCATGCCATGGCACGGCCAAGGCAGCCCAGCCAAAGCCAGCAGCATGCCATATCAAGGCCAAGGCCAGCAGCATGCCATGCCACGGCCAAGGCAGCCCAGCCAAAGCCAGCAGCATGCCATGCCATGGCCTAGGCCAGCAGCATGCCATGCCACGGCCAAGGCAGGCCAGCCAAAGCCAGCAGCATGCCATGCCAAGGCCTAGGCCAGCAGCATGCCATGCCACGGCCAAAACAGGCCAGCCAAAGCCAGCAGCATGCCATGCCAAGGCCTAGGCCAGCAGCATGCCATGCCACGGCCAAGGCAGGCCAGCCAAAGCCAGCAGCATGCCATGCCAAGGCCAAGGCCAGCAGCATGCCATGCCACGGCCTAGGCCAGCAGCATGCCATGCCACGGCCAAGGCAGCCCAGCCAAAGCCAGCAGCATGCCATGCCAAGGCCTAGGCCAGCAGCATGCCATGCCACGGCCAAGGCAGCCCAGCCAAAGCCAGCAGCATGCCATGCCAAGGCCTAGGCCAGCAGCATGCCATGCCACGGCCAACGCAGGCCAGCCAAAGCCAGCAGCATGCCATGCCAAGGCCTAGGCCAGCAGCATGCCATGCCACGGCCATGGCAGCCCAGCCAAAGCCAGCAGCATGCCATATCAAGGCCAAGGGCAGCAGCATGCCATGCCACGGCCAAGGCAGCCCAGCCAAAGCCAGCAGCATGCCATGCCATGGCCTAGGCCAGCAGCATGCCATGCCACGGCCAAGGCAGGCCAGCCAAAGCCAGCAGCATGCCATGCCAAGGCCAAGGCCAGCAGCATGCCATGCCACGGCCAAGGCAGCCCAGCCAAAGCCAGCAGCATGCCATGCCAAGGCCTAGGCCAGCAGCATGCCATGCCACGGCCAAGGCAGCCCAGCCAAAGCCAGCAGCATGCCATATCAAGGCCAAGGCCAGCAGCATGCCATGCCACGGCCAAGGCAGCCCAGCCAAAGCCAGCAGCATGCCATGCCATGCCTAGGCCAGCAGCATGCCATGCCACGGCCAAGGCAGGCCAGCCAAAGCCAGCAGCATGCCATGCCAAGGCCTAGGCCAGCAGCATGCCATGCCACGGCCAAGGCAGGCCAGCCAAAGCCAGCAGCATGCCATGCCAAGGCCAAGGCCAGCAGCATGCCATGCCACGGCCAAGGCAGGCCTGCCAAAGCCAGCAGCATGCCATGCCAAGGCCAAGGCCAGCAGCATGCCATGCCAAGGCCAAGGCCAGCAGCATGCCATGCCACGGCCAAGGCTGCCAGCCAAAGCCAGCAGCATGCCATGCCAAGGCCTAGGCCAGCAGCATACCATGCCAAGGCCTAGGCCAGCAGCATGCCATGCCACGGCCAAGGCAGCCCAGCCAAAGCCAGCAGCATGCCATGCCAAGGCCTAGGCCAGCAGCATGCCATGCCTCGGCCCCGGCCCGCATGACATGCCACGGCCTCGGACCGCATGCCTTGCTACGGCGTCGCCCAACATGCCATGCCACAGCCTCGGCCCGCATGCCGTGCCACGGCCTCGGCCTCGGCCCGCATGCCTTGCTACGACGTTGGCCAACATGCCATGCCACGGCCCCGGCCCGCATGCCTTGCCACCGCGTTGCCCAGCATGCCACGCCACCGCGTTGCCTGGCGTGCCATGCCTTGGCCAACATGTCGTGCCACGGCCTCGGCCCGCATGCCATGCCATGCCACGGCCATCATGTCTTGCCACGGCGTTGCCAAACATGCCATGCCACGGCCTCGGCCCGCATGCCTTGCTACGGCGTCGCCCAACATGCCATGACATGCCACGGCCTCGGCCCGCATGCCTTGCTACGGCGTCGCCCAACATGCCATGCCACGGCCTCGGCCCGCATGCCTTGCGACGGCGTCGCCCAACATGCCATGCCACGGCCTCTGCCCGCATGCCATGCCACGGCCTCGGCCCGCGTGACATGCCACGGCCTCGGCCCGCATGCATTGCCACGACGTCGCCCAACTTGCCATGCCACGGCCTCGGCCCGCATGCCATGCCACGGCCTCGGCTCGCATGACATGCCACGGCCTCGGCCCGCATGCCTTGCTACGGCGTCGCCCAACATGCCATGCCACGGCCTCGGCCCGCATGCCATGCCATGGCCTCGGCCCGCATGACATGCCACGGCCTCGGACCGCATGCCTTGCCACGGCGTCGCCCAACATGCCATGCCACGGCCCCGGCCCGCATGCCTTCCCACCGCGTTGCCCGGCGTGCCATGCCACCGCGTTGCCCGGCGTGCCATGCCTTAGCCTTGGCCAACATGTCGTGCCACGGCCTCGGCCCGCATGCCATGCCATGCCACGGCCCGCATGTCTTGCCACGGCGTTGCCAAACATGCCATGCCACGGCCTCGGCCCGCATGCCTTGCCACGGCCTCGGCCAACATGCCATGCCACGGCCTCGGCCCGCATGCCATGCCACGGCCTCGGCCCGCATGACATGCCACGGCCTCGGCCCGCATGCCTTGCTACGGCGTCGCCCAACATGCCATGCCACGGCCTCGGCCCGCATGCCATGCCACGGCCTCGGCCCGCATGCCTTGCCACCGCGTTGCCCAGCATGCCATGCCACCGCGTTGCCCGGCGTGCCATGCCTTAGCCTTGGCCAACATGTCGTGCCACGGCCTCGGCCCGCATGCCATGCCACGGACGGCCTCGGCCCGCATGCCATGCCACGGCCTCGGCCCGCATGTCTTGCCACGGCGTTGCCCAACATGCCATGCCACGGCCTCGGCCCCCATGCCTTGCCACCGCGCTGCCCAGCATGCCAATGCACCGCGTTGCCCGGCGTGCCATGCCTTAGCCTTGGCCAACATGCCACGCCACGGCCTCGGCCCGCATGGCTTGCCAGGGCGTTGCCCAACATGCCATGCCACGGCCTCGGCCCGCATGTCTTGCCACGGCGTTGCCCAACATGCCATGCCATGCCACGCCATGGCCTCGGCCCGCATGCCATGCCACGGCCTCGGCCCGCATGCCTTGCCATGCCACGGCCTCGGCCCGCATGCCTTGCCACGGCCTCGGCCCGCATGCCATGCCACGGCCTCGGCCAGCATGCCATGCCAAGGCCTCGGCCCGCATGCCTTGCCACGGCGTTGCCCAGCATGCCATGCCACCGCGTTGCCCAGCGGGCCGTGCCGCGGCCTCGGCCCGCATGCCTTGCGACTGCCTTGGCCAGCGTGCCATGCCACAGCGTGCCATGCCTTAGCCTTGGCCAACATGCCATGCCACTGCCTTGGCCAGCATGTCGTGCCACCGCCACGGCCAGCATGCCATGCCGGTCCGTTGCCCAGCATGCCACGGCCGTGGCGGCATGGCAAGCCACGGCCTCGGCCAGCATGCCATGCCACGGCCTCGGCCAGCATGCCATGGCACTGTCTTGGTCAGCATGCCATGCCATGGCACCGCCTTGTCCAGCACGCCGTGTCGCAGCGTTGGCCAGCATGCCTTGGCCGGCATGCCATGCCAATGCCTTGGGCCAACATGGCGTGCCACGGGCTGGGCCATGCCGGTCCGTTGCCCGGCATGCCACGGCCGTGGCGGCATGGCAAGCCACGGCCTCGGCCAGCATGCCATGCCCCGGCCTCGCCCAGCATGCCATGGCACGGTCTTGGTCAGCATGCCATGCCATGGCACCGCCTTGTGCAGCGTTGGCCAGCATGCCTTGGCCGGCATGCCATGCCAATGCCTTGGGCCAACATGGCGTGCCACGGGCTGGGCGAGCACGGCATGCCACGGGCTGGGCGAGCATGCCACGCCACGGCCTTGGCTAGCAGCAAGGCATGCCACGGCCTCGGCGAGCATGCCATGCCATGCCAAGGCCAAGGCCAAAGCCAAGGCCAAGGAAGTGGGCAAGGCCAAGTCCCTGTGCAAGGCATGGCCAAGGCCATGGCCAAGGCCAAGGCCAAGGCCAAGGCCATGGCGTGCCACCGCCTCGATCGATCTTTTTGAACATGATTCTTTTATAATCTTACCCAAACCGTGCAACACAATTAAAAATGCACTACAATCAATTTTAAATGTCATTCCCTATTTTTTTGTAATTTTTCTGTAGCTTTTCGAATTTTTAAAGCCCTTATTTGGCATAAAAAAATCAAAATAAAATAAAAAAAATGAAAAAAATAATTTAATAATTTCTATAATTACTTGTGAATCATCCTTTAATTATGGGAATTTTTCCATAATTTTTTGACCATTTTTATTAATTTTTATTATTTTTTAAGTATTAATATCGAAATAAATTAAAATAAAATATTTTCTGTAAAAAAATATTTTTTTTAATTTTTTTTATGGTGTATTAAATTATTTCCTACAACTTTCATGTTGAAAGTTTTGGCAAAAAACCATTACTTTTTAAAAAAACCCCATTATGACTCCTCGAACATGCTTGATGTTTCCTCCTGCCAGATTGAAAAGGGCTTAACAGGCTATTATAAGGGGGGGGCACCTCCCTTGCCCAGGGCAAGGCAGTGGCAGGTACGCCCCATGTTGGGCGCGGCCTGGGCTGCGGCCTTGGGTTACATGCACTGCGGCTCGACCGCGGCCTGGGCTGCGGCCTGGGGCGGCTCGGCCGCGGCCTTGGGCGGCCTGGACCGCGGCCTTGGGCGGCCTTGCGCGGCCTGGGCGCGGCCTTGGGCGGCTCGGGCGCGGCCTTGGGCGGCCTGGGCGCGGCCTTGCGCGGCCTGGGCGCGGCCTTGGGCAGCATGGCGTGGCATGCGCGCGGGCGTGGGCGGCCTGGCATGCGCGCGGCATGGGCAGCACGGCATGGCATGCGCACGGCCTGGGCGGCCTGGCATGCAGCCGGCCTGGCATGCCCGCGGCGTGGGCAGCACGGCATGGCATGCGCACGGCCTGGGCGGCCTGGCATGCAGCTGGCCTGGCATGCCCGCGGCGTGGGCAGCACGGCATGGCATGCGCACGGCCTGGGCGGCCTGGCATGCAGCCGGCCTGGGCAGCACGGCATGGCATGCGCACGGCCTGGGTGGCCTGGCATGCGGCCGGCCAGGGCAGCCTGGCCTGGCATGCCAGCGGCGTGGGCAGCGTGGCCTGTGCGAATACCGCGCGCGTGGTCTTTTGACCACGGTGCGCGTGTTGCGCGCATGGTCGCGCACGCCTTTGCACGCCTTCGCACGCAACGCACGTCTAGTGATAAGAACCGCAGCCAAGGCAGCCCAGCCCCAAGGCCAAGGCCAGCAGCATGGCATGCCACGGCGAAGGCAGCCCAGCCAAAGCCAGCAGCATGCCATGCCAAGGCCAGCAGCATGCCATGCCACGGCCAAGGCAGCCCAGCCAAAGCCAGCAGCATGCCATGCCAAGGCCAAGGCCAGCAGCATGCCATGCCACGGCCAAGGCAGCCCAGCCAAAGCCAGCAGCATGCCAAGCCAAGGCCAAGGCCAGCAGCATGCCATGCCACGGCCAAGGCAGCCCAGCCAAAGCCAGCAGCATGCCATGCCAAGGCCTAGGCCAGCAGCATGCCATGCCACGGCCAAGGCAGGCAAGCCAAAGCCAGCAGCATGCCATGCCAAGGCCAAGGCCAGCAGCATGCCATGCCACGGCCAAGGCAGCCCAGCCAAAGCCAGCAGCATGCCATGCCAAGGCCTAGGCCAGCAGCATGCCATGCCACGGCCAAGGCAGGCCAGCCAAAGCCAGCAACATGCCATGCCAAGGCCTAGGCCAGCAGCATGCCATGCCACGGCCAAGGCAGCCCAGCCAAAGCCAGCAGCATGCCATATCACGGCCAAGGGCAGCAGCATGCCATGCCACGGCCAAGGCAGCCCAGCCAAAGCCAGCAGCATGCCATGCCATGGCCTAGGCCAGCAGCATGCCATGCCACGGCCAAGGCAGGCCAGCCAAAGCCAGCAGCATGCCATGCCAAGGCCAAGGCCAGCAGCATGCCATGCCACGGCCAAGGCAGGCCAGCCAAAGCCAGCAGCATGCCATGCCAAGGCCTAGGCCAGCAGCATGCCATGGCACGGCCAAGGCAGCCCAGCCAAAGCCAGCAGCATGCCATATCAAGGCCAAGGCCAGCAGCATGCCATGCCACGGCCAAGGCAGCCCAGCCAAAGCCAGCAGCATGCCATGCCATGGCCTAGGCCAGCAGCATGCCATGCCACGGCCAAGGCAGGCCAGCCAAAGCCAGCAGCATGCCATGCCAAGGCCTAGGCCAGCAGCATGCCATGCCACGGCCAAAACAGGCCAGCCAAAGCCAGCAGCATGCCATGCCAAGGCCTAGGCCAGCAGCATGCCATGCCACGGCCAAGGCAGGCCAGCCAAAGCCAGCAGCATGCCATGCCAAGGCCAAGGCCAGCAGCATGCCATGCCACGGCCTAGGCCAGCAGCATGCCATGCCACGGCCAAGGCAGCCCAGCCAAAGCCAGCAGCATGCCATGCCAAGGCCTAGGCCAGCAGCATGCCATGCCACGGCCAAGGCAGCCCAGCCAAAGCCAGCAGCATGCCATGCCAAGGCCAAGGCCAGCAGCATGCCATGCCACGGCCAAGGCAGCCCAGCCAAAGCCAGCAGCATGCCATGCCAAGGCCAAGGCCAGCAGCATGCCATGCCACGGCCAAGGCAGCCCAGCCAAAGCCAGCAGCATGCCATGCCAAGGCCTAGGCCAGCAGCATGCCATGCCACGGCCAAGGCAGGCCAGCCAAAGCCAGCAGCATGCCATGCCAAGGCCAAGGCCAGCAGCATGCCATGCCACGGCCAAGGCAGCCCAACCAAAGCCAGCAGCATGCCATGCCAAGGCCTAGGCCAGCAGCATGCCATGCCACGGCCAAGGCAGGCCAGCCAAAGCCAGCAGCATGCCATGCCAAGGCCTAGGCCACCAGCATGCCATGCCACGGCCAAGGCAGCCCAGCCAAAGCCAGCAGCATGCCATGCCAAGGCCAAGGCCAGCAGCATGCCATGCCACGGCCAAGGCAGCCCAGCCAAAGCCAGCAGCATGCCATGCCAAGGCCTAGGCCAGCAGCATGCCATGCCACGGCCAAGGCAGGCCAGCCAAAGCCAGCAACATGCCATGCCAAGGCCTAGGCCAGCAGCATGCCATGCCACGGCCAAGGCAGCCCAGCCAAAGCCAGCAGCATGCCATATCACGGCCAAGGGCAGCAGCATGCCATGCCACGGCCAAGGCAGCCCAGCCAAAGCCAGCAGCATGCCATGCCATGGCCTAGGCCAGCAGCATGCCATGCCACGGCCAAGGCAGGCCAGCCAAAGCCAGCAGCATGCCATGCCAAGGCCAAGGCCAGCAGCATGCCATGCCACGGCCAAGGCAGGCCAGCCAAAGCCAGCAGCATGCCATGCCAAGGCCTAGGCCAGCAGCATGCCATGCCACGGCCAAGGCAGCCCAGCCAAAGCCAGCAGCATGCCATATCAAGGCCAAGGCCAGCAGCATGCCATGCCACGGCCAAGGCAGCCCAGCCAAAGCCAGCAGCATGCCATGCCATGGCCTAGGCCAGCAGCATGCCATGCCACGGCCAAGGCAGGCCAGCCAAAGCCAGCAGCATGCCATGCCAAGGCCTAGGCCAGCAGCATGCCATGCCACGGCCAAAACAGGCCAGCCAAAGCCAGCAGCATGCCATGCCAAGGCCTAGGCCAGCAGCATGCCATGCCACGGCCAAGGCAGGCCAGCCAAAGCCAGCAGCATGCCATGCCAAGGCCAAGGCCAGCAGCATGCCATGCCACGGCCTAGGCCAGCAGCATGCCATGCCACGGCCAAGGCAGCCCAGCCAAAGCCAGCAGCATGCCATGCCAAGGCCTAGGCCAGCAGCATGCCATGCCACGGCCAAGGCAGCCCAGCCAAAGCCAGCAGCATGCCATGCCAAGGCCAAGGCCAGCAGCATGCCATGCCACGGCCAAGGCAGCCCAGCCAAAGCCAGCAGCATGCCATGCCAAGGCCAAGGCCAGCAGCATGCCATGCCACGGCCAAGGCAGCCCAGCCAAAGCCAGCAGCATGCCATGCCAAGGACTAGGCCAGCAGCATGCCATGCCACGGCCAAGGCAGGCCAGCCAAAGCCAACAGCATGGCATGCCAAGGCCAAGGCCAGCAGCATGCCATGCCACGGCCAAGGCAGCCCAGCCAAAGCCAGCAGCATGCCATGCCAAGGCCTAGGCCAGCAGCATGCCATGCCACGGCCAAGGCAGGCCAGCCAAAGCGAGCAGCATGCCATGCCAAGGCCTAGGCCAGCAGCATGCCATGCCACGGCCAAGGCAGCCCAACCAAAGCCAGCAGCATGCCATGCCAAGGCTTAGGCCAGCAGCATGCCATGCCACGGCCAAGGCAGGCCAGCCAAAGCCAGCAGCATGCCATGCCAAGGCCTAGGCCAGCAGCATGCCATGCCACGGCCAAGGCAGGCAAGCCAAAGCCAGCAGCATGCCATGCCAAGGCCATGGCCAGCAGCATGCCATGCCACGGCCAAGGCAGCCCAGCCAAAGCCAGCAGCATGCCATGCCAAGGCCAAGGCCAGCAGCATGCCATGCCACGGCCAAGGCAGCCCAGCCAAAGCCAGCAGCATGCCATGCCAAGGCCTAGGCCAGCAGCATGCCATGCCACGGCCAAGGCAGGCCAGCCAAAGCCAGCAGCATGCCATGCCAAGGCCAAGGCCAGCAGCATGCCATGCCAAGGCCTAGGCCAGCAGCATGCCATGCCACGGCCAAGGCAGGCCAGCCAAAGCCAGCAGCATGCCATGCCAAGGCCTAGGCCACCAGCATGCCATGCCACGGCCAAGGCAGCCCAGCCAAAGCCAGCAGCATGCCATGCCAAGGCCAAGGCCAGCAGCATGCCATGCCACGGCCAAGGCAGCCCAGCCAAAGCCAGCAGCATGCCATGCCAAGGCCTAGGCCAGCAGCATGCCATGCCACGGCCAAGGCAGGCCAGCCAAAGCCAGCAACATGCCATGCCAAGGCCTAGGCCAGCAGCATGCCATGCCACGGCCAAGGCAGCCCAGCCAAAGCCAGCAGCATGCCATATCACGGCCAAGGGCAGCAGCATGCCATGCCACGGCCAAGGCAGCCCAGCCAAAGCCAGCAGCATGCCATGCCATGGCCTAGGCCAGCAGCATGCCATGCCACGGCCAAGGCAGGCCAGCCAAAGCCAGCAGCATGCCATGCCAAGGCCAAGGCCAGCAGCATGCCATGCCACGGCCAAGGCAGGCCAGCCAAAGCCAGCAGCATGCCATGCCAAGGCCTAGGCCAGCAGCATGCCATGGCACGGCCAAGGCAGCCCAGCCAAAGCCAGCAGCATGCCATATCAAGGCCAAGGCCAGCAGCATGCCATGCCACGGCCAAGGCAGCCCAGCCAAAGCCAGCAGCATGCCATGCCATGGCCTAGGCCAGCAGCATGCCATGCCACGGCCAAGGCAGGCCAGCCAAAGCCAGCAGCATGCCATGCCAAGGCCTAGGCCAGCAGCATGCCATGCCACGGCCAAAACAGGCCAGCCAAAGCCAGCAGCATGCCATGCCAAGGCCTAGGCCAGCAGCATGCCATGCCACGGCCAAGGCAGGCCAGCCAAAGCCAGCAGCATGCCATGCCAAGGCCAAGGCCAGCAGCATGCCATGCCACGGCCTAGGCCAGCAGCATGCCATGCCACGGCCAAGGCAGCCCAGCCAAAGCCAGCAGCATGCCATGCCAAGGCCTAGGCCAGCAGCATGCCATGCCACGGCCAAGGCAGCCCAGCCAAAGCCAGCAGCATGCCATGCCAAGGCCAAGGCCAGCAGCATGCCATGCCACGGCCAAGGCAGCCCAGCCAAAGCCAGCAGCATGCCATGCCAAGGCCAAGGCCAGCAGCATGCCATGCCACGGCCAAGGCAGCCCAGCCAAAGCCAGCAGCATGCCATGCCAAGGCCTAGGCCAGCAGCATGCCATGCCACGGCCAAGGCAGGCCAGCCAAAGCCAACAGCATGGCATGCCAAGGCCAAGGCCAGCAGCATGCCATGCCACGGCCAAGGCAGCCCAGCCAAAGCCAGCAGCATGCCATGCCAAGGCCTAGGCCAGCAGCATGCCATGCCACGGCCAAGGCAGGCCAGCCAAAGCGAGCAGCATGCCATGCCAAGGCCTAGGCCAGCAGCATGCCATGCCACGGCCAAGGCAGCCCAACCAAAGCCAGCAGCATGCCATGCCAAGGCTTAGGCCAGCAGCATGCCATGCCACGGCCAAGGCAGGCCAGCCAAAGCCAGCAGCATGCCATGCCAAGGCCTAGGCCACCAGCATGCCATGCCACGGCCAAGGCAGCCCAGCCAAAGCCAGCAGCATGCCATGCCAAGGCCAAGGCCAGCAGCATGCCATGCCACGGCCAAGGCAGCCCAGCCAAAGCCAGCAGCATGCCATGCCAAGGCCTAGGCCAGCAGCATGCCATGCCACGGCCAACGCAGGCCAGCCAAAGCCAGCAGCATGCCATGCCAAGGCCTAGGCCAGCAGCATGCCATGCCACGGCCATGGCAGCCCAGCCAAAGCCAGCAGCATGCCATATCAAGGCCAAGGGCAGCAGCATGCCATGCCACGGCCAAGGCAGCCCAGCCAAAGCCAGCAGCATGCCATGCCATGGCCTAGGCCAGCAGCATGCCATGCCACGGCCAAGGCAGGCCAGCCAAAGCCAGCAGCATGCCATGCCAAGGCCAAGGCCAGCAGCATGCCATGCCACGGCCAAGGCAGCCCAGCCAAAGCCAGCAGCATGCCATGCCAAGGCCTAGGCCAGCAGCATGCCATGCCACGGCCAAGGCAGCCCAGCCAAAGCCAGCAGCATGCCATATCAAGGCCAAGGCCAGCAGCATGCCATGCCACGGCCAAGGCAGCCCAGCCAAAGCCAGCAGCATGCCATGCCATGCCTAGGCCAGCAGCATGCCATGCCACGGCCAAGGCAGGCCAGCCAAAGCCAGCAGCATGCCATGCCAAGGCCTAGGCCAGCAGCATGCCATGCCACGGCCAAGGCAGGCCAGCCAAAGCCAGCAGCATGCCATGCCAAGGCCAAGGCCAGCAGCATGCCATGCCACGGCCAAGGCAGGCCTGCCAAAGCCAGCAGCATGCCATGCCAAGGCCAAGGCCAGCAGCATGCCATGCCAAGGCCAAGGCCAGCAGCATGCCATGCCACGGCCAAGGCTGCCAGCCAAAGCCAGCAGCATGCCATGCCAAGGCCTAGGCCAGCAGCATACCATGCCAAGGCCTAGGCCAGCAGCATGCCATGCCACGGCCAAGGCAGCCCAGCCAAAGCCAGCAGCATGCCATGCCAAGGCCTAGGCCAGCAGCATGCCATGCCTCGGCCCCGGCCCGCATGACATGCCACGGCCTCGGACCGCATGCCTTGCTACGGCGTCGCCCAACATGCCATGCCACAGCCTCGGCCCGCATGCCGTGCCACGGCCTCGGCCTCGGCCCGCATGCCTTGCTACGACGTTGGCCAACATGCCATGCCACGGCCCCGGCCCGCATGCCTTGCCACCGCGTTGCCCAGCATGCCACGCCACCGCGTTGCCTGGCGTGCCATGCCTTGGCCAACATGTCGTGCCACGGCCTCGGCCCGCATGCCATGCCATGCCACGGCCATCATGTCTTGCCACGGCGTTGCCAAACATGCCATGCCACGGCCTCGGCCCGCATGCCTTGCTACGGCGTCGCCCAACATGCCATGACATGCCACGGCCTCGGCCCGCATGCCTTGCTACGGCGTCGCCCAACATGCCATGCCACGGCCTCGGCCCGCATGCCTTGCGACGGCGTCGCCCAACATGCCATGCCACGGCCTCTGCCCGCATGCCATGCCACGGCCTCGGCCCGCGTGACATGCCACGGCCTCGGCCCGCATGCATTGCCACGACGTCGCCCAACTTGCCATGCCACGGCCTCGGCCCGCATGCCATGCCACGGCCTCGGCTCGCATGACATGCCACGGCCTCGGCCCGCATGCCTTGCTACGGCGTCGCCCAACATGCCATGCCACGGCCTCGGCCCGCATGCCATGCCATGGCCTCGGCCCGCATGACATGCCACGGCCTCGGACCGCATGCCTTGCCACGGCGTCGCCCAACATGCCATGCCACGGCCCCGGCCCGCATGCCTTCCCACCGCGTTGCCCGGCGTGCCATGCCACCGCGTTGCCCGGCGTGCCATGCCTTAGCCTTGGCCAACATGTCGTGCCACGGCCTCGGCCCGCATGCCATGCCATGCCACGGCCCGCATGTCTTGCCACGGCGTTGCCAAACATGCCATGCCACGGCCTCGGCCCGCATGCCTTGCCACGGCCTCGGCCAACATGCCATGCCACGGCCTCGGCCCGCATGCCATGCCACGGCCTCGGCCCGCATGACATGCCACGGCCTCGGCCCGCATGCCTTGCTACGGCGTCGCCCAACATGCCATGCCACGGCCTCGGCCCGCATGCCATGCCACGGCCTCGGCCCGCATGCCTTGCCACCGCGTTGCCCAGCATGCCATGCCACCGCGTTGCCCGGCGTGCCATGCCTTAGCCTTGGCCAACATGTCGTGCCACGGCCTCGGCCCGCATGCCATGCCACGGACGGCCTCGGCCCGCATGCCATGCCACGGCCTCGGCCCGCATGTCTTGCCACGGCGTTGCCCAACATGCCATGCCACGGCCTCGGCCCCCATGCCTTGCCACCGCGCTGCCCAGCATGCCAATGCACCGCGTTGCCCGGCGTGCCATGCCTTAGCCTTGGCCAACATGCCACGCCACGGCCTCGGCCCGCATGGCTTGCCAGGGCGTTGCCCAACATGCCATGCCACGGCCTCGGCCCGCATGTCTTGCCACGGCGTTGCCCAACATGCCATGCCATGCCACGCCATGGCCTCGGCCCGCATGCCATGCCACGGCCTCGGCCCGCATGCCTTGCCATGCCACGGCCTCGGCCCGCATGCCATGCCACGGCCTCGGCCCGCATGCCTTGCCACGGCCTCGGCCCGCATGCCATGCCACGGCCTCGGCCAGCATGCCATGCCAAGGCCTCGGCCCGCATGCCTTGCCACGGCGTTGCCCAGCATGCCATGCCACCGCGTTGCCCAGCGGGCCGTGCCGCGGCCTCGGCCCGCATGCCTTGCGACTGCCTTGGCCAGCGTGCCATGCCACAGCGTGCCATGCCTTAGCCTTGGCCAACATGCCATGCCACTGCCTTGGCCAGCATGTCGTGCCACCGCCACGGCCAGCATGCCATGCCGGTCCGTTGCCCAGCATGCCACGGCCGTGGCGGCATGGCAAGCCACGGCCTCGGCCAGCATGCCATGCCACGGCCTCGGCCAGCATGCCATGGCACTGTCTTGGTCAGCATGCCATGCCATGGCACCGCCTTGTCCAGCACGCCGTGTCGCAGCGTTGGCCAGCATGCCTTGGCCGGCATGCCATGCCAATGCCTTGGGCCAACATGGCGTGCCACGGGCTGGGCCATGCCGGTCCGTTGCCCGGCATGCCACGGCCGTGGCGGCATGGCAAGCCACGGCCTCGGCCAGCATGCCATGCCCCGGCCTCGCCCAGCATGCCATGGCACGGTCTTGGTCAGCATGCCATGCCATGGCACCGCCTTGTGCAGCGTTGGCCAGCATGCCTTGGCCGGCATGCCATGCCAATGCCTTGGGCCAACATGGCGTGCCACGGGCTGGGCGAGCACGGCATGCCACGGGCTGGGCGAGCATGCCACGCCACGGCCTTGGCTAGCAGCAAGGCATGCCACGGCCTCGGCGAGCATGCCATGCCATGCCAAGGCCAAGGCCAAAGCCAAGGCCAAGGAAGTGGGCAAGGCCAAGTCCCTGTGCAAGGCATGGCCAAGGCCATGGCCAAGGCCAAGGCCAAGGCCAAGGCCATGGCGTGCCACCGCCTCGATCGATCTTTTTGAACATGATTCTTTTATAATCTTACCCAAACCGTGCAACACAATTAAAAATGCACTACAATCAATTTTAAATGTCATTCCCTATTTTTTTGTAATTTTTCTGTAGCTTTTCGAATTTTTAAAGCCCTTATTTGGCATAAAAAAATCAAAATAAAATAAAAAAAATGAAAAAAATAATTTAATAATTTCTATAATTACTTGTGAATCATCCTTTAATTATGGGAATTTTTCCATAATTTTTTGACCATTTTTATTAATTTTTATTATTTTTTAAGTATTAATATCGAAATAAATTAAAATAAAATATTTTCTGTAAAAAAATATTTTTTTTAATTTTTTTTATGGTGTATTAAATTATTTCCTACAACTTTCATGTTGAAAGTTTTGGCAAAAAACCATTACTTTTTAAAAAAACCCCATTATGACTCCTCGAACATGCTTGATGTTTCCTCCTGCCAGATTGAAAAGGGCTTAACAGGCTATTATAAGGGGGGGGCACCTCCCTTGCCCAGGGCAAGGCAGTGGCAGGTACGCCCCATGTTGGGCGCGGCCTGGGCTGCGGCCTTGGGTTACATGCACTGCGGCTCGACCGCGGCCTGGGCTGCGGCCTGGGGCGGCTCGGCCGCGGCCTTGGGCGGCCTGGACCGCGGCCTTGGGCGGCCTTGCGCGGCCTGGGCGCGGCCTTGGGCGGCTCGGGCGCGGCCTTGGGCGGCCTGGGCGCGGCCTTGCGCGGCCTGGGCGCGGCCTTGGGCAGCATGGCGTGGCATGCGCGCGGGCGTGGGCGGCCTGGCATGCGCGCGGCATGGGCAGCACGGCATGGCATGCGCACGGCCTGGGCGGCCTGGCATGCAGCCGGCCTGGCATGCCCGCGGCGTGGGCAGCACGGCATGGCATGCGCACGGCCTGGGCGGCCTGGCATGCAGCTGGCCTGGCATGCCCGCGGCGTGGGCAGCACGGCATGGCATGCGCACGGCCTGGGCGGCCTGGCATGCAGCCGGCCTGGGCAGCACGGCATGGCATGCGCACGGCCTGGGTGGCCTGGCATGCGGCCGGCCAGGGCAGCCTGGCCTGGCATGCCAGCGGCGTGGGCAGCGTGGCCTGTGCGAATACCGCGCGCGTGGTCTTTTGACCACGGTGCGCGTGTTGCGCGCATGGTCGCGCACGCCTTTGCACGCCTTCGCACGCAACGCACGTCTAGTGATAAGAACCGCAGCCAAGGCAGCCCAGCCCCAAGGCCAAGGCCAGCAGCATGGCATGCCACGGCGAAGGCAGCCCAGCCAAAGCCAGCAGCATGCCATGCCAAGGCCAGCAGCATGCCATGCCACGGCCAAGGCAGCCCAGCCAAAGCCAGCAGCATGCCATGCCAAGGCCAAGGCCAGCAGCATGCCATGCCACGGCCAAGGCAGCCCAGCCAAAGCCAGCAGCATGCCAAGCCAAGGCCAAGGCCAGCAGCATGCCATGCCACGGCCAAGGCAGCCCAGCCAAAGCCAGCAGCATGCCATGCCAAGGCCTAGGCCAGCAGCATGCCATGCCACGGCCAAGGCAGGCAAGCCAAAGCCAGCAGCATGCCATGCCAAGGCCAAGGCCAGCAGCATGCCATGCCACGGCCAAGGCAGCCCAGCCAAAGCCAGCAGCATGCCATGCCAAGGCCTAGGCCAGCAGCATGCCATGCCACGGCCAAGGCAGGCCAGCCAAAGCCAGCAACATGCCATGCCAAGGCCTAGGCCAGCAGCATGCCATGCCACGGCCAAGGCAGCCCAGCCAAAGCCAGCAGCATGCCATATCACGGCCAAGGGCAGCAGCATGCCATGCCACGGCCAAGGCAGCCCAGCCAAAGCCAGCAGCATGCCATGCCATGGCCTAGGCCAGCAGCATGCCATGCCACGGCCAAGGCAGGCCAGCCAAAGCCAGCAGCATGCCATGCCAAGGCCAAGGCCAGCAGCATGCCATGCCACGGCCAAGGCAGGCCAGCCAAAGCCAGCAGCATGCCATGCCAAGGCCTAGGCCAGCAGCATGCCATGGCACGGCCAAGGCAGCCCAGCCAAAGCCAGCAGCATGCCATATCAAGGCCAAGGCCAGCAGCATGCCATGCCACGGCCAAGGCAGCCCAGCCAAAGCCAGCAGCATGCCATGCCATGGCCTAGGCCAGCAGCATGCCATGCCACGGCCAAGGCAGGCCAGCCAAAGCCAGCAGCATGCCATGCCAAGGCCTAGGCCAGCAGCATGCCATGCCACGGCCAAAACAGGCCAGCCAAAGCCAGCAGCATGCCATGCCAAGGCCTAGGCCAGCAGCATGCCATGCCACGGCCAAGGCAGGCCAGCCAAAGCCAGCAGCATGCCATGCCAAGGCCAAGGCCAGCAGCATGCCATGCCACGGCCTAGGCCAGCAGCATGCCATGCCACGGCCAAGGCAGCCCAGCCAAAGCCAGCAGCATGCCATGCCAAGGCCTAGGCCAGCAGCATGCCATGCCACGGCCAAGGCAGCCCAGCCAAAGCCAGCAGCATGCCATGCCAAGGCCAAGGCCAGCAGCATGCCATGCCACGGCCAAGGCAGCCCAGCCAAAGCCAGCAGCATGCCATGCCAAGGCCAAGGCCAGCAGCATGCCATGCCACGGCCAAGGCAGCCCAGCCAAAGCCAGCAGCATGCCATGCCAAGGCCTAGGCCAGCAGCATGCCATGCCACGGCCAAGGCAGGCCAGCCAAAGCCAGCAGCATGCCATGCCAAGGCCAAGGCCAGCAGCATGCCATGCCACGGCCAAGGCAGCCCAACCAAAGCCAGCAGCATGCCATGCCAAGGCCTAGGCCAGCAGCATGCCATGCCACGGCCAAGGCAGGCCAGCCAAAGCCAGCAGCATGCCATGCCAAGGCCTAGGCCACCAGCATGCCATGCCACGGCCAAGGCAGCCCAGCCAAAGCCAGCAGCATGCCATGCCAAGGCCAAGGCCAGCAGCATGCCATGCCACGGCCAAGGCAGCCCAGCCAAAGCCAGCAGCATGCCATGCCAAGGCCTAGGCCAGCAGCATGCCATGCCACGGCCAAGGCAGGCCAGCCAAAGCCAGCAACATGCCATGCCAAGGCCTAGGCCAGCAGCATGCCATGCCACGGCCAAGGCAGCCCAGCCAAAGCCAGCAGCATGCCATATCACGGCCAAGGGCAGCAGCATGCCATGCCACGGCCAAGGCAGCCCAGCCAAAGCCAGCAGCATGCCATGCCATGGCCTAGGCCAGCAGCATGCCATGCCACGGCCAAGGCAGGCCAGCCAAAGCCAGCAGCATGCCATGCCAAGGCCAAGGCCAGCAGCATGCCATGCCACGGCCAAGGCAGGCCAGCCAAAGCCAGCAGCATGCCATGCCAAGGCCTAGGCCAGCAGCATGCCATGCCACGGCCAAGGCAGCCCAGCCAAAGCCAGCAGCATGCCATATCAAGGCCAAGGCCAGCAGCATGCCATGCCACGGCCAAGGCAGCCCAGCCAAAGCCAGCAGCATGCCATGCCATGGCCTAGGCCAGCAGCATGCCATGCCACGGCCAAGGCAGGCCAGCCAAAGCCAGCAGCATGCCATGCCAAGGCCTAGGCCAGCAGCATGCCATGCCACGGCCAAAACAGGCCAGCCAAAGCCAGCAGCATGCCATGCCAAGGCCTAGGCCAGCAGCATGCCATGCCACGGCCAAGGCAGGCCAGCCAAAGCCAGCAGCATGCCATGCCAAGGCCAAGGCCAGCAGCATGCCATGCCACGGCCTAGGCCAGCAGCATGCCATGCCACGGCCAAGGCAGCCCAGCCAAAGCCAGCAGCATGCCATGCCAAGGCCTAGGCCAGCAGCATGCCATGCCACGGCCAAGGCAGCCCAGCCAAAGCCAGCAGCATGCCATGCCAAGGCCAAGGCCAGCAGCATGCCATGCCACGGCCAAGGCAGCCCAGCCAAAGCCAGCAGCATGCCATGCCAAGGCCAAGGCCAGCAGCATGCCATGCCACGGCCAAGGCAGCCCAGCCAAAGCCAGCAGCATGCCATGCCAAGGACTAGGCCAGCAGCATGCCATGCCACGGCCAAGGCAGGCCAGCCAAAGCCAACAGCATGGCATGCCAAGGCCAAGGCCAGCAGCATGCCATGCCACGGCCAAGGCAGCCCAGCCAAAGCCAGCAGCATGCCATGCCAAGGCCTAGGCCAGCAGCATGCCATGCCACGGCCAAGGCAGGCCAGCCAAAGCGAGCAGCATGCCATGCCAAGGCCTAGGCCAGCAGCATGCCATGCCACGGCCAAGGCAGCCCAACCAAAGCCAGCAGCATGCCATGCCAAGGCTTAGGCCAGCAGCATGCCATGCCACGGCCAAGGCAGGCCAGCCAAAGCCAGCAGCATGCCATGCCAAGGCCTAGGCCAGCAGCATGCCATGCCACGGCCAAGGCAGGCAAGCCAAAGCCAGCAGCATGCCATGCCAAGGCCATGGCCAGCAGCATGCCATGCCACGGCCAAGGCAGCCCAGCCAAAGCCAGCAGCATGCCATGCCAAGGCCAAGGCCAGCAGCATGCCATGCCACGGCCAAGGCAGCCCAGCCAAAGCCAGCAGCATGCCATGCCAAGGCCTAGGCCAGCAGCATGCCATGCCACGGCCAAGGCAGGCCAGCCAAAGCCAGCAGCATGCCATGCCAAGGCCAAGGCCAGCAGCATGCCATGCCAAGGCCTAGGCCAGCAGCATGCCATGCCACGGCCAAGGCAGGCCAGCCAAAGCCAGCAGCATGCCATGCCAAGGCCTAGGCCACCAGCATGCCATGCCACGGCCAAGGCAGCCCAGCCAAAGCCAGCAGCATGCCATGCCAAGGCCAAGGCCAGCAGCATGCCATGCCACGGCCAAGGCAGCCCAGCCAAAGCCAGCAGCATGCCATGCCAAGGCCTAGGCCAGCAGCATGCCATGCCACGGCCAAGGCAGGCCAGCCAAAGCCAGCAACATGCCATGCCAAGGCCTAGGCCAGCAGCATGCCATGCCACGGCCAAGGCAGCCCAGCCAAAGCCAGCAGCATGCCATATCACGGCCAAGGGCAGCAGCATGCCATGCCACGGCCAAGGCAGCCCAGCCAAAGCCAGCAGCATGCCATGCCATGGCCTAGGCCAGCAGCATGCCATGCCACGGCCAAGGCAGGCCAGCCAAAGCCAGCAGCATGCCATGCCAAGGCCAAGGCCAGCAGCATGCCATGCCACGGCCAAGGCAGGCCAGCCAAAGCCAGCAGCATGCCATGCCAAGGCCTAGGCCAGCAGCATGCCATGGCACGGCCAAGGCAGCCCAGCCAAAGCCAGCAGCATGCCATATCAAGGCCAAGGCCAGCAGCATGCCATGCCACGGCCAAGGCAGCCCAGCCAAAGCCAGCAGCATGCCATGCCATGGCCTAGGCCAGCAGCATGCCATGCCACGGCCAAGGCAGGCCAGCCAAAGCCAGCAGCATGCCATGCCAAGGCCTAGGCCAGCAGCATGCCATGCCACGGCCAAAACAGGCCAGCCAAAGCCAGCAGCATGCCATGCCAAGGCCTAGGCCAGCAGCATGCCATGCCACGGCCAAGGCAGGCCAGCCAAAGCCAGCAGCATGCCATGCCAAGGCCAAGGCCAGCAGCATGCCATGCCACGGCCTAGGCCAGCAGCATGCCATGCCACGGCCAAGGCAGCCCAGCCAAAGCCAGCAGCATGCCATGCCAAGGCCTAGGCCAGCAGCATGCCATGCCACGGCCAAGGCAGCCCAGCCAAAGCCAGCAGCATGCCATGCCAAGGCCAAGGCCAGCAGCATGCCATGCCACGGCCAAGGCAGCCCAGCCAAAGCCAGCAGCATGCCATGCCAAGGCCAAGGCCAGCAGCATGCCATGCCACGGCCAAGGCAGCCCAGCCAAAGCCAGCAGCATGCCATGCCAAGGCCTAGGCCAGCAGCATGCCATGCCACGGCCAAGGCAGGCCAGCCAAAGCCAACAGCATGGCATGCCAAGGCCAAGGCCAGCAGCATGCCATGCCACGGCCAAGGCAGCCCAGCCAAAGCCAGCAGCATGCCATGCCAAGGCCTAGGCCAGCAGCATGCCATGCCACGGCCAAGGCAGGCCAGCCAAAGCGAGCAGCATGCCATGCCAAGGCCTAGGCCAGCAGCATGCCATGCCACGGCCAAGGCAGCCCAACCAAAGCCAGCAGCATGCCATGCCAAGGCTTAGGCCAGCAGCATGCCATGCCACGGCCAAGGCAGGCCAGCCAAAGCCAGCAGCATGCCATGCCAAGGCCTAGGCCACCAGCATGCCATGCCACGGCCAAGGCAGCCCAGCCAAAGCCAGCAGCATGCCATGCCAAGGCCAAGGCCAGCAGCATGCCATGCCACGGCCAAGGCAGCCCAGCCAAAGCCAGCAGCATGCCATGCCAAGGCCTAGGCCAGCAGCATGCCATGCCACGGCCAACGCAGGCCAGCCAAAGCCAGCAGCATGCCATGCCAAGGCCTAGGCCAGCAGCATGCCATGCCACGGCCATGGCAGCCCAGCCAAAGCCAGCAGCATGCCATATCAAGGCCAAGGGCAGCAGCATGCCATGCCACGGCCAAGGCAGCCCAGCCAAAGCCAGCAGCATGCCATGCCATGGCCTAGGCCAGCAGCATGCCATGCCACGGCCAAGGCAGGCCAGCCAAAGCCAGCAGCATGCCATGCCAAGGCCAAGGCCAGCAGCATGCCATGCCACGGCCAAGGCAGCCCAGCCAAAGCCAGCAGCATGCCATGCCAAGGCCTAGGCCAGCAGCATGCCATGCCACGGCCAAGGCAGCCCAGCCAAAGCCAGCAGCATGCCATATCAAGGCCAAGGCCAGCAGCATGCCATGCCACGGCCAAGGCAGCCCAGCCAAAGCCAGCAGCATGCCATGCCATGCCTAGGCCAGCAGCATGCCATGCCACGGCCAAGGCAGGCCAGCCAAAGCCAGCAGCATGCCATGCCAAGGCCTAGGCCAGCAGCATGCCATGCCACGGCCAAGGCAGGCCAGCCAAAGCCAGCAGCATGCCATGCCAAGGCCAAGGCCAGCAGCATGCCATGCCACGGCCAAGGCAGGCCTGCCAAAGCCAGCAGCATGCCATGCCAAGGCCAAGGCCAGCAGCATGCCATGCCAAGGCCAAGGCCAGCAACATGCCATGCCACGGCCAAGGCTGCCAGCCAAAGCCAGCAGCATGCCATGCCAAGGCCTAGGCCAGCAGCATACCATGCCAAGGCCTAGGCCAGCAGCATGCCATGCCACGGCCAAGGCAGCCCAGCCAAAGCCAGCAGCATGCCATGCCAAGGCCTAGGCCAGCAGCATGCCATGCCTCGGCCCCGGCCCGCATGACATGCCACGGCCTCGGACCGCATGCCTTGCTACGGCGTCGCCCAACATGCCATGCCACAGCCTCGGCCCGCATGCCGTGCCACGGCCTCGGCCTCGGCCCGCATGCCTTGCTACGACGTTGGCCAACATGCCATGCCACGGCCCCGGCCCGCATGCCTTGCCACCGCGTTGCCCAGCATGCCACGCCACCGCGTTGCCTGGCGTGCCATGCCTTGGCCAACATGTCGTGCCACGGCCTCGGCCCGCATGCCATGCCATGCCACGGCCATCATGTCTTGCCACGGCGTTGCCAAACATGCCATGCCACGGCCTCGGCCCGCATGCCTTGCTACGGCGTCGCCCAACATGCCATGACATGCCACGGCCTCGGCCCGCATGCCTTGCTACGGCGTCGCCCAACATGCCATGCCACGGCCTCGGCCCGCATGCCTTGCGACGGCGTCGCCCAACATGCCATGCCACGGCCTCTGCCCGCATGCCATGCCACGGCCTCGGCCCGCGTGACATGCCACGGCCTCGGCCCGCATGCATTGCCACGACGTCGCCCAACTTGCCATGCCACGGCCTCGGCCCGCATGCCATGCCACGGCCTCGGCTCGCATGACATGCCACGGCCTCGGCCCGCATGCCTTGCTACGGCGTCGCCCAACATGCCATGCCACGGCCTCGGCCCGCATGCCATGCCATGGCCTCGGCCCGCATGACATGCCACGGCCTCGGACCGCATGCCTTGCCACGGCGTCGCCCAACATGCCATGCCACGGCCCCGGCCCGCATGCCTTCCCACCGCGTTGCCCGGCGTGCCATGCCACCGCGTTGCCCGGCGTGCCATGCCTTAGCCTTGGCCAACATGTCGTGCCACGGCCTCGGCCCGCATGCCATGCCATGCCACGGCCCGCATGTCTTGCCACGGCGTTGCCAAACATGCCATGCCACGGCCTCGGCCCGCATGCCTTGCCACGGCCTCGGCCAACATGCCATGCCACGGCCTCGGCCCGCATGCCATGCCACGGCCTCGGCCCGCATGACATGCCACGGCCTCGGCCCGCATGCCTTGCTACGGCGTCGCCCAACATGCCATGCCACGGCCTCGGCCCGCATGCCATGCCACGGCCTCGGCCCGCATGCCTTGCCACCGCGTTGCCCAGCATGCCATGCCACCGCGTTGCCCGGCGTGCCATGCCTTAGCCTTGGCCAACATGTCGTGCCACGGCCTCGGCCCGCATGCCATGCCACGGACGGCCTCGGCCCGCATGCCATGCCACGGCCTCGGCCCGCATGTCTTGCCACGGCGTTGCCCAACATGCCATGCCACGGCCTCGGCCCCCATGCCTTGCCACCGCGCTGCCCAGCATGCCAATGCACCGCGTTGCCCGGCGTGCCATGCCTTAGCCTTGGCCAACATGCCACGCCACGGCCTCGGCCCGCATGGCTTGCCAGGGCGTTGCCCAACATGCCATGCCACGGCCTCGGCCCGCATGTCTTGCCACGGCGTTGCCCAACATGCCATGCCATGCCACGCCATGGCCTCGGCCCGCATGCCATGCCACGGCCTCGGCCCGCATGCCATGCCATGCCACGGCCTCGGCCCGCATGCCATGCCACGGCCTCGGCCCGCATGCCTTGCCACGGCCTCGGCCCGCATGCCATGCCACGGCCTCGGCCAGCATGCCATGCCAAGGCCTCGGCCCGCATGCCTTGCCACGGCGTTGCCCAGCATGCCATGCCACCGCGTTGCCCAGCGGGCCGTGCCGCGGCCTCGGCCCGCATGCCTTGCGACTGCCTTGGCCAGCGTGCCATGCCACAGCGTGCCATGCCTTAGCCTTGGCCAACATGCCATGCCACTGCCTTGGCCAGCATGTCGTGCCACCGCCACGGCCAGCATGCCATGCCGGTCCGTTGCCCAGCATGCCACGGCCGTGGCGGCATGGCAAGCCACGGCCTCGGCCAGCATGCCATGCCACGGCCTCGGCCAGCATGCCATGGCACTGTCTTGGTCAGCATGCCATGCCATGGCACCGCCTTGTCCAGCACGCCGTGTCGCAGCGTTGGCCAGCATGCCTTGGCCGGCATGCCATGCCAATGCCTTGGGCCAACATGGCGTGCCACGGGCTGGGCCATGCCGGTCCGTTGCCCGGCATGCCACGGCCGTGGCGGCATGGCAAGCCACGGCCTCGGCCAGCATGCCATGCCCCGGCCTCGCCCAGCATGCCATGGCACGGTCTTGGTCAGCATGCCATGCCATGGCACCGCCTTGTGCAGCGTTGGCCAGCATGCCTTGGCCGGCATGCCATGCCAATGCCTTGGGCCAACATGGCGTGCCACGGGCTGGGCGAGCACGGCATGCCACGGGCTGGGCGAGCATGCCACGCCACGGCCTTGGCTAGCAGCAAGGCATGCCACGGCCTCGGCGAGCATGCCATGCCATGCCAAGGCCAAGGCCAAAGCCAAGGCCAAGGAAGTGGGCAAGGCCAAGTCCCTGTGCAAGGCATGGCCAAGGCCATGGCCAAGGCCAAGGCCAAGGCCAAGGCCATGGCGTGCCACCGCCTCGATCGATCTTTTTGAACATGATTCTTTTATAATCTTACCCAAACCGTGCAACACAATTAAAAATGCACTACAATCAATTTTAAATGTCATTCCCTATTTTTTTGTAATTTTTCTGTAGCTTTTCGAATTTTTAAAGCCCTTATTTGGCATAAAAAAATCAAAATAAAATAAAAAAAATGAAAAAAATAATTTAATAATTTCTATAATTACTTGTGAATCATCCTTTAATTATGGGAATTTTTCCATAATTTTTTGACCATTTTTATTAATTTTTATTATTTTTTAAGTATTAATATCGAAATAAATTAAAATAAAATATTTTCTGTAAAAAAATATTTTTTTTAATTTTTTTTATGGTGTATTAAATTATTTCCTACAACTTTCATGTTGAAAGTTTTGGCAAAAAACCATTACTTTTTAAAAAAACCCCATTATGACTCCTCGAACATGCTTGATGTTTCCTCCTGCCAGATTGAAAAGGGCTTAACAGGCTATTATAAGGGGGGGGCACCTCCCTTGCCCAGGGCAAGGCAGTGGCAGGTACGCCCCATGTTGGGCGCGGCCTGGGCTGCGGCCTTGGGTTACATGCACTGCGGCTCGACCGCGGCCTGGGCTGCGGCCTGGGGCGGCTCGGCCGCGGCCTTGGGCGGCCTGGACCGCGGCCTTGGGCGGCCTTGCGCGGCCTGGGCGCGGCCTTGGGCGGCTCGGGCGCGGCCTTGGGCGGCCTGGGCGCGGCCTTGCGCGGCCTGGGCGCGGCCTTGGGCAGCATGGCGTGGCATGCGCGCGGGCGTGGGCGGCCTGGCATGCGCGCGGCATGGGCAGCACGGCATGGCATGCGCACGGCCTGGGCGGCCTGGCATGCAGCCGGCCTGGCATGCCCGCGGCGTGGGCAGCACGGCATGGCATGCGCACGGCCTGGGCGGCCTGGCATGCAGCTGGCCTGGCATGCCCGCGGCGTGGGCAGCACGGCATGGCATGCGCACGGCCTGGGCGGCCTGGCATGCAGCCGGCCTGGGCAGCACGGCATGGCATGCGCACGGCCTGGGTGGCCTGGCATGCGGCCGGCCAGGGCAGCCTGGCCTGGCATGCCAGCGGCGTGGGCAGCGTGGCCTGTGCGAATACCGCGCGCGTGGTCTTTTGACCACGGTGCGCGTGTTGCGCGCATGGTCGCGCACGCCTTTGCACGCCTTCGCACGCAACGCACGTCTAGTGATAAGAACCGCAGCCAAGGCAGCCCAGCCCCAAGGCCAAGGCCAGCAGCATGGCATGCCACGGCGAAGGCAGCCCAGCCAAAGCCAGCAGCATGCCATGCCAAGGCCAGCAGCATGCCATGCCACGGCCAAGGCAGCCCAGCCAAAGCCAGCAGCATGCCATGCCAAGGCCAAGGCCAGCAGCATGCCATGCCACGGCCAAGGCAGCCCAGCCAAAGCCAGCAGCATGCCAAGCCAAGGCCAAGGCCAGCAGCATGCCATGCCACGGCCAAGGCAGCCCAGCCAAAGCCAGCAGCATGCCATGCCAAGGCCTAGGCCAGCAGCATGCCATGCCACGGCCAAGGCAGGCAAGCCAAAGCCAGCAGCATGCCATGCCAAGGCCAAGGCCAGCAGCATGCCATGCCACGGCCAAGGCAGCCCAGCCAAAGCCAGCAGCATGCCATGCCAAGGCCTAGGCCAGCAGCATGCCATGCCACGGCCAAGGCAGGCCAGCCAAAGCCAGCAACATGCCATGCCAAGGCCTAGGCCAGCAGCATGCCATGCCACGGCCAAGGCAGCCCAGCCAAAGCCAGCAGCATGCCATATCACGGCCAAGGGCAGCAGCATGCCATGCCACGGCCAAGGCAGCCCAGCCAAAGCCAGCAGCATGCCATGCCATGGCCTAGGCCAGCAGCATGCCATGCCACGGCCAAGGCAGGCCAGCCAAAGCCAGCAGCATGCCATGCCAAGGCCAAGGCCAGCAGCATGCCATGCCACGGCCAAGGCAGGCCAGCCAAAGCCAGCAGCATGCCATGCCAAGGCCTAGGCCAGCAGCATGCCATGGCACGGCCAAGGCAGCCCAGCCAAAGCCAGCAGCATGCCATATCAAGGCCAAGGCCAGCAGCATGCCATGCCACGGCCAAGGCAGCCCAGCCAAAGCCAGCAGCATGCCATGCCATGGCCTAGGCCAGCAGCATGCCATGCCACGGCCAAGGCAGGCCAGCCAAAGCCAGCAGCATGCCATGCCAAGGCCTAGGCCAGCAGCATGCCATGCCACGGCCAAAACAGGCCAGCCAAAGCCAGCAGCATGCCATGCCAAGGCCTAGGCCAGCAGCATGCCATGCCACGGCCAAGGCAGGCCAGCCAAAGCCAGCAGCATGCCATGCCAAGGCCAAGGCCAGCAGCATGCCATGCCACGGCCTAGGCCAGCAGCATGCCATGCCACGGCCAAGGCAGCCCAGCCAAAGCCAGCAGCATGCCATGCCAAGGCCTAGGCCAGCAGCATGCCATGCCACGGCCAAGGCAGCCCAGCCAAAGCCAGCAGCATGCCATGCCAAGGCCAAGGCCAGCAGCATGCCATGCCACGGCCAAGGCAGCCCAGCCAAAGCCAGCAGCATGCCATGCCAAGGCCAAGGCCAGCAGCATGCCATGCCACGGCCAAGGCAGCCCAGCCAAAGCCAGCAGCATGCCATGCCAAGGCCTAGGCCAGCAGCATGCCATGCCACGGCCAAGGCAGGCCAGCCAAAGCCAGCAGCATGCCATGCCAAGGCCAAGGCCAGCAGCATGCCATGCCACGGCCAAGGCAGCCCAACCAAAGCCAGCAGCATGCCATGCCAAGGCCTAGGCCAGCAGCATGCCATGCCACGGCCAAGGCAGGCCAGCCAAAGCCAGCAGCATGCCATGCCAAGGCCTAGGCCACCAGCATGCCATGCCACGGCCAAGGCAGCCCAGCCAAAGCCAGCAGCATGCCATGCCAAGGCCAAGGCCAGCAGCATGCCATGCCACGGCCAAGGCAGCCCAGCCAAAGCCAGCAGCATGCCATGCCAAGGCCTAGGCCAGCAGCATGCCATGCCACGGCCAAGGCAGGCCAGCCAAAGCCAGCAACATGCCATGCCAAGGCCTAGGCCAGCAGCATGCCATGCCACGGCCAAGGCAGCCCAGCCAAAGCCAGCAGCATGCCATATCACGGCCAAGGGCAGCAGCATGCCATGCCACGGCCAAGGCAGCCCAGCCAAAGCCAGCAGCATGCCATGCCATGGCCTAGGCCAGCAGCATGCCATGCCACGGCCAAGGCAGGCCAGCCAAAGCCAGCAGCATGCCATGCCAAGGCCAAGGCCAGCAGCATGCCATGCCACGGCCAAGGCAGGCCAGCCAAAGCCAGCAGCATGCCATGCCAAGGCCTAGGCCAGCAGCATGCCATGCCACGGCCAAGGCAGCCCAGCCAAAGCCAGCAGCATGCCATATCAAGGCCAAGGCCAGCAGCATGCCATGCCACGGCCAAGGCAGCCCAGCCAAAGCCAGCAGCATGCCATGCCATGGCCTAGGCCAGCAGCATGCCATGCCACGGCCAAGGCAGGCCAGCCAAAGCCAGCAGCATGCCATGCCAAGGCCTAGGCCAGCAGCATGCCATGCCACGGCCAAAACAGGCCAGCCAAAGCCAGCAGCATGCCATGCCAAGGCCTAGGCCAGCAGCATGCCATGCCACGGCCAAGGCAGGCCAGCCAAAGCCAGCAGCATGCCATGCCAAGGCCAAGGCCAGCAGCATGCCATGCCACGGCCTAGGCCAGCAGCATGCCATGCCACGGCCAAGGCAGCCCAGCCAAAGCCAGCAGCATGCCATGCCAAGGCCTAGGCCAGCAGCATGCCATGCCACGGCCAAGGCAGCCCAGCCAAAGCCAGCAGCATGCCATGCCAAGGCCAAGGCCAGCAGCATGCCATGCCACGGCCAAGGCAGCCCAGCCAAAGCCAGCAGCATGCCATGCCAAGGCCAAGGCCAGCAGCATGCCATGCCACGGCCAAGGCAGCCCAGCCAAAGCCAGCAGCATGCCATGCCAAGGACTAGGCCAGCAGCATGCCATGCCACGGCCAAGGCAGGCCAGCCAAAGCCAACAGCATGGCATGCCAAGGCCAAGGCCAGCAGCATGCCATGCCACGGCCAAGGCAGCCCAGCCAAAGCCAGCAGCATGCCATGCCAAGGCCTAGGCCAGCAGCATGCCATGCCACGGCCAAGGCAGGCCAGCCAAAGCGAGCAGCATGCCATGCCAAGGCCTAGGCCAGCAGCATGCCATGCCACGGCCAAGGCAGCCCAACCAAAGCCAGCAGCATGCCATGCCAAGGCTTAGGCCAGCAGCATGCCATGCCACGGCCAAGGCAGGCCAGCCAAAGCCAGCAGCATGCCATGCCAAGGCCTAGGCCAGCAGCATGCCATGCCACGGCCAAGGCAGGCAAGCCAAAGCCAGCAGCATGCCATGCCAAGGCCATGGCCAGCAGCATGCCATGCCACGGCCAAGGCAGCCCAGCCAAAGCCAGCAGCATGCCATGCCAAGGCCAAGGCCAGCAGCATGCCATGCCACGGCCAAGGCAGCCCAGCCAAAGCCAGCAGCATGCCATGCCAAGGCCTAGGCCAGCAGCATGCCATGCCACGGCCAAGGCAGGCCAGCCAAAGCCAGCAGCATGCCATGCCAAGGCCAAGGCCAGCAGCATGCCATGCCAAGGCCTAGGCCAGCAGCATGCCATGCCACGGCCAAGGCAGGCCAGCCAAAGCCAGCAGCATGCCATGCCAAGGCCTAGGCCACCAGCATGCCATGCCACGGCCAAGGCAGCCCAGCCAAAGCCAGCAGCATGCCATGCCAAGGCCAAGGCCAGCAGCATGCCATGCCACGGCCAAGGCAGCCCAGCCAAAGCCAGCAGCATGCCATGCCAAGGCCTAGGCCAGCAGCATGCCATGCCACGGCCAAGGCAGGCCAGCCAAAGCCAGCAACATGCCATGCCAAGGCCTAGGCCAGCAGCATGCCATGCCACGGCCAAGGCAGCCCAGCCAAAGCCAGCAGCATGCCATATCACGGCCAAGGGCAGCAGCATGCCATGCCACGGCCAAGGCAGCCCAGCCAAAGCCAGCAGCATGCCATGCCATGGCCTAGGCCAGCAGCATGCCATGCCACGGCCAAGGCAGGCCAGCCAAAGCCAGCAGCATGCCATGCCAAGGCCAAGGCCAGCAGCATGCCATGCCACGGCCAAGGCAGGCCAGCCAAAGCCAGCAGCATGCCATGCCAAGGCCTAGGCCAGCAGCATGCCATGGCACGGCCAAGGCAGCCCAGCCAAAGCCAGCAGCATGCCATATCAAGGCCAAGGCCAGCAGCATGCCATGCCACGGCCAAGGCAGCCCAGCCAAAGCCAGCAGCATGCCATGCCATGGCCTAGGCCAGCAGCATGCCATGCCACGGCCAAGGCAGGCCAGCCAAAGCCAGCAGCATGCCATGCCAAGGCCTAGGCCAGCAGCATGCCATGCCACGGCCAAAACAGGCCAGCCAAAGCCAGCAGCATGCCATGCCAAGGCCTAGGCCAGCAGCATGCCATGCCACGGCCAAGGCAGGCCAGCCAAAGCCAGCAGCATGCCATGCCAAGGCCAAGGCCAGCAGCATGCCATGCCACGGCCTAGGCCAGCAGCATGCCATGCCACGGCCAAGGCAGCCCAGCCAAAGCCAGCAGCATGCCATGCCAAGGCCTAGGCCAGCAGCATGCCATGCCACGGCCAAGGCAGCCCAGCCAAAGCCAGCAGCATGCCATGCCAAGGCCAAGGCCAGCAGCATGCCATGCCACGGCCAAGGCAGCCCAGCCAAAGCCAGCAGCATGCCATGCCAAGGCCAAGGCCAGCAGCATGCCATGCCACGGCCAAGGCAGCCCAGCCAAAGCCAGCAGCATGCCATGCCAAGGCCTAGGCCAGCAGCATGCCATGCCACGGCCAAGGCAGGCCAGCCAAAGCCAACAGCATGGCATGCCAAGGCCAAGGCCAGCAGCATGCCATGCCACGGCCAAGGCAGCCCAGCCAAAGCCAGCAGCATGCCATGCCACGGCCAAGGCAGGCCAGCCAAAGCGAGCAGCATGCCATGCCAAGGCCTAGGCCAGCAGCATGCCATGCCACGGCCAAGGCAGCCCAACCAAAGCCAGCAGCATGCCATGCCAAGGCTTAGGCCAGCAGCATGCCATGCCACGGCCAAGGCAGGCCAGCCAAAGCCAGCAGCATGCCATGCCAAGGCCTAGGCCACCAGCATGCCATGCCACGGCCAAGGCAGCCCAGCCAAAGCCAGCAGCATGCCATGCCAAGGCCAAGGCCAGCAGCATGCCATGCCACGGCCAAGGCAGCCCAGCCAAAGCCAGCAGCATGCCATGCCAAGGCCTAGGCCAGCAGCATGCCATGCCACGGCCAACGCAGGCCAGCCAAAGCCAGCAGCATGCCATGCCAAGGCCTAGGCCAGCAGCATGCCATGCCACGGCCATGGCAGCCCAGCCAAAGCCAGCAGCATGCCATATCAAGGCCAAGGGCAGCAGCATGCCATGCCACGGCCAAGGCAGCCCAGCCAAAGCCAGCAGCATGCCATGCCATGGCCTAGGCCAGCAGCATGCCATGCCACGGCCAAGGCAGGCCAGCCAAAGCCAGCAGCATGCCATGCCAAGGCCAAGGCCAGCAGCATGCCATGCCACGGCCAAGGCAGCCCAGCCAAAGCCAGCAGCATGCCATGCCAAGGCCTAGGCCAGCAGCATGCCATGCCACGGCCAAGGCAGCCCAGCCAAAGCCAGCAGCATGCCATATCAAGGCCAAGGCCAGCAGCATGCCATGCCACGGCCAAGGCAGCCCAGCCAAAGCCAGCAGCATGCCATGCCATGCCTAGGCCAGCAGCATGCCATGCCACGGCCAAGGCAGGCCAGCCAAAGCCAGCAGCATGCCATGCCAAGGCCTAGGCCAGCAGCATGCCATGCCACGGCCAAGGCAGGCCAGCCAAAGCCAGCAGCATGCCATGCCAAGGCCAAGGCCAGCAGCATGCCATGCCACGGCCAAGGCAGGCCTGCCAAAGCCAGCAGCATGCCATGCCAAGGCCAAGGCCAGCAGCATGCCATGCCAAGGCCAAGGCCAGCAGCATGCCATGCCACGGCCAAGGCTGCCAGCCAAAGCCAGCAGCATGCCATGCCAAGGCCTAGGCCAGCAGCATACCATGCCAAGGCCTAGGCCAGCAGCATGCCATGCCACGGCCAAGGCAGCCCAGCCAAAGCCAGCAGCATGCCATGCCAAGGCCTAGGCCAGCAGCATGCCATGCCTCGGCCCCGGCCCGCATGACATGCCACGGCCTCGGACCGCATGCCTTGCTACGGCGTCGCCCAACATGCCATGCCACAGCCTCGGCCCGCATGCCGTGCCACGGCCTCGGCCTCGGCCCGCATGCCTTGCTACGACGTTGGCCAACATGCCATGCCACGGCCCCGGCCCGCATGCCTTGCCACCGCGTTGCCCAGCATGCCACGCCACCGCGTTGCCTGGCGTGCCATGCCTTGGCCAACATGTCGTGCCACGGCCTCGGCCCGCATGCCATGCCATGCCACGGCCATCATGTCTTGCCACGGCGTTGCCAAACATGCCATGCCACGGCCTCGGCCCGCATGCCTTGCTACGGCGTCGCCCAACATGCCATGACATGCCACGGCCTCGGCCCGCATGCCTTGCTACGGCGTCGCCCAACATGCCATGCCACGGCCTCGGCCCGCATGCCTTGCGACGGCGTCGCCCAACATGCCATGCCACGGCCTCTGCCCGCATGCCATGCCACGGCCTCGGCCCGCGTGACATGCCACGGCCTCGGCCCGCATGCATTGCCACGACGTCGCCCAACTTGCCATGCCACGGCCTCGGCCCGCATGCCATGCCACGGCCTCGGCTCGCATGACATGCCACGGCCTCGGCCCGCATGCCTTGCTACGGCGTCGCCCAACATGCCATGCCACGGCCTCGGCCCGCATGCCATGCCATGGCCTCGGCCCGCATGACATGCCACGGCCTCGGACCGCATGCCTTGCCACGGCGTCGCCCAACATGCCATGCCACGGCCCCGGCCCGCATGCCTTCCCACCGCGTTGCCCGGCGTGCCATGCCACCGCGTTGCCCGGCGTGCCATGCCTTAGCCTTGGCCAACATGTCGTGCCACGGCCTCGGCCCGCATGCCATGCCATGCCACGGCCCGCATGTCTTGCCACGGCGTTGCCAAACATGCCATGCCACGGCCTCGGCCCGCATGCCTTGCCACGGCCTCGGCCAACATGCCATGCCACGGCCTCGGCCCGCATGCCATGCCACGGCCTCGGCCCGCATGACATGCCACGGCCTCGGCCCGCATGCCTTGCTACGGCGTCGCCCAACATGCCATGCCACGGCCTCGGCCCGCATGCCATGCCACGGCCTCGGCCCGCATGCCTTGCCACCGCGTTGCCCAGCATGCCATGCCACCGCGTTGCCCGGTGTGCCATGCCTTAGCCTTGGCCAACATGTCGTGCCACGGCCTCGGCCCGCATGCCATGCCACGGACGGCCTCGGCCCGCATGCCATGCCACGGCCTCGGCCCGCATGTCTTGCCACGGCGTTGCCCAACATGCCATGCCACGGCCTCGGCCCCCATGCCTTGCCACCGCGCTGCCCAGCATGCCAATGCACCGCGTTGCCCGGCGTGCCATGCCTTAGCCTTGGCCAACATGCCACGCCACGGCCTCGGCCCGCATGGCTTGCCAGGGCGTTGCCCAACATGCCATGCCACGGCCTCGGCCCGCATGTCTTGCCACGGCGTTGCCCAACATGCCATGCCATGCCACGCCATGGCCTCGGCCCGCATGCCATGCCACGGCCTCGGCCCGCATGCCATGCCATGCCACGGCCTCGGCCCGCATGCCATGCCACGGCCTCGGCCCGCATGCCTTGCCACGGCCTCGGCCCGCATGCCATGCCACGGCCTCGGCCAGCATGCCATGCCAAGGCCTCGGCCCGCATGCCTTGCCACGGCGTTGCCCAGCATGCCATGCCACCGCGTTGCCCAGCGGGCCGTGCCGCGGCCTCGGCCCGCATGCCTTGCGACTGCCTTGGCCAGCGTGCCATGCCACAGCGTGCCATGCCTTAGCCTTGGCCAACATGCCATGCCACTGCCTTGGCCAGCATGTCGTGCCACCGCCACGGCCAGCATGCCATGCCGGTCCGTTGCCCAGCATGCCACGGCCGTGGCGGCATGGCAAGCCACGGCCTCGGCCAGCATGCCATGCCACGGCCTCGGCCAGCATGCCATGGCACTGTCTTGGTCAGCATGCCATGCCATGGCACCGCCTTGTCCAGCACGCCGTGTCGCAGCGTTGGCCAGCATGCCTTGGCCGGCATGCCATGCCAATGCCTTGGGCCAACATGGCGTGCCACGGGCTGGGCCATGCCGGTCCGTTGCCCGGCATGCCACGGCCGTGGCGGCATGGCAAGCCACGGCCTCGGCCAGCATGCCATGCCCCGGCCTCGCCCAGCATGCCATGGCACGGTCTTGGTCAGCATGCCATGCCATGGCACCGCCTTGTGCAGCGTTGGCCAGCATGCCTTGGCCGGCATGCCATGCCAATGCCTTGGGCCAACATGGCGTGCCACGGGCTGGGCGAGCACGGCATGCCACGGGCTGGGCGAGCATGCCACGCCACGGCCTTGGCTAGCAGCAAGGCATGCCACGGCCTCGGCGAGCATGCCATGCCATGCCAAGGCCAAGGCCAAAGCCAAGGCCAAGGAAGTGGGCAAGGCCAAGTCCCTGTGCAAGGCATGGCCAAGGCCAAGGCCAAGGCCAAGGCCATGGCGTGCCACCGCCTCGATCGATCTTTTTGAACATGATTCTTTTATAATCTTACCCAAACCGTGCAACACAATTAAAAATGCACTACAATCAATTTTAAATGTCATTCCCTATTTTTTTGTAATTTTTCTGTAGCTTTTCGAATTTTTAAAGCCCTTATTTGGCATAAAAAAATCAAAATAAAATAAAAAAAATGAAAAAAATAATTTAATAATTTCTATAATTACTTGTGAATCATCCTTTAATTATGGGAATTTTTCCATAATTTTTTGACCATTTTTATTAATTTTTATTATTTTTTAAGTATTAATATCGAAATAAATTAAAATAAAATATTTTCTGTAAAAAAATATTTTTTTTAATTTTTTTTATGGTGTATTAAATTATTTCCTACAACTTTCATGTTGAAAGTTTTGGCAAAAAACCATTACTTTTTAAAAAAACCCCATTATGACTCCTCGAACATGCTTGATGTTTCCTCCTGCCAGATTGAAAAGGGCTTAACAGGCTATTATAAGGGGGGGGCACCTCCCTTGCCCAGGGCAAGGCAGTGGCAGGTACGCCCCATGTTGGGCGCGGCCTGGGCTGCGGCCTTGGGTTACATGCACTGCGGCTCGACCGCGGCCTGGGCTGCGGCCTGGGGCGGCTCGGCCGCGGCCTTGGGCGGCCTGGACCGCGGCCTTGGGCGGCCTTGCGCGGCCTGGGCGCGGCCTTGGGCGGCTCGGGCGCGGCCTTGGGCGGCCTGGGCGCGGCCTTGCGCGGCCTGGGCGCGGCCTTGGGCAGCATGGCGTGGCATGCGCGCGGGCGTGGGCGGCCTGGCATGCGCGCGGCATGGGCAGCACGGCATGGCATGCGCACGGCCTGGGCGGCCTGGCATGCAGCCGGCCTGGCATGCCCGCGGCGTGGGCAGCACGGCATGGCATGCGCACGGCCTGGGCGGCCTGGCATGCAGCTGGCCTGGCATGCCCGCGGCGTGGGCAGCACGGCATGGCATGCGCACGGCCTGGGCGGCCTGGCATGCAGCCGGCCTGGGCAGCACGGCATGGCGTGCGCACGGCCTGGGTGGCCTGGCATGCGGCCGGCCAGGGCAGCCTGGCCTGGCATGCCAGCGGCGTGGGCAGCGTGGCCTGTGCGAATACCGCGCGCGTGGTCTTTTGACCACGGTGCGCGTGTTGCGCGCATGGTCGCGCACGCCTTTGCACGCCTTCGCACGCAACGCACGTCTAGTGATAAGAACCGCAGCCAAGGCAGCCCAGCCCCAAGGCCAAGGCCAGCAGCATGGCATGCCACGGCGAAGGCAGCCCAGCCAAAGCCAGCAGCATGCCATGCCAAGGCCAGCAGCATGCCATGCCACGGCCAAGGCAGCCCAGCCAAAGCCAGCAGCATGCCATGCCAAGGCCAAGGCCAGCAGCATGCCATGCCACGGCCAAGGCAGCCCAGCCAAAGCCAGCAGCATGCCAAGCCAAGGCCAAGGCCAGCAGCATGCCATGCCACGGCCAAGGCAGCCCAGCCAAAGCCAGCAGCATGCCATGCCAAGGCCTAGGCCAGCAGCATGCCATGCCACGGCCAAGGCAGGCAAGCCAAAGCCAGCAGCATGCCATGCCAAGGCCAAGGCCAGCAGCATGCCATGCCACGGCCAAGGCAGCCCAGCCAAAGCCAGCAGCATGCCATGCCAAGGCCTAGGCCAGCAGCATGCCATGCCACGGCCAAGGCAGGCCAGCCAAAGCCAGCAACATGCCATGCCAAGGCCTAGGCCAGCAGCATGCCATGCCACGGCCAAGGCAGCCCAGCCAAAGCCAGCAGCATGCCATATCACGGCCAAGGGCAGCAGCATGCCATGCCACGGCCAAGGCAGCCCAGCCAAAGCCAGCAGCATGCCATGCCATGGCCTAGGCCAGCAGCATGCCATGCCACGGCCAAGGCAGGCCAGCCAAAGCCAGCAGCATGCCATGCCAAGGCCAAGGCCAGCAGCATGCCATGCCACGGCCAAGGCAGGCCAGCCAAAGCCAGCAGCATGCCATGCCAAGGCCTAGGCCAGCAGCATGCCATGGCACGGCCAAGGCAGCCCAGCCAAAGCCAGCAGCATGCCATATCAAGGCCAAGGCCAGCAGCATGCCATGCCACGGCCAAGGCAGCCCAGCCAAAGCCAGCAGCATGCCATGCCATGGCCTAGGCCAGCAGCATGCCATGCCACGGCCAAGGCAGGCCAGCCAAAGCCAGCAGCATGCCATGCCAAGGCCTAGGCCAGCAGCATGCCATGCCACGGCCAAAACAGGCCAGCCAAAGCCAGCAGCATGCCATGCCAAGGCCTAGGCCAGCAGCATGCCATGCCACGGCCAAGGCAGGCCAGCCAAAGCCAGCAGCATGCCATGCCAAGGCCAAGGCCAGCAGCATGCCATGCCACGGCCTAGGCCAGCAGCATGCCATGCCACGGCCAAGGCAGCCCAGCCAAAGCCAGCAGCATGCCATGCCAAGGCCTAGGCCAGCAGCATGCCATGCCACGGCCAAGGCAGCCCAGCCAAAGCCAGCAGCATGCCATGCCAAGGCCAAGGCCAGCAGCATGCCATGCCACGGCCAAGGCAGCCCAGCCAAAGCCAGCAGCATGCCATGCCAAGGCCAAGGCCAGCAGCATGCCATGCCACGGCCAAGGCAGCCCAGCCAAAGCCAGCAGCATGCCATGCCAAGGCCTAGGCCAGCAGCATGCCATGCCACGGCCAAGGCAGGCCAGCCAAAGCCAGCAGCATGCCATGCCAAGGCCAAGGCCAGCAGCATGCCATGCCACGGCCAAGGCAGCCCAACCAAAGCCAGCAGCATGCCATGCCAAGGCCTAGGCCAGCAGCATGCCATGCCACGGCCAAGGCAGGCCAGCCAAAGCCAGCAGCATGCCATGCCAAGGCCTAGGCCACCAGCATGCCATGCCACGGCCAAGGCAGCCCAGCCAAAGCCAGCAGCATGCCATGCCAAGGCCAAGGCCAGCAGCATGCCATGCCACGGCCAAGGCAGCCCAGCCAAAGCCAGCTGCATGCCATGCCAAGGCCTAGGCCAGCAGCATGCCATGCCACGGCCAAGGCAGGCCAGCCAAAGCCAGCAACATGCCATGCCAAGGCCTAGGCCAGCAGCATGCCATGCCACGGCCAAGGCAGCCCAGCCAAAGCCAGCAGCATGCCATATCACGGCCAAGGGCAGCAGCATGCCATGCCACGGCCAAGGCAGCCCAGCCAAAGCCAGCAGCATGCCATGCCATGGCCTAGGCCAGCAGCATGCCATGCCACGGCCAAGGCAGGCCAGCCAAAGCCAGCAGCATGCCATGCCAAGGCCAAGGCCAGCAGCATGCCATGCCACGGCCAAGGCAGGCCAGCCAAAGCCAGCAGCATGCCATGCCAAGGCCTAGGCCAGCAGCATGCCATGCCACGGCCAAGGCAGCCCAGCCAAAGCCAGCAGCATGCCATATCAAGGCCAAGGCCAGCAGCATGCCATGCCACGGCCAAGGCAGCCCAGCCAAAGCCAGCAGCATGCCATGCCATGGCCTAGGCCAGCAGCATGCCATGCCACGGCCAAGGCAGGCCAGCCAAAGCCAGCAGCATGCCATGCCAAGGCCTAGGCCAGCAGCATGCCATGCCACGGCCAAAACAGGCCAGCCAAAGCCAGCAGCATGCCATGCCAAGGCCTAGGCCAGCAGCATGCCATGCCACGGCCAAGGCAGGCCAGCCAAAGCCAGCAGCATGCCATGCCAAGGCCAAGGCCAGCAGCATGCCATGCCACGGCCTAGGCCAGCAGCATGCCATGCCACGGCCAAGGCAGCCCAGCCAAAGCCAGCAGCATGCCATGCCAAGGCCTAGGCCAGCAGCATGCCATGCCACGGCCAAGGCAGCCCAGCCAAAGCCAGCAGCATGCCATGCCAAGGCCAAGGCCAGCAGCATGCCATGCCACGGCCAAGGCAGCCCAGCCAAAGCCAGCAGCATGCCATGCCAAGGCCAAGGCCAGCAGCATGCCATGCCACGGCCAAGGCAGCCCAGCCAAAGCCAGCAGCATGCCATGCCAAGGACTAGGCCAGCAGCATGCCATGCCACGGCCAAGGCAGGCCAGCCAAAGCCAACAGCATGGCATGCCAAGGCCAAGGCCAGCAGCATGCCATGCCACGGCCAAGGCAGCCCAGCCAAAGCCAGCAGCATGCCATGCCAAGGCCTAGGCCAGCAGCATGCCATGCCACGGCCAAGGCAGGCCAGCCAAAGCGAGCAGCATGCCATGCCAAGGCCTAGGCCAGCAGCATGCCATGCCACGGCCAAGGCAGCCCAACCAAAGCCAGCAGCATGCCATGCCAAGGCTTAGGCCAGCAGCATGCCATGCCACGGCCAAGGCAGGCCAGCCAAAGCCAGCAGCATGCCATGCCAAGGCCTAGGCCAGCAGCATGCCATGCCACGGCCAAGGCAGGCAAGCCAAAGCCAGCAGCATGCCATGCCAAGGCCATGGCCAGCAGCATGCCATGCCACGGCCAAGGCAGCCCAGCCAAAGCCAGCAGCATGCCATGCCAAGGCCAAGGCCAGCAGCATGCCATGCCACGGCCAAGGCAGCCCAGCCAAAGCCAGCAGCATGCCATGCCAAGGCCTAGGCCAGCAGCATGCCATGCCACGGCCAAGGCAGGCCAGCCAAAGCCAGCAGCATGCCATGCCAAGGCCAAGGCCAGCAGCATGCCATGCCAAGGCCTAGGCCAGCAGCATGCCATGCCACGGCCAAGGCAGGCCAGCCAAAGCCAGCAGCATGCCATGCCAAGGCCTAGGCCACCAGCATGCCATGCCACGGCCAAGGCAGCCCAGCCAAAGCCAGCAGCATGCCATGCCAAGGCCAAGGCCAGCAGCATGCCATGCCACGGCCAAGGCAGCCCAGCCAAAGCCAGCAGCATGCCATGCCAAGGCCTAGGCCAGCAGCATGCCATGCCACGGCCAAGGCAGGCCAGCCAAAGCCAGCAACATGCCATGCCAAGGCCTAGGCCAGCAGCATGCCATGCCACGGCCAAGGCAGCCCAGCCAAAGCCAGCAGCATGCCATATCACGGCCAAGGGCAGCAGCATGCCATGCCACGGCCAAGGCAGCCCAGCCAAAGCCAGCAGCATGCCATGCCATGGCCTAGGCCAGCAGCATGCCATGCCACGGCCAAGGCAGGCCAGCCAAAGCCAGCAGCATGCCATGCCAAGGCCAAGGCCAGCAGCATGCCATGCCACGGCCAAGGCAGGCCAGCCAAAGCCAGCAGCATGCCATGCCAAGGCCTAGGCCAGCAGCATGCCATGGCACGGCCAAGGCAGCCCAGCCAAAGCCAGCAGCATGCCATATCAAGGCCAAGGCCAGCAGCATGCCATGCCACGGCCAAGGCAGCCCAGCCAAAGCCAGCAGCATGCCATGCCATGGCCTAGGCCAGCAGCATGCCATGCCACGGCCAAGGCAGGCCAGCCAAAGCCAGCAGCATGCCATGCCAAGGCCTAGGCCAGCAGCATGCCATGCCACGGCCAAAACAGGCCAGCCAAAGCCAGCAGCATGCCATGCCAAGGCCTAGGCCAGCAGCATGCCATGCCACGGCCAAGGCAGGCCAGCCAAAGCCAGCAGCATGCCATGCCAAGGCCAAGGCCAGCAGCATGCCATGCCACGGCCTAGGCCAGCAGCATGCCATGCCACGGCCAAGGCAGCCCAGCCAAAGCCAGCAGCATGCCATGCCAAGGCCTAGGCCAGCAGCATGCCATGCCACGGCCAAGGCAGCCCAGCCAAAGCCAGCAGCATGCCATGCCAAGGCCAAGGCCAGCAGCATGCCATGCCACGGCCAAGGCAGCCCAGCCAAAGCCAGCAGCATGCCATGCCAAGGCCAAGGCCAGCAGCATGCCATGCCACGGCCAAGGCAGCCCAGCCAAAGCCAGCAGCATGCCATGCCAAGGCCTAGGCCAGCAGCATGCCATGCCACGGCCAAGGCAGGCCAGCCAAAGCCAACAGCATGGCATGCCAAGGCCAAGGCCAGCAGCATGCCATGCCACGGCCAAGGCAGCCCAGCCAAAGCCAGCAGCATGCCATGCCAAGGCCTAGGCCAGCAGCATGCCATGCCACGGCCAAGGCAGGCCAGCCAAAGCGAGCAGCATGCCATGCCAAGGCCTAGGCCAGCAGCATGCCATGCCACGGCCAAGGCAGCCCAACCAAAGCCAGCAGCATGCCATGCCAAGGCTTAGGCCAGCAGCATGCCATGCCACGGCCAAGGCAGGCCAGCCAAAGCCAGCAGCATGCCATGCCAAGGCCTAGGCCACCAGCATGCCATGCCACGGCCAAGGCAGCCCAGCCAAAGCCAGCAGCATGCCATGCCAAGGCCAAGGCCAGCAGCATGCCATGCCACGGCCAAGGCAGCCCAGCCAAAGCCAGCAGCATGCCATGCCAAGGCCTAGGCCAGCAGCATGCCATGCCACGGCCAACGCAGGCCAGCCAAAGCCAGCAGCATGCCATGCCAAGGCCTAGGCCAGCAGCATGCCATGCCACGGCCATGGCAGCCCAGCCAAAGCCAGCAGCATGCCATATCAAGGCCAAGGGCAGCAGCATGCCATGCCACGGCCAAGGCAGCCCAGCCAAAGCCAGCAGCATGCCATGCCATGGCCTAGGCCAGCAGCATGCCATGCCACGGCCAAGGCAGGCCAGCCAAAGCCAGCAGCATGCCATGCCAAGGCCAAGGCCAGCAGCATGCCATGCCACGGCCAAGGCAGCCCAGCCAAAGCCAGCAGCATGCCATGCCAAGGCCTAGGCCAGCAGCATGCCATGCCACGGCCAAGGCAGCCCAGCCAAAGCCAGCAGCATGCCATATCAAGGCCAAGGCCAGCAGCATGCCATGCCACGGCCAAGGCAGCCCAGCCAAAGCCAGCAGCATGCCATGCCATGCCTAGGCCAGCAGCATGCCATGCCACGGCCAAGGCAGGCCAGCCAAAGCCAGCAGCATGCCATGCCAAGGCCTAGGCCAGCAGCATGCCATGCCACGGCCAAGGCAGGCCAGCCAAAGCCAGCAGCATGCCATGCCAAGGCCAAGGCCAGCAGCATGCCATGCCACGGCCAAGGCAGGCCTGCCAAAGCCAGCAGCATGCCATGCCAAGGCCAAGGCCAGCAGCATGCCATGCCAAGGCCAAGGCCAGCAGCATGCCATGCCACGGCCAAGGCTGCCAGCCAAAGCCAGCAGCATGCCATGCCAAGGCCTAGGCCAGCAGCATACCATGCCAAGGCCTAGGCCAGCAGCATGCCATGCCACGGCCAAGGCAGCCCAGCCAAAGCCAGCAGCATGCCATGCCAAGGCCTAGGCCAGCAGCATGCCATGCCTCGGCCCCGGCCCGCATGACATGCCACGGCCTCGGACCGCATGCCTTGCTACGGCGTCGCCCAACATGCCATGCCACAGCCTCGGCCCGCATGCCGTGCCACGGCCTCGGCCTCGGCCCGCATGCCTTGCTACGACGTTGGCCAACATGCCATGCCACGGCCCCGGCCCGCATGCCTTGCCACCGCGTTGCCCAGCATGCCACGCCACCGCGTTGCCTGGCGTGCCATGCCTTGGCCAACATATCGTGCCACGGCCTCGGCCCGCATGCCATGCCATGCCACGGCCATCATGTCTTGCCACGGCGTTGCCAAACATGCCATGCCACGGCCTCGGCCCGCATGCCTTGCTACGGCGTCGCCCAACATGCCATGACATGCCACGGCCTCGGCCCGCATGCCTTGCTACGGCGTCGCCCAACATGCCATGCCACGGCCTCGGCCCGCATGCCTTGCGACGGCGTCGCCCAACATGCCATGCCACGGCCTCTGCCCGCATGCCATGCCACGGCCTCGGCCCGCGTGACATGCCACGGCCTCGGCCCGCATGCATTGCCACGACGTCGCCCAACTTGCCATGCCACGGCCTCGGCCCGCATGCCATGCCACGGCCTCGGCTCGCATGACATGCCACGGCCTCGGCCCGCATGCCTTGCTACGGCGTCGCCCAACATGCCATGCCACGGCCTCGGCCCGCATGCCATGCCATGGCCTCGGCCCGCATGACATGCCACGGCCTCGGACCGCATGCCTTGCCACGGCGTCGCCCAACATGCCATGCCACGGCCCCGGCCCGCATGCCTTCCCACCGCGTTGCCCGGCGTGCCATGCCACCGCGTTGCCCGGCGTGCCATGCCTTAGCCTTGGCCAACATGTCGTGCCACGGCCTCGGCCCGCATGCCATGCCATGCCACGGCCCGCATGTCTTGCCACGGCGTTGCCAAACATGCCATGCCACGGCCTCGGCCCGCATGCCTTGCCACGGCCTCGGCCAACATGCCATGCCACGGCCTCGGCCCGCATGCCATGCCACGGCCTCGGCCCGCATGACATGCCACGGCCTCGGCCCGCATGCCTTGCTACGGCGTCGCCCAACATGCCATGCCACGGCCTCGGCCCGCATGCCATGCCACGGCCTCGGCCCGCATGCCTTGCCACCGCGTTGCCCAGCATGCCATGCCACCGCGTTGCCCGGCGTGCCATGCCTTAGCCTTGGCCAACATGTCGTGCCACGGCCTCGGCCCGCATGCCATGCCACGGACGGCCTCGGCCCGCATGCCATGCCACGGCCTCGGCCCGCATGTCTTGCCACGGCGTTGCCCAACATGCCATGCCACGGCCTCGGCCCCCATGCCTTGCCACCGCGCTGCCCAGCATGCCAATGCACCGCGTTGCCCGGCGTGCCATGCCTTAGCCTTGGCCAACATGCCACGCCACGGCCTCGGCCCGCATGGCTTGCCAGGGCGTTGCCCAACATGCCATGCCACGGCCTCGGCCCGCATGTCTTGCCACGGCGTTGCCCAACATGCCATGCCATGCCACGCCATGGCCTCGGCCCGCATGCCATGCCACGGCCTCGGCCCGCATGCCTTGCCATGCCACGGCCTCGGCCCGCATGCCATGCCACGGCCTCGGCCCGCATGCCTTGCCACGGCCTCGGCCCGCATGCCATGCCACGGCCTCGGCCAGCATGCCATGCCAAGGCCTCGGCCCGCATGCCTTGCCACGGCGTTGCCCAGCATGCCATGCCACCGCGTTGCCCAGCGGGCCGTGCCGCGGCCTCGGCCCGCATGCCTTGCGACTGCCTTGGCCAGCGTGCCATGCCACAGCGTGCCATGCCTTAGCCTTGGCCAACATGCCATGCCACTGCCTTGGCCAGCATGTCGTGCCACCGCCACGGCCAGCATGCCATGCCGGTCCGTTGCCCAGCATGCCACGGCCGTGGCGGCATGGCAAGCCACGGCCTCGGCCAGCATGCCATGCCACGGCCTCGGCCAGCATGCCATGGCACTGTCTTGGTCAGCATGCCATGCCATGGCACCGCCTTGTCCAGCACGCCGTGTCGCAGCGTTGGCCAGCATGCCTTGGCCGGCATGCCATGCCAATGCCTTGGGCCAACATGGCGTGCCACGGGCTGGGCCATGCCGGTCCGTTGCCCGGCATGCCACGGCCGTGGCGGCATGGCAAGCCACGGCCTCGGCCAGCATGCCATGCCCCGGCCTCGCCCAGCATGCCATGGCACGGTCTTGGTCAGCATGCCATGCCATGGCACCGCCTTGTGCAGCGTTGGCCAGCATGCCTTGGCCGGCATGCCATGCCAATGCCTTGGGCCAACATGGCGTGCCACGGGCTGGGCGAGCACGGCATGCCACGGGCTGGGCGAGCATGCCACGCCACGGCCTTGGCTAGCAGCAAGGCATGCCACGGCCTCGGCGAGCATGCCATGCCATGCCAAGGCCAAGGCCAAAGCCAAGGCCAAGGAAGTGGGCAAGGCCAAGTCCCTGTGCAAGGCATGGCCAAGGCCATGGCCAAGGCCAAGGCCAAGGCCAAGGCCATGGCGTGCCACCGCCTCGATCGATCTTTTTGAACATGATTCTTTTATAATCTTACCCAAACCGTGCAACACAATTAAAAATGCACTACAATCAATTTTAAATGTCATTCCCTATTTTTTTGTAATTTTTCTGTAGCTTTTCGAATTTTTAAAGCCCTTATTTGGCATAAAAAAATCAAAATAAAATAAAAAAAATGAAAAAAATAATTTAATAATTTCTATAATTACTTGTGAATCATCCTTTAATTATGGGAATTTTTCCATAATTTTTTGACCATTTTTATTAATTTTTATTATTTTTTAAGTATTAATATCGAAATAAATTAAAATAAAATATTTTCTGTAAAAAAATATTTTTTTTAATTTTTTTTATGGTGTATTAAATTATTTCCTACAACTTTCATGTTGAAAGTTTTGGCAAAAAACCATTACTTTTTAAAAAAACCCCATTATGACTCCTCGAACATGCTTGATGTTTCCTCCTGCCAGATTGAAAAGGGCTTAACAGGCTATTATAAGGGGGGGGCACCTCCCTTGCCCAGGGCAAGGCAGTGGCAGGTACGCCCCATGTTGGGCGCGGCCTGGGCTGCGGCCTTGGGTTACATGCACTGCGGCTCGACCGCGGCCTGGGCTGCGGCCTGGGGCGGCTCGGCCGCGGCCTTGGGCGGCCTGGACCGCGGCCTTGGGCGGCCTTGCGCGGCCTGGGCGCGGCCTTGGGCGGCTCGGGCGCGGCCTTGGGCGGCCTGGGCGCGGCCTTGCGCGGCCTGGGCGCGGCCTTGGGCAGCATGGCGTGGCATGCGCGCGGGCGTGGGCGGCCTGGCATGCGCGCGGCATGGGCAGCACGGCATGGCATGCGCACGGCCTGGGCGGCCTGGCATGCAGCCGGCCTGGCATGCCCGCGGCGTGGGCAGCACGGCATGGCATGCGCACGGCCTGGGCGGCCTGGCATGCAGCTGGCCTGGCATGCCCGCGGCGTGGGCAGCACGGCATGGCATGCGCACGGCCTGGGCGGCCTGGCATGCAGCCGGCCTGGGCAGCACGGCATGGCATGCGCACGGCCTGGGTGGCCTGGCATGCGGCCGGCCAGGGCAGCCTGGCCTGGCATGCCAGCGGCGTGGGCAGCGTGGCCTGTGCGAATACCGCGCGCGTGGTCTTTTGACCACGGTGCGCGTGTTGCGCGCATGGTCGCGCACGCCTTTGCACGCCTTCGCACGCAACGCACGTCTAGTGATAAGAACCGCAGCCAAGGCAGCCCAGCCCCAAGGCCAAGGCCAGCAGCATGGCATGCCACGGCGAAGGCAGCCCAGCCAAAGCCAGCAGCATGCCATGCCAAGGCCAGCAGCATGCCATGCCACGGCCAAGGCAGCCCAGCCAAAGCCAGCAGCATGCCATGCCAAGGCCAAGGCCAGCAGCATGCCATGCCACGGCCAAGGCAGCCCAGCCAAAGCCAGCAGCATGCCAAGCCAAGGCCAAGGCCAGCAGCATGCCATGCCACGGCCAAGGCAGCCCAGCCAAAGCCAGCAGCATGCCATGCCAAGGCCTAGGCCAGCAGCATGCCATGCCACGGCCAAGGCAGGCAAGCCAAAGCCAGCAGCATGCCATGCCAAGGCCAAGGCCAGCAGCATGCCATGCCACGGCCAAGGCAGCCCAGCCAAAGCCAGCAGCATGCCATGCCAAGGCCTAGGCCAGCAGCATGCCATGCCACGGCCAAGGCAGGCCAGCCAAAGCCAGCAACATGCCATGCCAAGGCCTAGGCCAGCAGCATGCCATGCCACGGCCAAGGCAGCCCAGCCAAAGCCAGCAGCATGCCATATCACGGCCAAGGGCAGCAGCATGCCATGCCACGGCCAAGGCAGCCCAGCCAAAGCCAGCAGCATGCCATGCCATGGCCTAGGCCAGCAGCATGCCATGCCACGGCCAAGGCAGGCCAGCCAAAGCCAGCAGCATGCCATGCCAAGGCCAAGGCCAGCAGCATGCCATGCCACGGCCAAGGCAGGCCAGCCAAAGCCAGCAGCATGCCATGCCAAGGCCTAGGCCAGCAGCATGCCATGGCACGGCCAAGGCAGCCCAGCCAAAGCCAGCAGCATGCCATATCAAGGCCAAGGCCAGCAGCATGCCATGCCACGGCCAAGGCAGCCCAGCCAAAGCCAGCAGCATGCCATGCCATGGCCTAGGCCAGCAGCATGCCATGCCACGGCCAAGGCAGGCCAGCCAAAGCCAGCAGCATGCCATGCCAAGGCCTAGGCCAGCAGCATGCCATGCCACGGCCAAAACAGGCCAGCCAAAGCCAGCAGCATGCCATGCCAAGGCCTAGGCCAGCAGCATGCCATGCCACGGCCAAGGCAGGCCAGCCAAAGCCAGCAGCATGCCATGCCAAGGCCAAGGCCAGCAGCATGCCATGCCACGGCCTAGGCCAGCAGCATGCCATGCCACGGCCAAGGCAGCCCAGCCAAAGCCAGCAGCATGCCATGCCAAGGCCTAGGCCAGCAGCATGCCATGCCACGGCCAAGGCAGCCCAGCCAAAGCCAGCAGCATGCCATGCCAAGGCCAAGGCCAGCAGCATGCCATGCCACGGCCAAGGCAGCCCAGCCAAAGCCAGCAGCATGCCATGCCAAGGCCAAGGCCAGCAGCATGCCATGCCACGGCCAAGGCAGCCCAGCCAAAGCCAGCAGCATGCCATGCCAAGGCCTAGGCCAGCAGCATGCCATGCCACGGCCAAGGCAGGCCAGCCAAAGCCAGCAGCATGCCATGCCAAGGCCAAGGCCAGCAGCATGCCATGCCACGGCCAAGGCAGCCCAACCAAAGCCAGCAGCATGCCATGCCAAGGCCTAGGCCAGCAGCATGCCATGCCACGGCCAAGGCAGGCCAGCCAAAGCCAGCAGCATGCCATGCCAAGGCCTAGGCCACCAGCATGCCATGCCACGGCCAAGGCAGCCCAGCCAAAGCCAGCAGCATGCCATGCCAAGGCCAAGGCCAGCAGCATGCCATGCCACGGCCAAGGCAGCCCAGCCAAAGCCAGCAGCATGCCATGCCAAGGCCTAGGCCAGCAGCATGCCATGCCACGGCCAAGGCAGGCCAGCCAAAGCCAGCAACATGCCATGCCAAGGCCTAGGCCAGCAGCATGCCATGCCACGGCCAAGGCAGCCCAGCCAAAGCCAGCAGCATGCCATATCACGGCCAAGGGCAGCAGCATGCCATGCCACGGCCAAGGCAGCCCAGCCAAAGCCAGCAGCATGCCATGCCATGGCCTAGGCCAGCAGCATGCCATGCCACGGCCAAGGCAGGCCAGCCAAAGCCAGCAGCATGCCATGCCAAGGCCAAGGCCAGCAGCATGCCATGCCACGGCCAAGGCAGGCCAGCCAAAGCCAGCAGCATGCCATGCCAAGGCCTAGGCCAGCAGCATGCCATGCCACGGCCAAGGCAGCCCAGCCAAAGCCAGCAGCATGCCATATCAAGGCCAAGGCCAGCAGCATGCCATGCCACGGCCAAGGCAGCCCAGCCAAAGCCAGCAGCATGCCATGCCATGGCCTAGGCCAGCAGCATGCCATGCCACGGCCAAGGCAGGCCAGCCAAAGCCAGCAGCATGCCATGCCAAGGCCTAGGCCAGCAGCATGCCATGCCACGGCCAAAACAGGCCAGCCAAAGCCAGCAGCATGCCATGCCAAGGCCTAGGCCAGCAGCATGCCATGCCACGGCCAAGGCAGGCCAGCCAAAGCCAGCAGCATGCCATGCCAAGGCCAAGGCCAGCAGCATGCCATGCCACGGCCTAGGCCAGCAGCATGCCATGCCACGGCCAAGGCAGCCCAGCCAAAGCCAGCAGCATGCCATGCCAAGGCCTAGGCCAGCAGCATGCCATGCCACGGCCAAGGCAGCCCAGCCAAAGCCAGCAGCATGCCATGCCAAGGCCAAGGCCAGCAGCATGCCATGCCACGGCCAAGGCAGCCCAGCCAAAGCCAGCAGCATGCCATGCCAAGGCCAAGGCCAGCAGCATGCCATGCCACGGCCAAGGCAGCCCAGCCAAAGCCAGCAGCATGCCATGCCAAGGACTAGGCCAGCAGCATGCCATGCCACGGCCAAGGCAGGCCAGCCAAAGCCAACAGCATGGCATGCCAAGGCCAAGGCCAGCAGCATGCCATGCCACGGCCAAGGCAGCCCAGCCAAAGCCAGCAGCATGCCATGCCAAGGCCTAGGCCAGCAGCATGCCATGCCACGGCCAAGGCAGGCCAGCCAAAGCGAGCAGCATGCCATGCCAAGGCCTAGGCCAGCAGCATGCCATGCCACGGCCAAGGCAGCCCAACCAAAGCCAGCAGCATGCCATGCCAAGGCTTAGGCCAGCAGCATGCCATGCCACGGCCAAGGCAGGCCAGCCAAAGCCAGCAGCATGCCATGCCAAGGCCTAGGCCAGCAGCATGCCATGCCACGGCCAAGGCAGGCAAGCCAAAGCCAGCAGCATGCCATGCCAAGGCCATGGCCAGCAGCATGCCATGCCACGGCCAAGGCAGCCCAGCCAAAGCCAGCAGCATGCCATGCCAAGGCCAAGGCCAGCAGCATGCCATGCCACGGCCAAGGCAGCCCAGCCAAAGCCAGCAGCATGTCATGCCAAGGCCTAGGCCAGCAGCATGCCATGCCACGGCCAAGGCAGGCCAGCCAAAGCCAGCAGCATGCCATGCCAAGGCCAAGGCCAGCAGCATGCCATGCCAAGGCCTAGGCCAGCAGCATGCCATGCCACGGCCAAGGCAGGCCAGCCAAAGCCAGCAGCATGCCATGCCAAGGCCTAGGCCACCAGCATGCCATGCCACGGCCAAGGCAGCCCAGCCAAAGCCAGCAGCATGCCATGCCAAGGCCAAGGCCAGCAGCATGCCATGCCACGGCCAAGGCAGCCCAGCCAAAGCCAGCAGCATGCCATGCCAAGGCCTAGGCCAGCAGCATGCCATGCCACGGCCAAGGCAGGCCAGCCAAAGCCAGCAACATGCCATGCCAAGGCCTAGGCCAGCAGCATGCCATGCCACGGCCAAGGCAGCCCAGCCAAAGCCAGCAGCATGCCATATCACGGCCAAGGGCAGCAGCATGCCATGCCACGGCCAAGGCAGCCCAGCCAAAGCCAGCAGCATGCCATGCCATGGCCTAGGCCAGCAGCATGCCATGCCACGGCCAAGGCAGGCCAGCCAAAGCCAGCAGCATGCCATGCCAAGGCCAAGGCCAGCAGCATGCCATGCCACGGCCAAGGCAGGCCAGCCAAAGCCAGCAGCATGCCATGCCAAGGCCTAGGCCAGCAGCATGCCATGGCACGGCCAAGGCAGCCCAGCCAAAGCCAGCAGCATGCCATATCAAGGCCAAGGCCAGCAGCATGCCATGCCACGGCCAAGGCAGCCCAGCCAAAGCCAGCAGCATGCCATGCCATGGCCTAGGCCAGCAGCATGCCATGCCACGGCCAAGGCAGGCCAGCCAAAGCCAGCAGCATGCCATGCCAAGGCCTAGGCCAGCAGCATGCCATGCCACGGCCAAAACAGGCCAGCCAAAGCCAGCAGCATGCCATGCCAAGGCCTAGGCCAGCAGCATGCCATGCCACGGCCAAGGCAGGCCAGCCAAAGCCAGCAGCATGCCATGCCAAGGCCAAGGCCAGCAGCATGCCATGCCACGGCCTAGGCCAGCAGCATGCCATGCCACGGCCAAGGCAGCCCAGCCAAAGCCAGCAGCATGCCATGCCAAGGCCTAGGCCAGCAGCATGCCATGCCACGGCCAAGGCAGCCCAGCCAAAGCCAGCAGCATGCCATGCCAAGGCCAAGGCCAGCAGCATGCCATGCCACGGCCAAGGCAGCCCAGCCAAAGCCAGCAGCATGCCATGCCAAGGCCAAGGCCAGCAGCATGCCATGCCACGGCCAAGGCAGCCCAGCCAAAGCCAGCAGCATGCCATGCCAAGGCCTAGGCCAGCAGCATGCCATGCCACGGCCAAGGCAGGCCAGCCAAAGCCAACAGCATGGCATGCCAAGGCCAAGGCCAGCAGCATGCCATGCCACGGCCAAGGCAGCCCAGCCAAAGCCAGCAGCATGCCATGCCAAGGCCTAGGCCAGCAGCATGCCATGCCACGGCCAAGGCAGGCCAGCCAAAGCGAGCAGCATGCCATGCCAAGGCCTAGGCCAGCAGCATGCCATGCCACGGCCAAGGCAGCCCAACCAAAGCCAGCAGCATGCCATGCCAAGGCTTAGGCCAGCAGCATGCCATGCCACGGCCAAGGCAGGCCAGCCAAAGCCAGCAGCATGCCATGCCAAGGCCTAGGCCACCAGCATGCCATGCCACGGCCAAGGCAGCCCAGCCAAAGCCAGCAGCATGCCATGCCAAGGCCAAGGCCAGCAGCATGCCATGCCACGGCCAAGGCAGCCCAGCCAAAGCCAGCAGCATGCCATGCCAAGGCCTAGGCCAGCAGCATGCCATGCCACGGCCAACGCAGGCCAGCCAAAGCCAGCAGCATGCCATGCCAAGGCCTAGGCCAGCAGCATGCCATGCCACGGCCATGGCAGCCCAGCCAAAGCCAGCAGCATGCCATATCAAGGCCAAGGGCAGCAGCATGCCATGCCACGGCCAAGGCAGCCCAGCCAAAGCCAGCAGCATGCCATGCCATGGCCTAGGCCAGCAGCATGCCATGCCACGGCCAAGGCAGGCCAGCCAAAGCCAGCAGCATGCCATGCCAAGGCCAAGGCCAGCAGCATGCCATGCCACGGCCAAGGCAGCCCAGCCAAAGCCAGCAGCATGCCATGCCAAGGCCTAGGCCAGCAGCATGCCATGCCACGGCCAAGGCAGCCCAGCCAAAGCCAGCAGCATGCCATATCAAGGCCAAGGCCAGCAGCATGCCATGCCACGGCCAAGGCAGCCCAGCCAAAGCCAGCAGCATGCCATGCCATGCCTAGGCCAGCAGCATGCCATGCCACGGCCAAGGCAGGCCAGCCAAAGCCAGCAGCATGCCATGCCAAGGCCTAGGCCAGCAGCATGCCATGCCACGGCCAAGGCAGGCCAGCCAAAGCCAGCAGCATGCCATGCCAAGGCCAAGGCCAGCAGCATGCCATGCCACGGCCAAGGCAGGCCTGCCAAAGCCAGCAGCATGCCATGCCAAGGCCAAGGCCAGCAGCATGCCATGCCAAGGCCAAGGCCAGCAGCATGCCATGCCACGGCCAAGGCTGCCAGCCAAAGCCAGCAGCATGCCATGCCAAGGCCTAGGCCAGCAGCATACCATGCCAAGGCCTAGGCCAGCAGCATGCCATGCCACGGCCAAGGCAGCCCAGCCAAAGCCAGCAGCATGCCATGCCAAGGCCTAGGCCAGCAGCATGCCATGCCTCGGCCCCGGCCCGCATGACATGCCACGGCCTCGGACCGCATGCCTTGCTACGGCGTCGCCCAACATGCCATGCCACAGCCTCGGCCCGCATGCCGTGCCACGGCCTCGGCCTCGGCCCGCATGCCTTGCTACGACGTTGGCCAACATGCCATGCCACGGCCCCGGCCCGCATGCCTTGCCACCGCGTTGCCCAGCATGCCACGCCACCGCGTTGCCTGGCGTGCCATGCCTTGGCCAACATGTCGTGCCACGGCCTCGGCCCGCATGCCATGCCATGCCACGGCCATCATGTCTTGCCACGGCGTTGCCAAACATGCCATGCCACGGCCTCGGCCCGCATGCCTTGCTACGGCGTCGCCCAACATGCCATGACATGCCACGGCCTCGGCCCGCATGCCTTGCTACGGCGTCGCCCAACATGCCATGCCACGGCCTCGGCCCGCATGCCTTGCGACGGCGTCGCCCAACATGCCATGCCACGGCCTCTGCCCGCATGCCATGCCACGGCCTCGGCCCGCGTGACATGCCACGGCCTCGGCCCGCATGCATTGCCACGACGTCGCCCAACTTGCCATGCCACGGCCTCGGCCCGCATGCCATGCCACGGCCTCGGCTCGCATGACATGCCACGGCCTCGGCCCGCATGCCTTGCTACGGCGTCGCCCAACATGCCATGCCACGGCCTCGGCCCGCATGCCATGCCATGGCCTCGGCCCGCATGACATGCCACGGCCTCGGACCGCATGCCTTGCCACGGCGTCGCCCAACATGCCATGCCACGGCCCCGGCCCGCATGCCTTCCCACCGCGTTGCCCGGCGTGCCATGCCACCGCGTTGCCCGGCGTGCCATGCCTTAGCCTTGGCCAACATGTCGTGCCACGGCCTCGGCCCGCATGCCATGCCATGCCACGGCCCGCATGTCTTGCCACGGCGTTGCCAAACATGCCATGCCACGGCCTCGGCCCGCATGCCTTGCCACGGCCTCGGCCAACATGCCATGCCACGGCCTCGGCCCGCATGCCATGCCACGGCCTCGGCCCGCATGACATGCCACGGCCTCGGCCCGCATGCCTTGCTACGGCGTCGCCCAACATGCCATGCCACGGCCTCGGCCCGCATGCCATGCCACGGCCTCGGCCCGCATGCCTTGCCACCGCGTTGCCCAGCATGCCATGCCACCGCGTTGCCCGGCGTGCCATGCCTTAGCCTTGGCCAACATGTCGTGCCACGGCCTCGGCCCGCATGCCATGCCACGGACGGCCTCGGCCCGCATGCCATGCCACGGCCTCGGCCCGCATGTCTTGCCACGGCGTTGCCCAACATGCCATGCCACGGCCTCGGCCCCCATGCCTTGCCACCGCGCTGCCCAGCATGCCAATGCACCGCGTTGCCCGGCGTGCCATGCCTTAGCCTTGGCCAACATGCCACGCCACGGCCTCGGCCCGCATGGCTTGCCAGGGCGTTGCCCAACATGCCATGCCACGGCCTCGGCCCGCATGTCTTGCCACGGCGTTGCCCAACATGCCATGCCATGCCACGCCATGGCCTCGGCCCGCATGCCATGCCACGGCCTCGGCCCGCATGCCTTGCCATGCCACGGCCTCGGCCCGCATGCCATGCCACGGCCTCGGCCCGCATGCCTTGCCACGGCCTCGGCCCGCATGCCATGCCACGGCCTCGGCCAGCATGCCATGCCAAGGCCTCGGCCCGCATGCCTTGCCACGGCGTTGCCCAGCATGCCATGCCACCGCGTTGCCCAGCGGGCCGTGCCGCGGCCTCGGCCCGCATGCCTTGCGACTGCCTTGGCCAGCGTGCCATGCCACAGCGTGCCATGCCTTAGCCTTGGCCAACATGCCATGCCACTGCCTTGGCCAGCATGTCGTGCCACCGCCACGGCCAGCATGCCATGCCGGTCCGTTGCCCAGCATGCCACGGCCGTGGCGGCATGGCAAGCCACGGCCTCGGCCAGCATGCCATGCCACGGCCTCGGCCAGCATGCCATGGCACTGTCTTGGTCAGCATGCCATGCCATGGCACCGCCTTGTCCAGCACGCCGTGTCGCAGCGTTGGCCAGCATGCCTTGGCCGGCATGCCATGCCAATGCCTTGGGCCAACATGGCGTGCCACGGGCTGGGCCATGCCGGTCCGTTGCCCGGCATGCCACGGCCGTGGCGGCATGGCAAGCCACGGCCTCGGCCAGCATGCCATGCCCCGGCCTCGCCCAGCATGCCATGGCACGGTCTTGGTCAGCATGCCATGCCATGGCACCGCCTTGTGCAGCGTTGGCCAGCATGCCTTGGCCGGCATGCCATGCCAATGCCTTGGGCCAACATGGCGTGCCACGGGCTGGGCGAGCACGGCATGCCACGGGCTGGGCGAGCATGCCACGCCACGGCCTTGGCTAGCAGCAAGGCATGCCACGGCCTCGGCGAGCATGCCATGCCATGCCAAGGCCAAGGCCAAAGCCAAGGCCAAGGAAGTGGGCAAGGCCAAGTCCCTGTGCAAGGCATGGCCAAGGCCATGGCCAAGGCCAAGGCCATGGCGTGCCACCGCCTCGATCGATCTTTTTGAACATGATTCTTTTATAATCTTACCCAAACCGTGCAACACAATTAAAAATGCACTACAATCAATTTTAAATGTCATTCCCTATTTTTTTGTAATTTTTCTGTAGCTTTTCGAATTTTTAAAGCCCTTATTTGGCATAAAAAAATCAAAATAAAATAAAAAAAATGAAAAAAATAATTTAATAATTTCTATAATTACTTGTGAATCATCCTTTAATTATGGGAATTTTTCCATAATTTTTTGACCATTTTTATTAATTTTTATTATTTTTTAAGTATTAATATCGAAATAAATTAAAATAAAATATTTTCTGTAAAAAAATATTTTTTTTAATTTTTTTTATGGTGTATTAAATTATTTCCTACAACTTTCATGTTGAAAGTTTTGGCAAAAAACCATTACTTTTTAAAAAAACCCCATTATGACTCCTCGAACATGCTTGATGTTTCCTCCTGCCAGATTGAAAAGGGCTTAACAGGCTATTATAAGGGGGGGGCACCTCCCTTGCCCAGGGCAAGGCAGTGGCAGGTACGCCCCATGTTGGGCGCGGCCTGGGCTGCGGCCTTGGGTTACATGCACTGCGGCTCGACCGCGGCCTGGGCTGCGGCCTGGGGCGGCTCGGCCGCGGCCTTGGGCGGCCTGGACCGCGGCCTTGGGCGGCCTTGCGCGGCCTGGGCGCGGCCTTGGGCGGCTCGGGCGCGGCCTTGGGCGGCCTGGGCGCGGCCTTGCGCGGCCTGGGCGCGGCCTTGGGCAGCATGGCGTGGCATGCGCGCGGGCGTGGGCGGCCTGGCATGCGCGCGGCATGGGCAGCACGGCATGGCATGCGCACGGCCTGGGCGGCCTGGCATGCAGCCGGCCTGGCATGCCCGCGGCGTGGGCAGCACGGCATGGCATGCGCACGGCCTGGGCGGCCTGGCATGCAGCTGGCCTGGCATGCCCGCGGCGTGGGCAGCACGGCATGGCATGCGCACGGCCTGGGCGGCCTGGCATGCAGCCGGCCTGGGCAGCACGGCATGGCATGCGCACGGCCTGGGTGGCCTGGCATGCGGCCGGCCAGGGCAGCCTGGCCTGGCATGCCAGCGGCGTGGGCAGCGTGGCCTGTGCGAATACCGCGCGCGTGGTCTTTTGACCACGGTGCGCGTGTTGCGCGCATGGTCGCGCACGCCTTTGCACGCCTTCGCACGCAACGCACGTCTAGTGATAAGAACCGCAGCCAAGGCAGCCCAGCCCCAAGGCCAAGGCCAGCAGCATGGCATGCCACGGCGAAGGCAGCCCAGCCAAAGCCAGCAGCATGCCATGCCAAGGCCAGCAGCATGCCATGCCACGGCCAAGGCAGCCCAGCCAAAGCCAGCAGCATGCCATGCCAAGGCCAAGGCCAGCAGCATGCCATGCCACGGCCAAGGCAGCCCAGCCAAAGCCAGCAGCATGCCAAGCCAAGGCCAAGGCCAGCAGCATGCCATGCCACGGCCAAGGCAGCCCAGCCAAAGCCAGCAGCATGCCATGCCAAGGCCTAGGCCAGCAGCATGCCATGCCACGGCCAAGGCAGGCAAGCCAAAGCCAGCAGCATGCCATGCCAAGGCCAAGGCCAGCAGCATGCCATGCCACGGCCAAGGCAGCCCAGCCAAAGCCAGCAGCATGCCATGCCAAGGCCTAGGCCAGCAGCATGCCATGCCACGGCCAAGGCAGGCCAGCCAAAGCCAGCAACATGCCATGCCAAGGCCTAGGCCAGCAGCATGCCATGCCACGGCCAAGGCAGCCCAGCCAAAGCCAGCAGCATGCCATATCACGGCCAAGGGCAGCAGCATGCCATGCCACGGCCAAGGCAGCCCAGCCAAAGCCAGCAGCATGCCATGCCATGGCCTAGGCCAGCAGCATGCCATGCCACGGCCAAGGCAGGCCAGCCAAAGCCAGCAGCATGCCATGCCAAGGCCAAGGCCAGCAGCATGCCATGCCACGGCCAAGGCAGGCCAGCCAAAGCCAGCAGCATGGCATGCCAAGGCCTAGGCCAGCAGCATGCCATGGCACGGCCAAGGCAGCCCAGCCAAAGCCAGCAGCATGCCATATCAAGGCCAAGGCCAGCAGCATGCCATGCCACGGCCAAGGCAGCCCAGCCAAAGCCAGCAGCATGCCATGCCATGGCCTAGGCCAGCAGCATGCCATGCCACGGCCAAGGCAGGCCAGCCAAAGCCAGCAGCATGCCATGCCAAGGCCTAGGCCAGCAGCATGCCATGCCACGGCCAAAACAGGCCAGCCAAAGCCAGCAGCATGCCATGCCAAGGCCTAGGCCAGCAGCATGCCATGCCACGGCCAAGGCAGGCCAGCCAAAGCCAGCAGCATGCCATGCCAAGGCCAAGGCCAGCAGCATGCCATGCCACGGCCTAGACCAGCAGCATGCCATGCCACGGCCAAGGCAGCCCAGCCAAAGCCAGCAGCATGCCATGCCAAGGCCTAGGCCAGCAGCATGCCATGCCACGGCCAAGGCAGCCCAGCCAAAGCCAGCAGCATGCCATGCCAAGGCCAAGGCCAGCAGCATGCCATGCCACGGCCAAGGCAGCCCAGCCAAAGCCAGCAGCATGCCATGCCAAGGCCAAGGCCAGCAGCATGCCATGCCACGGCCAAGGCAGCCCAGCCAAAGCCAGCAGCATGCCATGCCAAGGCCTAGGCCAGCAGCATGCCATGCCACGGCCAAGGCAGGCCAGCCAAAGCCAGCAGCATGCCATGCCAAGGCCAAGGCCAGCAGCATGCCATGCCACGGCCAAGGCAGCCCAACCAAAGCCAGCAGCATGCCATGCCAAGGCCTAGGCCAGCAGCATGCCATGCCACGGCCAAGGCAGGCCAGCCAAAGCCAGCAGCATGCCATGCCAAGGCCTAGGCCACCAGCATGCCATGCCACGGCCAAGGCAGCCCAGCCAAAGCCAGCAGCATGCCATGCCAAGGCCAAGGCCAGCAGCATGCCATGCCACGGCCAAGGCAGCCCAGCCAAAGCCAGCAGCATGCCATGCCAAGGCCTAGGCCAGCAGCATGCCATGCCACGGCCAAGGCAGGCCAGCCAAAGCCAGCAACATGCCATGCCAAGGCCTAGGCCAGCAGCATGCCATGCCACGGCCAAGGCAGCCCAGCCAAAGCCAGCAGCATGCCATATCACGGCCAAGGGCAGCAGCATGCCATGCCACGGCCAAGGCAGCCCAGCCAAAGCCAGCAGCATGCCATGCCATGGCCTAGGCCAGCAGCATGCCATGCCACGGCCAAGGCAGGCCAGCCAAAGCCAGCAGCATGCCATGCCAAGGCCAAGGCCAGCAGCATGCCATGCCACGGCCAAGGCAGGCCAGCCAAAGCCAGCAGCATGCCATGCCAAGGCCTAGGCCAGCAGCATGCCATGCCACGGCCAAGGCAGCCCAGCCAAAGCCAGCAGCATGCCATATCAAGGCCAAGGCCAGCAGCATGCCATGCCACGGCCAAGGCAGCCCAGCCAAAGCCAGCAGCATGCCATGCCATGGCCTAGGCCAGCAGCATGCCATGCCACGGCCAAGGCAGGCCAGCCAAAGCCAGCAGCATGCCATGCCAAGGCCTAGGCCAGCAGCATGCCATGCCAAGGCCTAGGCCAGCAGCATGCCATGCCACGGCCAAAACAGGCCAGCCAAAGCCAGCAGCATGCCATGCCAAGGCCTAGGCCAGCAGCATGCCATGCCACGGCCAAGGCAGGCCAGCCAAAGCCAGCAGCATGCCATGCCAAGGCCAAGGCCAGCAGCATGCCATGCCACGGCCTAGGCCAGCAGCATGCCATGCCACGGCCAAGGCAGCCCAGCCAAAGCCAGCAGCATGCCATGCCAAGGCCTAGGCCAGCAGCATGCCATGCCACGGCCAAGGCAGCCCAGCCAAAGCCAGCAGCATGCCATGCCAAGGCCAAGGCCAGCAGCATGCCATGCCACGGCCAAGGCAGCCCAGCCAAAGCCAGCAGCATGCCATGCCAAGGCCAAGGCCAGCAGCATGCCATGCCACGGCCAAGGCAGCCCAGCCAAAGCCAGCAGCATGCCATGCCAAGGACTAGGCCAGCAGCATGCCATGCCACGGCCAAGGCAGGCCAGCCAAAGCCAACAGCATGGCATGCCAAGGCCAAGGCCAGCAGCATGCCATGCCACGGCCAAGGCAGCCCAGCCAAAGCCAGCAGCATGCCATGCCAAGGCCTAGGCCAGCAGCATGCCATGCCACGGCCAAGGCAGGCCAGCCAAAGCGAGCAGCATGCCATGCCAAGGCCTAGGCCAGCAGCATGCCATGCCACGGCCAAGGCAGCCCAACCAAAGCCAGCAGCATGCCATGCCAAGGCTTAGGCCAGCAGCATGCCATGCCACGGCCAAGGCAGGCCAGCCAAAGCCAGCAGCATGCCATGCCAAGGCCTAGGCCAGCAGCATGCCATGCCACGGCCAAGGCAGGCAAGCCAAAGCCAGCAGCATGCCATGCCAAGGCCATGGCCAGCAGCATGCCATGCCACGGCCAAGGCAGCCCAGCCAAAGCCAGCAGCATGCCATGCCAAGGCCAAGGCCAGCAGCATGCCATGCCACGGCCAAGGCAGCCCAGCCAAAGCCAGCAGCATGCCATGCCAAGGCCTAGGCCAGCAGCATGCCATGCCACGGCCAAGGCAGGCCAGCCAAAGCCAGCAGCATGCCATGCCAAGGCCAAGGCCAGCAGCATGCCATGCCACGGCCAAGGCAGCCCAACCAAAGCCAGCAGCATGCCATGCCAAGGCCTAGGCCAGCAGCATGCCATGCCACGGCCAAGGCAGGCCAGCCAAAGCCAGCAGCATGCCATGCCAAGGCCTAGGCCACCAGCATGCCATGCCACGGCCAAGGCAGCCCAGCCAAAGCCAGCAGCATGCCATGCCAAGGCCAAGGCCAGCAGCATGCCATGCCACGGCCAAGGCAGCCCAGCCAAAGCCAGCAGCATGCCATGCCAAGGCCTAGGCCAGCAGCATGCCATGCCACGGCCAAGGCAGGCCAGCCAAAGCCAGCAACATGCCATGCCAAGGCCTAGGCCAGCAGCATGCCATGCCACGGCCAAGGCAGCCCAGCCAAAGCCAGCAGCATGCCATATCACGGCCAAGGGCAGCAGCATGCCATGCCACGGCCAAGGCAGCCCAGCCAAAGCCAGCAGCATGCCATGCCATGGCCTAGGCCAGCAGCATGCCATGCCACGGCCAAGGCAGGCCAGCCAAAGCCAGCAGCATGCCATGCCAAGGCCAAGGCCAGCAGCATGCCATGCCACGGCCAAGGCAGGCCAGCCAAAGCCAGCAGCATGCCATGCCAAGGCCTAGGCCAGCAGCATGCCATGGCACGGCCAAGGCAGCCCAGCCAAAGCCAGCAGCATGCCATATCAAGGCCAAGGCCAGCAGCATGCCATGCCACGGCCAAGGCAGCCCAGCCAAAGCCAGCAGCATGCCATGCCATGGCCTAGGCCAGCAGCATGCCATGCCACGGCCAAGGCAGGCCAGCCAAAGCCAGCAGCATGCCATGCCAAGGCCTAGGCCAGCAGCATGCCATGCCACGGCCAAAACAGGCCAGCCAAAGCCAGCAGCATGCCATGCCAAGGCCTAGGCCAGCAGCATGCCATGCCACGGCCAAGGCAGGCCAGCCAAAGCCAGCAGCATGCCATGCCAAGGCCAAGGCCAGCAGCATGCCATGCCACGGCCTAGGCCAGCAGCATGCCATGCCACGGCCAAGGCAGCCCAGCCAAAGCCAGCAGCATGCCATTCCAAGGCCTAGGCCAGCAGCATGCCATGCCACGGCCAAGGCAGCCCAGCCAAAGCCAGCAGCATGCCATGCCAAGGCCAAGGCCAGCAGCATGCCATGCCACGGCCAAGGCAGCCCAGCCAAAGCCAGCAGCATGCCATGCCAAGGCCAAGGCCAGCAGCATGCCATGCCACGGCCAAGGCAGCCCAGCCAAAGCCAGCAGCATGCCATGCCAAGGCCTAGGCCAGCAGCATGCCATGCCACGGCCAAGGCAGGCCAGCCAAAGCCAACAGCATGGCATGCCAAGGCCAAGGCCAGCAGCATGCCATGCCACGGCCAAGGCAGCCCAGCCAAAGCCAGCAGCATGCCATGCCAAGGCCTAGGCCAGCAGCATGCCATGCCACGGCCAAGGCAGGCCAGCCAAAGCGAGCAGCATGCCATGCCAAGGCCTAGGCCAGCAGCATGCCATGCCACGGCCAAGGCAGCCCAACCAAAGCCAGCAGCATGCCATGCCAAGGCTTAGGCCAGCAGCATGCCATGCCACGGCCAAGGCAGGCCAGCCAAAGCCAGCAGCATGCCATGCCAAGGCCTAGGCCACCAGCATGCCATGCCACGGCCAAGGCAGCCCAGCCAAAGCCAGCAGCATGCCATGCCAAGGCCAAGGCCAGCAGCATGCCATGCCACGGCCAAGGCAGCCCAGCCAAAGCCAGCAGCATGCCATGCCAAGGCCTAGGCCAGCAGCATGCCATGCCACGGCCAACGCAGGCCAGCCAAAGCCAGCAGCATGCCATGCCAAGGCCTAGGCCAGCAGCATGCCATGCCACGGCCATGGCAGCCCAGCCAAAGCCAGCAGCATGCCATATCAAGGCCAAGGGCAGCAGCATGCCATGCCACGGCCAAGGCAGCCCAGCCAAAGCCAGCAGCATGCCATGCCATGGCCTAGGCCAGCAGCATGCCATGCCACGGCCAAGGCAGGCCAGCCAAAGCCAGCAGCATGCCATGCCAAGGCCAAGGCCAGCAGCATGCCATGCCACGGCCAAGGCAGCCCAGCCAAAGCCAGCAGCATGCCATGCCAAGGCCTAGGCCAGCAGCATGCCATGCCACGGCCAAGGCAGCCCAGCCAAAGCCAGCAGCATGCCATATCAAGGCCAAGGCCAGCAGCATGCCATGCCACGGCCAAGGCAGCCCAGCCAAAGCCAGCAGCATGCCATGCCATGCCTAGGCCAGCAGCATGCCATGCCACGGCCAAGGCAGGCCAGCCAAAGCCAGCAGCATGCCATGCCAAGGCCTAGGCCAGCAGCATGCCATGCCACGGCCAAGGCAGGCCAGCCAAAGCCAGCAGCATGCCATGCCAAGGCCAAGGCCAGCAGCATGCCATGCCACGGCCAAGGCAGGCCTGCCAAAGCCAGCAGCATGCCATGCCAAGGCCAAGGCCAGCAGCATGCCATGCCAAGGCCAAGGCCAGCAGCATGCCATGCCACGGCCAAGGCTGCCAGCCAAAGCCAGCAGCATGCCATGCCAAGGCCTAGGCCAGCAGCATACCATGCCAAGGCCTAGGCCAGCAGCATGCCATGCCACGGCCAAGGCAGCCCAGCCAAAGCCAGCAGCATGCCATGCCAAGGCCTAGGCCAGCAGCATGCCATGCCTCGGCCCCGGCCCGCATGACATGCCACGGCCTCGGACCGCATGCCTTGCTACGGCGTCGCCCAACATGCCATGCCACAGCCTCGGCCCGCATGCCGTGCCACGGCCTCGGCCTCGGCCCGCATGCCTTGCTACGACGTTGGCCAACATGCCATGCCACGGCCCCGGCCCGCATGCCTTGCCACCGCGTTGCCCAGCATGCCACGCCACCGCGTTGCCTGGCGTGCCATGCCTTGGCCAACATGTCGTGCCACGGCCTCGGCCCGCATGCCATGCCATGCCACGGCCATCATGTCTTGCCACGGCGTTGCCAAACATGCCATGCCACGGCCTCGGCCCGCATGCCTTGCTACGGCGTCGCCCAACATGCCATGACATGCCACGGCCTCGGCCCGCATGCCTTGCTACGGCGTCGCCCAACATGCCATGCCACGGCCTCGGCCCGCATGCCTTGCGACGGCGTCGCCCAACATGCCATGCCACGGCCTCTGCCCGCATGCCATGCCACGGCCTCGGCCCGCGTGACATGCCACGGCCTCGGCCCGCATGCATTGCCACGACGTCGCCCAACTTGCCATGCCACGGCCTCGGCCCGCATGCCATGCCACGGCCTCGGCTCGCATGACATGCCACGGCCTCGGCCCGCATGCCTTGCTACGGCGTCGCCCAACATGCCATGCCACGGCCTCGGCCCGCATGCCATGCCATGGCCTCGGCCCGCATGACATGCCACGGCCTCGGACCGCATGCCTTGCCACGGCGTCGCCCAACATGCCATGCCACGGCCCCGGCCCGCATGCCTTCCCACCGCGTTGCCCGGCGTGCCATGCCACCGCGTTGCCCGGCGTGCCATGCCTTAGCCTTGGCCAACATGTCGTGCCACGGCCTCGGCCCGCATGCCATGCCATGCCACGGCCCGCATGTCTTGCCACGGCGTTGCCAAACATGCCATGCCACGGCCTCGGCCCGCATGCCTTGCCACGGCCTCGGCCAACATGCCATGCCACGGCCTCGGCCCGCATGCCATGCCACGGCCTCGGCCCGCATGACATGCCACGGCCTCGGCCCGCATGCCTTGCTACGGCGTCGCCCAACATGCCATGCCACGGCCTCGGCCCGCATGCCATGCCACGGCCTCGGCCCGCATGCCTTGCCACCGCGTTGCCCAGCATGCCATGCCACCGCGTTGCCCGGCGTGCCATGCCTTAGCCTTGGCCAACATGTCGTGCCACGGCCTCGGCCCGCATGCCATGCCACGGACGGCCTCGGCCCGCATGCCATGCCACGGCCTCGGCCCGCATGTCTTGCCACGGCGTTGCCCAACATGCCATGCCACGGCCTCGGCCCCCATGCCTTGCCACCGCGCTGCCCAGCATGCCAATGCACCGCGTTGCCCGGCGTGCCATGCCTTAGCCTTGGCCAACATGCCACGCCACGGCCTCGGCCCGCATGGCTTGCCAGGGCGTTGCCCAACATGCCATGCCACGGCCTCGGCCCGCATGTCTTGCCACGGCGTTGCCCAACATGCCATGCCATGCCACGCCATGGCCTCGGCCCGCATGCCATGCCACGGCCTCGGCCCGCATGCCATGCCATGCCACGGCCTCGGCCCGCATGCCATGCCACGGCCTCGGCCCGCATGCCTTGCCACGGCCTCGGCCCGCATGCCATGCCACGGCCTCGGCCAGCATGCCATGCCAAGGCCTCGGCCCGCATGCCTTGCCACGGCGTTGCCCAGCATGCCATGCCACCGCGTTGCCCAGCGGGCCGTGCCGCGGCCTCGGCCCGCATGCCTTGCGACTGCCTTGGCCAGCGTGCCATGCCACAGCGTGCCATGCCTTAGCCTTGGCCAACATGCCATGCCACTGCCTTGGCCAGCATGTCGTGCCACCGCCACGGCCAGCATGCCATGCCGGTCCGTTGCCCAGCATGCCACGGCCGTGGCGGCATGGCAAGCCACGGCCTCGGCCAGCATGCCATGCCACGGCCTCGGCCAGCATGCCATGGCACTGTCTTGGTCAGCATGCCATGCCATGGCACCGCCTTGTCCAGCACGCCGTGTCGCAGCGTTGGCCAGCATGCCTTGGCCGGCATGCCATGCCAATGCCTTGGGCCAACATGGCGTGCCACGGGCTGGGCCATGCCGGTCCGTTGCCCGGCATGCCACGGCCGTGGCGGCATGGCAAGCCACGGCCTCGGCCAGCATGCCATGCCCCGGCCTCGCCCAGCATGCCATGGCACGGTCTTGGTCAGCATGCCATGCCATGGCACCGCCTTGTGCAGCGTTGGCCAGCATGCCTTGGCCGGCATGCCATGCCAATGCCTTGGGCCAACATGGCGTGCCACGGGCTGGGCGAGCACGGCATGCCACGGGCTGGGCGAGCATGCCACGCCACGGCCTTGGCTAGCAGCAAGGCATGCCACGGCCTCGGCGAGCATGCCATGCCATGCCAAGGCCAAGGCCAAAGCCAAGGCCAAGGAAGTGGGCAAGGCCAAGTCCCTGTGCAAGGCATGGCCAAGGCCATGGCCAAGGCCAAGGCCAAGGCCAAGGCCATGGCGTGCCACCGCCTCGATCGATCTTTTTGAACATGATTCTTTTATAATCTTACCCAAACCGTGCAACACAATTAAAAATGCACTACAATCAATTTTAAATGTCATTCCCTATTTTTTTGTAATTTTTCTGTAGCTTTTCGAATTTTTAAAGCCCTTATTTGGCATAAAAAAATCAAAATAAAATAAAAAAAATGAAAAAAATAATTTAATAATTTCTATAATTACTTGTGAATCATCCTTTAATTATGGGAATTTTTCCATAATTTTTTGACCATTTTTATTAATTTTTATTATTTTTTAAGTATTAATATCGAAATAAATTAAAATAAAATATTTTCTGTAAAAAAATATTTTTTTTAATTTTTTTTATGGTGTATTAAATTATTTCCTACAACTTTCATGTTGAAAGTTTTGGCAAAAAACCATTACTTTTTAAAAAAACCCCATTATGACTCCTCGAACATGCTTGATGTTTCCTCCTGCCAGATTGAAAAGGGCTTAACAGGCTATTATAAGGGGGGGGCACCTCCCTTGCCCAGGGCAAGGCAGTGGCAGGTACGCCCCATGTTGGGCGCGGCCTGGGCTGCGGCCTTGGGTTACATGCACTGCGGCTCGACCGCGGCCTGGGCTGCGGCCTGGGGCGGCTCGGCCGCGGCCTTGGGCGGCCTGGACCGCGGCCTTGGGCGGCCTTGCGCGGCCTGGGCGCGGCCTTGGGCGGCTCGGGCGCGGCCTTGGGCGGCCTGGGCGCGGCCTTGCGCGGCCTGGGCGCGGCCTTGGGCAGCATGGCGTGGCATGCGCGCGGGCGTGGGCGGCCTGGCATGCGCGCGGCATGGGCAGCACGGCATGGCATGCGCACGGCCTGGGCGGCCTGGCATGCAGCCGGCCTGGCATGCCCGCGGCGTGGGCAGCACGGCATGGCATGCGCACGGCCTGGGCGGCCTGGCATGCAGCTGGCCTGGCATGCCCGCGGCGTGGGCAGCACGGCATGGCATGCGCACGGCCTGGGCGGCCTGGCATGCAGCCGGCCTGGGCAGCACGGCATGGCATGCGCACGGCCTGGGTGGCCTGGCATGCGGCCGGCCAGGGCAGCCTGGCCTGGCATGCCAGCGGCGTGGGCAGCGTGGCCTGTGCGAATACCGCGCGCGTGGTCTTTTGACCACGGTGCGCGTGTTGCGCGCATGGTCGCGCACGCCTTTGCACGCCTTCGCACGCAACGCACGTCTAGTGATAAGAACCGCAGCCAAGGCAGCCCAGCCCCAAGGCCAAGGCCAGCAGCATGGCATGCCACGGCGAAGGCAGCCCAGCCAAAGCCAGCAGCATGCCATGCCAAGGCCAGCAGCATGCCATGCCACGGCCAAGGCAGCCCAGCCAAAGCCAGCAGCATGCCATGCCAAGGCCAAGGCCAGCAGCATGCCATGCCACGGCCAAGGCAGCCCAGCCAAAGCCAGCAGCATGCCAAGCCAAGGCCAAGGCCAGCAGCATGCCATGCCACGGCCAAGGCAGCCCAGCCAAAGCCAGCAGCATGCCATGCCAAGGCCTAGGCCAGCAGCATGCCATGCCACGGCCAAGGCAGGCAAGCCAAAGCCAGCAGCATGCCATGCCAAGGCCAAGGCCAGCAGCATGCCATGCCACGGCCAAGGCAGCCCAGCCAAAGCCAGCAGCATGCCATGCCAAGGCCTAGGCCAGCAGCATGCCATGCCACGGCCAAGGCAGGCCAGCCAAAGCCAGCAACATGCCATGCCAAGGCCTAGGCCAGCAGCATGCCATGCCACGGCCAAGGCAGCCCAGCCAAAGCCAGCAGCATGCCATATCACGGCCAAGGGCAGCAGCATGCCATGCCACGGCCAAGGCAGCCCAGCCAAAGCCAGCAGCATGCCATGCCATGGCCTAGGCCAGCAGCATGCCATGCCACGGCCAAGGCAGGCCAGCCAAAGCCAGCAGCATGCCATGCCAAGGCCAAGGCCAGCAGCATGCCATGCCACGGCCAAGGCAGGCCAGCCAAAGCCAGCAGCATGCCATGCCAAGGCCTAGGCCAGCAGCATGCCATGGCACGGCCAAGGCAGCCCAGCCAAAGCCAGCAGCATGCCATATCAAGGCCAAGGCCAGCAGCATGCCATGCCACGGCCAAGGCAGCCCAGCCAAAGCCAGCAGCATGCCATGCCATGGCCTAGGCCAGCAGCATGCCATGCCACGGCCAAGGCAGGCCAGCCAAAGCCAGCAGCATGCCATGCCAAGGCCTAGGCCAGCAGCATGCCATGCCACGGCCAAAACAGGCCAGCCAAAGCCAGCAGCATGCCATGCCAAGGCCTAGGCCAGCAGCATGCCATGCCACGGCCAAGGCAGGCCAGCCAAAGCCAGCAGCATGCCATGCCAAGGCCAAGGCCAGCAGCATGCCATGCCACGGCCTAGGCCAGCAGCATGCCATGCCACGGCCAAGGCAGCCCAGCCAAAGCCAGCAGCATGCCATGCCAAGGCCTAGGCCAGCAGCATGCCATGCCACGGCCAAGGCAGCCCAGCCAAAGCCAGCAGCATGCCATGCCAAGGCCAAGGCCAGCAGCATGCCATGCCACGGCCAAGGCAGCCCAGCCAAAGCCAGCAGCATGCCATGCCAAGGCCAAGGCCAGCAGCATGCCATGCCACGGCCAAGGCAGCCCAGCCAAAGCCAGCAGCATGCCATGCCAAGGCCTAGGCCAGCAGCATGCCATGCCACGGCCAAGGCAGGCCAGCCAAAGCCAGCAGCATGCCATGCCAAGGCCAAGGCCAGCAGCATGCCATGCCACGGCCAAGGCAGCCCAACCAAAGCCAGCAGCATGCCATGCCAAGGCCTAGGCCAGCAGCATGCCATGCCACGGCCAAGGCAGGCCAGCCAAAGCCAGCAGCATGCCATGCCAAGGCCTAGGCCACCAGCATGCCATGCCACGGCCAAGGCAGCCCAGCCAAAGCCAGCAGCATGCCATGCCAAGGCCAAGGCCAGCAGCATGCCATGCCACGGCCAAGGCAGCCCAGCCAAAGCCAGCAGCATGCCATGCCAAGGCCTAGGCCAGCAGCATGCCATGCCACGGCCAAGGCAGGCCAGCCAAAGCCAGCAACATGCCATGCCAAGGCCTAGGCCAGCAGCATGCCATGCCACGGCCAAGGCAGCCCAGCCAAAGCCAGCAGCATGCCATATCACGGCCAAGGGCAGCAGCATGCCATGCCACGGCCAAGGCAGCCCAGCCAAAGCCAGCAGCATGCCATGCCATGGCCTAGGCCAGCAGCATGCCATGCCACGGCCAAGGCAGGCCAGCCAAAGCCAGCAGCATGCCATGCCAAGGCCAAGGCCAGCAGCATGCCATGCCACGGCCAAGGCAGGCCAGCCAAAGCCAGCAGCATGCCATGCCAAGGCCTAGGCCAGCAGCATGCCATGCCACGGCCAAGGCAGCCCAGCCAAAGCCAGCAGCATGCCATATCAAGGCCAAGGCCAGCAGCATGCCATGCCACGGCCAAGGCAGCCCAGCCAAAGCCAGCAGCATGCCATGCCATGGCCTAGGCCAGCAGCATGCCATGCCACGGCCAAGGCAGGCCAGCCAAAGCCAGCAGCATGCCATGCCAAGGCCTAGGCCAGCAGCATGCCATGCCACGGCCAAAACAGGCCAGCCAAAGCCAGCAGCATGCCATGCCAAGGCCTAGGCCAGCAGCATGCCATGCCACGGCCAAGGCAGGCCAGCCAAAGCCAGCAGCATGCCATGCCAAGGCCAAGGCCAGCAGCATGCCATGCCACGGCCTAGGCCAGCAGCATGCCATGCCACGGCCAAGGCAGCCCAGCCAAAGCCAGCAGCATGCCATGCCAAGGCCTAGGCCAGCAGCATGCCATGCCACGGCCAAGGCAGCCCAGCCAAAGCCAGCAGCATGCCATGCCAAGGCCAAGGCCAGCAGCATGCCATGCCACGGCCAAGGCAGCCCAGCCAAAGCCAGCAGCATGCCATGCCAAGGCCAAGGCCAGCAGCATGCCATGCCACGGCCAAGGCAGCCCAGCCAAAGCCAGCAGCATGCCATGCCAAGGACTAGGCCAGCAGCATGCCATGCCACGGCCAAGGCAGGCCAGCCAAAGCCAACAGCATGGCATGCCAAGGCCAAGGCCAGCAGCATGCCATGCCACGGCCAAGGCAGCCCAGCCAAAGCCAGCAGCATGCCATGCCAAGGCCTAGGCCAGCAGCATGCCATGCCACGGCCAAGGCAGGCCAGCCAAAGCGAGCAGCATGCCATGCCAAGGCCTAGGCCAGCAGCATGCCATGCCACGGCCAAGGCAGCCCAACCAAAGCCAGCAGCATGCCATGCCAAGGCTTAGGCCAGCAGCATGCCATGCCACGGCCAAGGCAGGCCAGCCAAAGCCAGCAGCATGCCATGCCAAGGCCTAGGCCAGCAGCATGCCATGCCACGGCCAAGGCAGGCAAGCCAAAGCCAGCAGCATGCCATGCCAAGGCCATGGCCAGCAGCATGCCATGCCACGGCCAAGGCAGCCCAGCCAAAGCCAGCAGCATGCCATGCCAAGGCCAAGGCCAGCAGCATGCCATGCCACGGCCAAGGCAGCCCAGCCAAAGCCAGCAGCATGCCATGCCAAGGCCTAGGCCAGCAGCATGCCATGCCACGGCCAAGGCAGGCCAGCCAAAGCCAGCAGCATGCCATGCCAAGGCCAAGGCCAGCAGCATGCCATGCCAAGGCCTAGGCCAGCAGCATGCCATGCCACGGCCAAGGCAGGCCAGCCAAAGCCAGCAGCATGCCATGCCAAGGCCTAGGCCACCAGCATGCCATGCCACGGCCAAGGCAGCCCAGCCAAAGCCAGCAGCATGCCATGCCAAGGCCAAGGCCAGCAGCATGCCATGCCACGGCCAAGGCAGCCCAGCCAAAGCCAGCAGCATGCCATGCCAAGGCCTAGGCCAGCAGCATGCCATGCCACGGCCAAGGCAGGCCAGCCAAAGCCAGCAACATGCCATGCCAAGGCCTAGGCCAGCAGCATGCCATGCCACGGCCAAGGCAGCCCAGCCAAAGCCAGCAGCATGCCATATCACGGCCAAGGGCAGCAGCATGCCATGCCACGGCCAAGGCAGCCCAGCCAAAGCCAGCAGCATGCCATGCCATGGCCTAGGCCAGCAGCATGCCATGCCACGGCCAAGGCAGGCCAGCCAAAGCCAGCAGCATGCCATGCCAAGGCCAAGGCCAGCAGCATGCCATGCCACGGCCAAGGCAGGCCAGCCAAAGCCAGCAGCATGCCATGCCAAGGCCTAGGCCAGCAGCATGCCATGGCACGGCCAAGGCAGCCCAGCCAAAGCCAGCAGCATGCCATATCAAGGCCAAGGCCAGCAGCATGCCATGCCACGGCCAAGGCAGCCCAGCCAAAGCCAGCAGCATGCCATGCCATGGCCTAGGCCAGCAGCATGCCATGCCACGGCCAAGGCAGGCCAGCCAAAGCCAGCAGCATGCCATGCCAAGGCCTAGGCCAGCAGCATGCCATGCCACGGCCAAAACAGGCCAGCCAAAGCCAGCAGCATGCCATGCCAAGGCCTAGGCCAGCAGCATGCCATGCCACGGCCAAGGCAGGCCAGCCAAAGCCAGCAGCATGCCATGCCAAGGCCAAGGCCAGCAGCATGCCATGCCACGGCCTAGGCCAGCAGCATGCCATGCCACGGCCAAGGCAGCCCAGCCAAAGCCAGCAGCATGCCATGCCAAGGCCTAGGCCAGCAGCATGCCATGCCACGGCCAAGGCAGCCCAGCCAAAGCCAGCAGCATGCCATGCCAAGGCCAAGGCCAGCAGCATGCCATGCCACGGCCAAGGCAGCCCAGCCAAAGCCAGCAGCATGCCATGCCAAGGCCAAGGCCAGCAGCATGCCATGCCACGGCCAAGGCAGCCCAGCCAAAGCCAGCAGCATGCCATGCCAAGGCCTAGGCCAGCAGCATGCCATGCCACGGCCAAGGCAGGCCAGCCAAAGCCAACAGCATGGCATGCCAAGGCCAAGGCCAGCAGCATGCCATGCCACGGCCAAGGCAGCCCAGCCAAAGCCAGCAGCATGCCATGCCAAGGCCTAGGCCAGCAGCATGCCATGCCACGGCCAAGGCAGGCCAGCCAAAGCGAGCAGCATGCCATGCCAAGGCCTAGGCCAGCAGCATGCCATGCCACGGCCAAGGCAGCCCAACCAAAGCCAGCAGCATGCCATGCCAAGGCTTAGGCCAGCAGCATGCCATGCCACGGCCAAGGCAGGCCAGCCAAAGCCAGCAGCATGCCATGCCAAGGCCTAGGCCACCAGCATGCCATGCCACGGCCAAGGCAGCCCAGCCAAAGCCAGCAGCATGCCATGCCAAGGCCAAGGCCAGCAGCATGCCATGCCACGGCCAAGGCAGCCCAGCCAAAGCCAGCAGCATGCCATGCCAAGGCCTAGGCCAGCAGCATGCCATGCCACGGCCAACGCAGGCCAGCCAAAGCCAGCAGCATGCCATGCCAAGGCCTAGGCCAGCAGCATGCCATGCCACGGCCATGGCAGCCCAGCCAAAGCCAGCAGCATGCCATATCAAGGCCAAGGGCAGCAGCATGCCATGCCACGGCCAAGGCAGCCCAGCCAAAGCCAGCAGCATGCCATGCCATGGCCTAGGCCAGCAGCATGCCATGCCACGGCCAAGGCAGGCCAGCCAAAGCCAGCAGCATGCCATGCCAAGGCCAAGGCCAGCAGCATGCCATGCCACGGCCAAGGCAGCCCAGCCAAAGCCAGCAGCATGCCATGCCAAGGCCTAGGCCAGCAGCATGCCATGCCACGGCCAAGGCAGCCCAGCCAAAGCCAGCAGCATGCCATATCAAGGCCAAGGCCAGCAGCATGCCATGCCACGGCCAAGGCAGCCCAGCCAAAGCCAGCAGCATGCCATGCCATGCCTAGGCCAGCAGCATGCCATGCCACGGCCAAGGCAGGCCAGCCAAAGCCAGCAGCATTCCATGCCAAGGCCTAGGCCAGCAGCATGCCATGCCACGGCCAAGGCAGGCCAGCCAAAGCCAGCAGCATGCCATGCCAAGGCCAAGGCCAGCAGCATGCCATGCCACGGCCAAGGCAGGCCTGCCAAAGCCAGCAGCATGCCATGCCAAGGCCAAGGCCAGCAGCATGCCATGCCAAGGCCAAGGCCAGCAGCATGCCATGCCACGGCCAAGGCTGCCAGCCAAAGCCAGCAGCATGCCATGCCAAGGCCTAGGCCAGCAGCATACCATGCCAAGGCCTAGGCCAGCAGCATGCCATGCCACGGCCAAGGCAGCCCAGCCAAAGCCAGCAGCATGCCATGCCAAGGCCTAGGCCAGCAGCATGCCATGCCTCGGCCCCGGCCCGCATGACATGCCACGGCCTCGGACCGCATGCCTTGCTACGGCGTCGCCCAACATGCCATGCCACAGCCTCGGCCCGCATGCCGTGCCACGGCCTCGGCCTCGGCCCGCATGCCTTGCTACGACGTTGGCCAACATGCCATGCCACGGCCCCGGCCCGCATGCCTTGCCACCGCGTTGCCCAGCATGCCACGCCACCGCGTTGCCTGGCGTGCCATGCCTTGGCCAACATGTCGTGCCACGGCCTCGGCCCGCATGCCATGCCATGCCACGGCCATCATGTCTTGCCACGGCGTTGCCAAACATGCCATGCCACGGCCTCGGCCCGCATGCCTTGCTACGGCGTCGCCCAACATGCCATGACATGCCACGGCCTCGGCCCGCATGCCTTGCTACGGCGTCGCCCAACATGCCATGCCACGGCCTCGGCCCGCATGCCTTGCGACGGCGTCGCCCAACATGCCATGCCACGGCCTCTGCCCGCATGCCATGCCACGGCCTCGGCCCGCGTGACATGCCACGGCCTCGGCCCGCATGCATTGCCACGACGTCGCCCAACTTGCCATGCCACGGCCTCGGCCCGCATGCCATGCCACGGCCTCGGCTCGCATGACATGCCACGGCCTCGGCCCGCATGCCTTGCTACGGCGTCGCCCAACATGCCATGCCACGGCCTCGGCCCGCATGCCATGCCATGGCCTCGGCCCGCATGACATGCCACGGCCTCGGACCGCATGCCTTGCCACGGCGTCGCCCAACATGCCATGCCACGGCCCCGGCCCGCATGCCTTCCCACCGCGTTGCCCGGCGTGCCATGCCACCGCGTTGCCCGGCGTGCCATGCCTTAGCCTTGGCCAACATGTCGTGCCACGGCCTCGGCCCGCATGCCATGCCATGCCACGGCCCGCATGTCTTGCCACGGCGTTGCCAAACATGCCATGCCACGGCCTCGGCCCGCATGCCTTGCCACGGCCTCGGCCAACATGCCATGCCACGGCCTCGGCCCGCATGCCATGCCACGGCCTCGGCCCGCATGACATGCCACGGCCTCGGCCCGCATGCCTTGCTACGGCGTCGCCCAACATGCCATGCCACGGCCTCGGCCCGCATGCCATGCCACGGCCTCGGCCCGCATGCCTTGCCACCGCGTTGCCCAGCATGCCATGCCACCGCGTTGCCCGGCGTGCCATGCCTTAGCCTTGGCCAACATGTCGTGCCACGGCCTCGGCCCGCATGCCATGCCACGGACGGCCTCGGCCCGCATGCCATGCCACGGCCTCGGCCCGCATGTCTTGCCACGGCGTTGCCCAACATGCCATGCCACGGCCTCGGCCCCCATGCCTTGCCACCGCGCTGCCCAGCATGCCAATGCACCGCGTTGCCCGGCGTGCCATGCCTTAGCCTTGGCCAACATGCCACGCCACGGCCTCGGCCCGCATGGCTTGCCAGGGCGTTGCCCAACATGCCATGCCACGGCCTCGGCCCGCATGTCTTGCCACGGCGTTGCCCAACATGCCATGCCATGCCACGCCATGGCCTCGGCCCGCATGCCATGCCACGGCCTCGGCCCGCATGCCATGCCATGCCACGGCCTCGGCCCGCATGCCATGCCACGGCCTCGGCCCGCATGCCTTGCCACGGCCTCGGCCCGCATGCCATGCCACGGCCTCGGCCAGCATGCCATGCCAAGGCCTCGGCCCGCATGCCTTGCCACGGCGTTGCCCAGCATGCCATGCCACCGCGTTGCCCAGCGGGCCGTGCCGCGGCCTCGGCCCGCATGCCTTGCGACTGCCTTGGCCAGCGTGCCATGCCACAGCGTGCCATGCCTTAGCCTTGGCCAACATGCCATGCCACTGCCTTGGCCAGCATGTCGTGCCACCGCCACGGCCAGCATGCCATGCCGGTCCGTTGCCCAGCATGCCACGGCCGTGGCGGCATGGCAAGCCACGGCCTCGGCCAGCATGCCATGCCACGGCCTCGGCCAGCATGCCATGGCACTGTCTTGGTCAGCATGCCATGCCATGGCACCGCCTTGTCCAGCACGCCGTGTCGCAGCGTTGGCCAGCATGCCTTGGCCGGCATGCCATGCCAATGCCTTGGGCCAACATGGCGTGCCACGGGCTGGGCCATGCCGGTCCGTTGCCCGGCATGCCACGGCCGTGGCGGCATGGCAAGCCACGGCCTCGGCCAGCATGCCATGCCCCGGCCTCGCCCAGCATGCCATGGCACGGTCTTGGTCAGCATGCCATGCCATGGCACCGCCTTGTGCAGCGTTGGCCAGCATGCCTTGGCCGGCATGCCATGCCAATGCCTTGGGCCAACATGGCGTGCCACGGGCTGGGCGAGCACGGCATGCCACGGGCTGGGCGAGCATGCCACGCCACGGCCTTGGCTAGCAGCAAGGCATGCCACGGCCTCGGCGAGCATGCCATGCCATGCCAAGGCCAAGGCCAAAGCCAAGGCCAAGGAAGTGGGCAAGGCCAAGTCCCTGTGCAAGGCATGGCCAAGGCCATGGCCAAGGCCAAGGCCAAGGCCAAGGCCATGGCGTGCCACCGCCTCGATCGATCTTTTTGAACATGATTCTTTTATAATCTTACCCAAACCGTGCAACACAATTAAAAATGCACTACAATCAATTTTAAATGTCATTCCCTATTTTTTTGTAATTTTTCTGTAGCTTTTCGAATTTTTAAAGCCCTTATTTGGCATAAAAAAATCAAAATAAAATAAAAAAAATGAAAAAAATAATTTAATAATTTCTATAATTACTTGTGAATCATCCTTTAATTATGGGAATTTTTCCATAATTTTTTGACCATTTTTATTAATTTTTATTATTTTTTAAGTATTAATATCGAAATAAATTAAAATAAAATATTTTCTGTAAAAAAATATTTTTTTTAATTTTTTTTATGGTGTATTAAATTATTTCCTACAACTTTCATGTTGAAAGTTTTGGCAAAAAACCATTACTTTTTAAAAAAACCCCATTATGACTCCTCGAACATGCTTGATGTTTCCTCCTGCCAGATTGAAAAGGGCTTAACAGGCTATTATAAGGGGGGGGCACCTCCCTTGCCCAGGGCAAGGCAGTGGCAGGTACGCCCCATGTTGGGCGCGGCCTGGGCTGCGGCCTTGGGTTACATGCACTGCGGCTCGACCGCGGCCTGGGCTGCGGCCTGGGGCGGCTCGGCCGCGGCCTTGGGCGGCCTGGACCGCGGCCTTGGGCGGCCTTGCGCGGCCTGGGCGCGGCCTTGGGCGGCTCGGGCGCGGCCTTGGGCGGCCTGGGCGCGGCCTTGCGCGGCCTGGGCGCGGCCTTGGGCAGCATGGCGTGGCATGCGCGCGGGCGTGGGCGGCCTGGCATGCGCGCGGCATGGGCAGCACGGCATGGCATGCGCACGGCCTGGGCGGCCTGGCATGCAGCCGGCCTGGCATGCCCGCGGCGTGGGCAGCACGGCATGGCATGCGCACGGCCTGGGCGGCCTGGCATGCAGCTGGCCTGGCATGCCCGCGGCGTGGGCAGCACGGCATGGCATGCGCACGGCCTGGGCGGCCTGGCATGCAGCCGGCCTGGGCAGCACGGCATGGCGTGCGCACGGCCTGGGTGGCCTGGCATGCGGCCGGCCAGGGCAGCCTGGCCTGGCATGCCAGCGGCGTGGGCAGCGTGGCCTGTGCGAATACCGCGCGCGTGGTCTTTTGACCACGGTGCGCGTGTTGCGCGCATGGTCGCGCACGCCTTTGCACGCCTTCGCACGCAACGCACGTCTAGTGATAAGAACCGCAGCCAAGGCAGCCCAGCCCCAAGGCCAAGGCCAGCAGCATGGCATGCCACGGCGAAGGCAGCCCAGCCAAAGCCAGCAGCATGCCATGCCAAGGCCAGCAGCATGCCATGCCACGGCCAAGGCAGCCCAGCCAAAGCCAGCAGCATGCCATGCCAAGGCCAAGGCCAGCAGCATGCCATGCCACGGCCAAGGCAGCCCAGCCAAAGCCAGCAGCATGCCAAGCCAAGGCCAAGGCCAGCAGCATGCCATGCCACGGCCAAGGCAGCCCAGCCAAAGCCAGCAGCATGCCATGCCAAGGCCTAGGCCAGCAGCATGCCATGCCACGGCCAAGGCAGGCAAGCCAAAGCCAGCAGCACGCCATGCCAAGGCCAAGGCCAGCAGCATGCCATGCCACGGCCAAGGCAGCCCAGCCAAAGCCAGCAGCATGCCATGCCAAGGCCTAGGCCAGCAGCATGCCATGCCACGGCCAAGGCAGGCCAGCCAAAGCCAGCAACATGCCATGCCAAGGCCTAGGCCAGCAGCATGCCATGCCACGGCCAAGGCAGCCCAGCCAAAGCCAGCAGCATGCCATATCACGGCCAAGGGCAGCAGCATGCCATGCCACGGCCAAGGCAGCCCAGCCAAAGCCAGCAGCATGCCATGCCATGGCCTAGGCCAGCAGCATGCCATGCCACGGCCAAGGCAGGCCAGCCAAAGCCAGCAGCATGCCATGCCAAGGCCAAGGCCAGCAGCATGCCATGCCACGGCCAAGGCAGGCCAGCCAAAGCCAGCAGCATGCCATGCCAAGGCCTAGGCCAGCAGCATGCCATGGCACGGCCAAGGCAGCCCAGCCAAAGCCAGCAGCATGCCATATCAAGGCCAAGGCCAGCAGCATGCCATGCCACGGCCAAGGCAGCCCAGCCAAAGCCAGCAGCATGCCATGCCATGGCCTAGGCCAGCAGCATGCCATGCCACGGCCAAGGCAGGCCAGCCAAAGCCAGCAGCATGCCATGCCAAGGCCTAGGCCAGCAGCATGCCATGCCACGGCCAAAACAGGCCAGCCAAAGCCAGCAGCATGCCATGCCAAGGCCTAGGCCAGCAGCATGCCATGCCACGGCCAAGGCAGGCCAGCCAAAGCCAGCAGCATGCCATGCCAAGGCCAAGGCCAGCAGCATGCCATGCCACGGCCTAGGCCAGCAGCATGCCATGCCACGGCCAAGGCAGCCCAGCCAAAGCCAGCAGCATGCCATGCCAAGGCCTAGGCCAGCAGCATGCCATGCCACGGCCAAGGCAGCCCAGCCAAAGCCAGCAGCATGCCATGCCAAGGCCAAGGCCAGCAGCATGCCATGCCACGGCCAAGGCAGCCCAGCCAAAGCCAGCAGCATGCCATGCCAAGGCCAAGGCCAGCAGCATGCCATGCCACGGCCAAGGCAGCCCAGCCAAAGCCAGCAGCATGCCATGCCAAGGCCTAGGCCAGCAGCATGCCATGCCACGGCCAAGGCAGGCCAGCCAAAGCCAGCAGCATGCCATGCCAAGGCCAAGGCCAGCAGCATGCCATGCCACGGCCAAGGCAGCCCAACCAAAGCCAGCAGCATGCCATGCCAAGGCCTAGGCCAGCAGCATGCCATGCCACGGCCAAGGCAGGCCAGCCAAAGCCAGCAGCATGCCATGCCAAGGCCTAGGCCACCAGCATGCCATGCCACGGCCAAGGCAGCCCAGCCAAAGCCAGCAGCATGCCATGCCAAGGCCAAGGCCAGCAGCATGCCATGCCACGGCCAAGGCAGCCCAGCCAAAGCCAGCAGCATGCCATGCCAAGGCCTAGGCCAGCAGCATGCCATGCCACGGCCAAGGCAGGCCAGCCAAAGCCAGCAACATGCCATGCCAAGGCCTAGGCCAGCAGCATGCCATGCCACGGCCAAGGCAGCCCAGCCAAAGCCAGCAGCATGCCATATCACGGCCAAGGGCAGCAGCATGCCATGCCACGGCCAAGGCAGCCCAGCCAAAGCCAGCAGCATGCCATGCCATGGCCTAGGCCAGCAGCATGCCATGCCACGGCCAAGGCAGGCCAGCCAAAGCCAGCAGCATGCCATGCCAAGGCCAAGGCCAGCAGCATGCCATGCCACGGCCAAGGCAGGCCAGCCAAAGCCAGCAGCATGCCATGCCAAGGCCTAGGCCAGCAGCATGCCATGCCACGGCCAAGGCAGCCCAGCCAAAGCCAGCAGCATGCCATATCAAGGCCAAGGCCAGCAGCATGCCATGCCACGGCCAAGGCAGCCCAGCCAAAGCCAGCAGCATGCCATGCCATGGCCTAGGCCAGCAGCATGCCATGCCACGGCCAAGGCAGGCCAGCCAAAGCCAGCAGCATGCCATGCCAAGGCCTAGGCCAGCAGCATGCCATGCCACGGCCAAAACAGGCCAGCCAAAGCCAGCAGCATGCCATGCCAAGGCCTAGGCCAGCAGCATGCCATGCCACGGCCAAGGCAGGCCAGCCAAAGCCAGCAGCATGCCATGCCAAGGCCAAGGCCAGCAGCATGCCATGCCACGGCCTAGGCCAGCAGCATGCCATGCCACGGCCAAGGCAGCCCAGCCAAAGCCAGCAGCATGCCATGCCAAGGCCTAGGCCAGCAGCATGCCATGCCACGGCCAAGGCAGCCCAGCCAAAGCCAGCAGCATGCCATGCCAAGGCCAAGGCCAGCAGCATGCCATGCCACGGCCAAGGCAGCCCAGCCAAAGCCAGCAGCATGCCATGCCAAGGCCAAGGCCAGCAGCATGCCATGCCACGGCCAAGGCAGCCCAGCCAAAGCCAGCAGCATGCCATGCCAAGGACTAGGCCAGCAGCATGCCATGCCACGGCCAAGGCAGGCCAGCCAAAGCCAACAGCATGGCATGCCAAGGCCAAGGCCAGCAGCATGCCATGCCACGGCCAAGGCAGCCCAGCCAAAGCCAGCAGCATGCCATGCCAAGGCCTAGGCCAGCAGCATGCCATGCCACGGCCAAGGCAGGCCAGCCAAAGCGAGCAGCATGCCATGCCAAGGCCTAGGCCAGCAGCATGCCATGCCACGGCCAAGGCAGCCCAACCAAAGCCAGCAGCATGCCATGCCAAGGCTTAGGCCAGCAGCATGCCATGCCACGGCCAAGGCAGGCCAGCCAAAGCCAGCAGCATGCCATGCCAAGGCCTAGGCCAGCAGCATGCCATGCCACGGCCAAGGCAGGCAAGCCAAAGCCAGCAGCATGCCATGCCAAGGCCATGGCCAGCAGCATGCCATGCCACGGCCAAGGCAGCCCAGCCAAAGCCAGCAGCATGCCATGCCAAGGCCAAGGCCAGCAGCATGCCATGCCACGGCCAAGGCAGCCCAGCCAAAGCCAGCAGCATGCCATGCCAAGGCCTAGGCCAGCAGCATGCCATGCCACGGCCAAGGCAGGCCAGCCAAAGCCAGCAGCATGCCATGCCAAGGCCAAGGCCAGCAGCATGCCATGCCACGGCCAAGGCAGCCCAACCAAAGCCAGCAGCATGCCATGCCAAGGCCTAGGCCAGCAGCATGCCATGCCACGGCCAAGGCAGGCCAGCCAAAGCCAGCAGCATGCCATGCCAAGGCCTAGGCCAGCAGCATGCCATGCCACGGCCAAGGCAGGCAAGCCAAAGCCAGCAGCATGCCATGCCAAGGCCAAGGCCAGCAGCATGCCATGCCACGGCCAAGGCAGCCCAGCCAAAGCCAGCAGCATGCCATGCCAAGGCCTAGGCCAGCAGCATGCCATGCCACGGCCAAGGCAGGCCAGCCAAAGCCAGCAACATGCCATGCCAAGGCCTAGGCCAGCAGCATGCCATGCCACGGCCAAGGCAGCCCAGCCAAAGCCAGCAGCATGCCATATCACGGCCAAGGGCAGCAGCATGCCATGCCACGGCCAAGGCAGCCCAGCCAAAGCCAGCAGCATGCCATGCCATGGCCTAGGCCAGCAGCATGCCATGCCACGGCCAAGGCAGGCCAGCCAAAGCCAGCAGCATGCCATGCCAAGGCCAAGGCCAGCAGCATGCCATGCCACGGCCAAGGCAGGCCAGCCAAAGCCAGCAGCATGCCATGCCAAGGCCTAGGCCAGCAGCATGCCATGGCACGGCCAAGGCAGCCCAGCCAAAGCCAGCAGCATGCCATATCAAGGCCAAGGCCAGCAGCATGCCATGCCACGGCCAAGGCAGCCCAGCCAAAGCCAGCAGCATGCCATGCCATGGCCTAGGCCAGCAGCATGCCATGCCACGGCCAAGGCAGGCCAGCCAAAGCCAGCAGCATGCCATGCCAAGGCCTAGGCCAGCAGCATGCCATGCCACGGCCAAAACAGGCCAGCCAAAGCCAGCAGCATGCCATGCCAAGGCCTAGGCCAGCAGCATGCCATGCCACGGCCAAGGCAGGCCAGCCAAAGCCAGCAGCATGCCATGCCAAGGCCAAGGCCAGCAGCATGCCATGCCACGGCCTAGGCCAGCAGCATGCCATGCCACGGCCAAGGCAGCCCAGCCAAAGCCAGCAGCATGCCATGCCAAGGCCTAGGCCAGCAGCATGCCATGCCACGGCCAAGGCAGCCCAGCCAAAGCCAGCAGCATGCCATGCCAAGGCCAAGGCCAGCAGCATGCCATGCCACGGCCAAGGCAGCCCAGCCAAAGCCAGCAGCATGCCATGCCAAGGCCAAGGCCAGCAGCATGCCATGCCACGGCCAAGGCAGCCCAGCCAAAGCCAGCAGCATGCCATGCCAAGGCCTAGGCCAGCAGCATGCCATGCCACGGCCAAGGCAGGCCAGCCAAAGCCAGCAGCATGCCATGCCAAGGCCAAGGCCAGCAGCATGCCATGCCACGGCCAAGGCAGCCCAACCAAAGCCAGCAGCATGCCATGCCAAGGCCTAGGCCAGTAGCATGCCATGCCACGGCCAAGGCAGGCCAGCCAAAGCCAGCAGCATGCCATGCCAAGGCCTAGGCCACCAGCATGCCATGCCACGGCCAAGGCAGCCCAGCCAAAGCCAGCAGCATGCCATGCCAAGGCCAAGGCCAGCAGCATGCCATGCCACGGCCAAGGCAGCCCAGCCAAAGCCAGCAGCATGTCATGCCAAGGCCTAGGCCAGCAGCATGCCATGCCACGGCCAAGGCAGGCCAGCCAAAGCCAGCAACATGCCATGCCAAGGCCTAGGCCAGCAGCATGCCATGCCACGGCCAAGGCAGCCCAGCCAAAGCCAGCAGCATGCCATATCACGGCCAAGGGCAGCAGCATGCCATGCCACGGCCAAGGCAGCCCAGCCAAAGCCAGCAGCATGCCATGCCATGGCCTAGGCCAGCAGCATGCCATGCCACGGCCAAGGCAGGCCAGCCAAAGCCAGCAGCATGCCATGCCAAGGCCAAGGCCAGCAGCATGCCATGCCACGGCCAAGGCAGGCCAGCCAAAGCCAGCAGCATGCCATGCCAAGGCCTAGGCCAGCAGCATGCCATGCCACGGCCAAGGCAGCCCAGCCAAAGCCAGCAGCATGCCATATCAAGGCCAAGGCCAGCAGCATGCCATGCCACGGCCAAGGCAGCCCAGCCAAAGCCAGCAGCATGCCATGCCATGGCCTAGGCCAGCAGCATGCCATGCCACGGCCAAGGCAGGCCAGCCAAAGCCAGCAGCATGCCATGCCAAGGCCTAGGCCAGCAGCATGCCATGCCACGGCCAAAACAGGCCAGCCAAAGCCAGCAGCATGCCATGCCAAGGCCTAGGCCAGCAGCATGCCATGCCACGGCCAAGGCAGGCCAGCCAAAGCCAGCAGCATGCCATGCCAAGGCCAAGGCCAGCAGCATGCCATGCCACGGCCTAGGCCAGCAGCATGCCATGCCACGGCCAAGGCAGCCCAGCCAAAGCCAGCAGCATGCCATGCCAAGGCCTAGGCCAGCAGCATGCCATGCCACGGCCAAGGCAGCCCAGCCAAAGCCAGCAGCATGCCATGCCAAGGCCAAGGCCAGCAGCATGCCATGCCACGGCCAAGGCAGCCCAGCCAAAGCCAGCAGCATGCCATGCCAAGGCCAAGGCCAGCAGCATGCCATGCCACGGCCAAGGCAGCCCAGCCAAAGCCAGCAGCATGCCATGCCAAGGACTAGGCCAGCAGCATGCCATGCCACGGCCAAGGCAGGCCAGCCAAAGCCAACAGCATGGCATGCCAAGGCCAAGGCCAGCAGCATGCCATGCCACGGCCAAGGCAGCCCAGCCAAAGCCAGCAGCATGCCATGCCAAGGCCTAGGCCAGCAGCATGCCATGCCACGGCCAAGGCAGGCCAGCCAAAGCGAGCAGCATGCCATGCCAAGGCCTAGGCCAGCAGCATGCCATGCCACGGCCAAGGCAGCCCAACCAAAGCCAGCAGCATGCCATGCCAAGGCTTAGGCCAGCAGCATGCCATGCCACGGCCAAGGCAGGCCAGCCAAAGCCAGCAGCATGCCATGCCAAGGCCTAGGCCAGCAGCATGCCATGCCACGGCCAAGGCAGGCAAGCCAAAGCCAGCAGCATGCCATGCCAAGGCCATGGCCAGCAGCATGCCATGCCACGGCCAAGGCAGCCCAGCCAAAGCCAGCAGCATGCCATGCCAAGGCCAAGGCCAGCAGCATGCCATGCCACGGCCAAGGCAGCCCAGCCAAAGCCAGCAGCATGCCATGCCAAGGCCTAGGCCAGCAGCATGCCATGCCACGGCCAAGGCAGGCCAGCCAAAGCCAGCAGCATGCCATGCCAAGGCCAAGGCCAGCAGCATGCCATGCCAAGGCCTAGGCCAGCAGCATGCCATGCCACGGCCAAGGCAGGCCAGCCAAAGCCAGCAGCATGCCATGCCAAGGCCTAGGCCACCAGCATGCCATGCCACGGCCAAGGCAGCCCAGCCAAAGCCAGCAGCATGCCATGCCAAGGCCAAGGCCAGCAGCATGCCATGCCACGGCCAAGGCAGCCCAGCCAAAGCCAGCAGCATGCCATGCCAAGGCCTAGGCCAGCAGCATGCCATGCCACGGCCAAGGCAGGCCAGCCAAAGCCAGCAACATGCCATGCCAAGGCCTAGGCCAGCAGCATGCCATGCCACGGCCAAGGCAGCCCAGCCAAAGCCAGCAGCATGCCATATCACGGCCAAGGGCAGCAGCATGCCATGCCACGGCCAAGGCAGCCCAGCCAAAGCCAGCAGCATGCCATGCCATGGCCTAGGCCAGCAGCATGCCATGCCACGGCCAAGGCAGGCCAGCCAAAGCCAGCAGCATGCCATGCCAAGGCCAAGGCCAGCAGCATGCCATGCCACGGCCAAGGCAGGCCAGCCAAAGCCAGCAGCATGCCATGCCAAGGCCTAGGCCAGCAGCATGCCATGGCACGGCCAAGGCAGCCCAGCCAAAGCCAGCAGCATGCCATATCAAGGCCAAGGCCAGCAGCATGCCATGCCACGGCCAAGGCAGCCCAGCCAAAGCCAGCAGCATGCCATGCCATGGCCTAGGCCAGCAGCATGCCATGCCACGGCCAAGGCAGGCCAGCCAAAGCCAGCAGCATGCCATGCCAAGGCCTAGGCCAGCAGCATGCCATGCCACGGCCAAAACAGGCCAGCCAAAGCCAGCAGCATGCCATGCCAAGGCCTAGGCCAGCAGCATGCCATGCCACGGCCAAGGCAGGCCAGCCAAAGCCAGCAGCATGCCATGCCAAGGCCAAGGCCAGCAGCATGCCATGCCACGGCCTAGGCCAGCAGCATGCCATGCCACGGCCAAGGCAGCCCAGCCAAAGCCAGCAGCATGCCATGCCAAGGCCTAGGCCAGCAGCATGCCATGCCACGGCCAAGGCAGCCCAGCCAAAGCCAGCAGCATGCCATGCCAAGGCCAAGGCCAGCAGCATGCCATGCAACGGCCAAGGCAGCCCAGCCAAAGCCAGCAGCATGCCATGCCAAGGCCAAGGCCAGCAGCATGCCATGCCACGGCCAAGGCAGCCCAGCCAAAGCCAGCAGCATGCCATGCCAAGGCCTAGGCCAGCAGCATGCCATGCCACGGCCAAGGCAGGCCAGCCAAAGCCAACAGCATGGCATGCCAAGGCCAAGGCCAGCAGCATGCCATGCCACGGCCAAGGCAGCCCAGCCAAAGCCAGCAGCATGCCATGCCAAGGCCTAGGCCAGCAGCATGCCATGCCACGGCCAAGGCAGGCCAGCCAAAGCGAGCAGCATGCCATGCCAAGGCCTAGGCCAGCAGCATGCCATGCCACGGCCAAGGCAGCCCAACCAAAGCCAGCAGCATGCCATGCCAAGGCTTAGGCCAGCAGCATGCCATGCCACGGCCAAGGCAGGCCAGCCAAAGCCAGCAGCATGCCATGCCAAGGCCTAGGCCACCAGCATGCCATGCCACGGCCAAGGCAGCCCAGCCAAAGCCAGCAGCATGCCATGCCAAGGCCAAGGCCAGCAGCATGCCATGCCACGGCCAAGGCAGCCCAGCCAAAGCCAGCAGCATGCCATGCCAAGGCCTAGGCCAGCAGCATGCCATGCCACGGCCAACGCAGGCCAGCCAAAGCCAGCAGCATGCCATGCCAAGGCCTAGGCCAGCAGCATGCCATGCCACGGCCATGGCAGCCCAGCCAAAGCCAGCAGCATGCCATATCAAGGCCAAGGGCAGCAGCATGCCATGCCACGGCCAAGGCAGCCCAGCCAAAGCCAGCAGCATGCCATGCCATGGCCTAGGCCAGCAGCATGCCATGCCACGGCCAAGGCAGGCCAGCCAAAGCCAGCAGCATGCCATGCCAAGGCCAAGGCCAGCAGCATGCCATGCCACGGCCAAGGCAGCCCAGCCAAAGCCAGCAGCATGCCATGCCAAGGCCTAGGCCAGCAGCATGCCATGCCACGGCCAAGGCAGCCCAGCCAAAGCCAGCAGCATGCCATATCAAGGCCAAGGCCAGCAGCATGCCATGCCACGGCCAAGGCAGCCCAGCCAAAGCCAGCAGCATGCCATGCCATGCCTAGGCCAGCAGCATGCCATGCCACGGCCAAGGCAGCCCAGCCAAAGCCAGCAGCATGCCAAGCCAAGGCCAAGGCCAGCAGCATGCCATGCCACGGCCAAGGCAGCCCAGCCAAAGCCAGCAGCATGCCATGCCAAGGCCTAGGCCAGCAGCATGCCATGCCACGGCCAAGGCAGGCAAGCCAAAGCCAGCAGCACGCCATGCCAAGGCCAAGGCCAGCAGCATGCCATGCCACGGCCAAGGCAGCCCAGCCAAAGCCAGCAGCATGCCATGCCAAGGCCTAGGCCAGCAGCATGCCATGCCACGGCCAAGGCAGGCCAGCCAAAGCCAGCAACATGCCATGCCAAGGCCTAGGCCAGCAGCATGCCATGCCACGGCCAAGGCAGCCCAGCCAAAGCCAGCAGCATGCCATATCACGGCCAAGGGCAGCAGCATGCCATGCCACGGCCAAGGCAGCCCAGCCAAAGCCAGCAGCATGCCATGCCATGGCCTAGGCCAGCAGCATGCCATGCCACGGCCAAGGCAGGCCAGCCAAAGCCAGCAGCATGCCATGCCAAGGCCAAGGCCAGCAGCATGCCATGCCACGGCCAAGGCAGGCCAGCCAAAGCCAGCAGCATGCCATGCCAAGGCCTAGGCCAGCAGCATGCCATGGCACGGCCAAGGCAGCCCAGCCAAAGCCAGCAGCATGCCATATCAAGGCCAAGGCCAGCAGCATGCCATGCCACGGCCAAGGCAGCCCAGCCAAAGCCAGCAGCATGCCATGCCATGGCCTAGGCCAGCAGCATGCCATGCCACGGCCAAGGCAGGCCAGCCAAAGCCAGCAGCATGCCATGCCAAGGCCTAGGCCAGCAGCATGCCATGCCACGGCCAAAACAGGCCAGCCAAAGCCAGCAGCATGCCATGCCAAGGCCTAGGCCAGCAGCATGCCATGCCACGGCCAAGGCAGGCCAGCCAAAGCCAGCAGCATGCCATGCCAAGGCCAAGGCCAGCAGCATGCCATGCCACGGCCTAGGCCAGCAGCATGCCATGCCACGGCCAAGGCAGCCCAGCCAAAGCCAGCAGCATGCCATGCCAAGGCCTAGGCCAGCAGCATGCCATGCCACGGCCAAGGCAGCCCAGCCAAAGCCAGCAGCATGCCATGCCAAGGCCAAGGCCAGCAGCATGCCATGCCACGGCCAAGGCAGCCCAGCCAAAGCCAGCAGCATGCCATGCCAAGGCCAAGGCCAGCAGCATGCCATGCCACGGCCAAGGCAGCCCAGCCAAAGCCAGCAGCATGCCATGCCAAGGCCTAGGCCAGCAGCATGCCATGCCACGGCCAAGGCAGGCCAGCCAAAGCCAGCAGCATGCCATGCCAAGGCCAAGGCCAGCAGCATGCCATGCCACGGCCAAGGCAGCCCAACCAAAGCCAGCAGCATGCCATGCCAAGGCCTAGGCCAGCAGCATGCCATGCCACGGCCAAGGCAGGCCAGCCAAAGCCAGCAGCATGCCATGCCAAGGCCTAGGCCACCAGCATGCCATGCCACGGCCAAGGCAGCCCAGCCAAAGCCAGCAGCATGCCATGCCAAGGCCAAGGCCAGCAGCATGCCATGCCACGGCCAAGGCAGCCCAGCCAAAGCCAGCAGCATGCCATGCCAAGGCCTAGGCCAGCAGCATGCCATGCCACGGCCAAGGCAGGCCAGCCAAAGCCAGCAACATGCCATGCCAAGGCCTAGGCCAGCAGCATGCCATGCCACGGCCAAGGCAGCCCAGCCAAAGCCAGCAGCATGCCATATCACGGCCAAGGGCAGCAGCATGCCATGCCACGGCCAAGGCAGCCCAGCCAAAGCCAGCAGCATGCCATGCCATGGCCTAGGCCAGCAGCATGCCATGCCACGGCCAAGGCAGGCCAGCCAAAGCCAGCAGCATGCCATGCCAAGGCCAAGGCCAGCAGCATGCCATGCCACGGCCAAGGCAGGCCAGCCAAAGCCAGCAGCATGCCATGCCAAGGCCTAGGCCAGCAGCATGCCATGCCACGGCCAAGGCAGCCCAGCCAAAGCCAGCAGCATGCCATATCAAGGCCAAGGCCAGCAGCATGCCATGCCACGGCCAAGGCAGCCCAGCCAAAGCCAGCAGCATGCCATGCCATGGCCTAGGCCAGCAGCATGCCATGCCACGGCCAAGGCAGGCCAGCCAAAGCCAGCAGCATGCCATGCCAAGGCCTAGGCCAGCAGCATGCCATGCCACGGCCAAAACAGGCCAGCCAAAGCCAGCAGCATGCCATGCCAAGGCCTAGGCCAGCAGCATGCCATGCCACGGCCAAGGCAGGCCAGCCAAAGCCAGCAGCATGCCATGCCAAGGCCAAGGCCAGCAGCATGCCATGCCACGGCCTAGGCCAGCAGCATGCCATGCCACGGCCAAGGCAGCCCAGCCAAAGCCAGCAGCATGCCATGCCAAGGCCTAGGCCAGCAGCATGCCATGCCACGGCCAAGGCAGCCCAGCCAAAGCCAGCAGCATGCCATGCCAAGGCCAAGGCCAGCAGCATGCCATGCCACGGCCAAGGCAGCCCAGCCAAAGCCAGCAGCATGCCATGCCAAGGCCAAGGCCAGCAGCATGCCATGCCACGGCCAAGGCAGCCCAGCCAAAGCCAGCAGCATGCCATGCCAAGGACTAGGCCAGCAGCATGCCATGCCACGGCCAAGGCAGGCCAGCCAAAGCCAACAGCATGGCATGCCAAGGCCAAGGCCAGCAGCATGCCATGCCACGGCCAAGGCAGCCCAGCCAAAGCCAGCAGCATGCCATGCCAAGGCCTAGGCCAGCAGCATGCCATGCCACGGCCAAGGCAGGCCAGCCAAAGCGAGCAGCATGCCATGCCAAGGCCTAGGCCAGCAGCATGCCATGCCACGGCCAAGGCAGCCCAACCAAAGCCAGCAGCATGCCATGCCAAGGCTTAGGCCAGCAGCATGCCATGCCACGGCCAAGGCAGGCCAGCCAAAGCCAGCAGCATGCCATGCCAAGGCCTAGGCCAGCAGCATGCCATGCCACGGCCAAGGCAGGCAAGCCAAAGCCAGCAGCATGCCATGCCAAGGCCATGGCCAGCAGCATGCCATGCCACGGCCAAGGCAGCCCAGCCAAAGCCAGCAGCATGCCATGCCAAGGCCAAGGCCAGCAGCATGCCATGCCACGGCCAAGGCAGCCCAGCCAAAGCCAGCAGCATGCCATGCCAAGGCCTAGGCCAGCAGCATGCCATGCCACGGCCAAGGCAGGCCAGCCAAAGCCAGCAGCATGCCATGCCAAGGCCAAGGCCAGCAGCATGCCATGCCACGGCCAAGGCAGCCCAACCAAAGCCAGCAGCATGCCATGCCAAGGCCTAGGCCAGCAGCATGCCATGCCACGGCCAAGGCAGGCCAGCCAAAGCCAGCAGCATGCCATGCCAAGGCCTAGGCCAGCAGCATGCCATGCCACGGCCAAGGCAGGCAAGCCAAAGCCAGCAGCATGCCATGCCAAGGCCAAGGCCAGCAGCATGCCATGCCACGGCCAAGGCAGCCCAGCCAAAGCCAGCAGCATGCCATGCCAAGGCCTAGGCCAGCAGCATGCCATGCCACGGCCAAGGCAGGCCAGCCAAAGCCAGCAACATGCCATGCCAAGGCCTAGGCCAGCAGCATGCCATGCCACGGCCAAGGCAGCCCAGCCAAAGCCAGCAGCATGCCATATCACGGCCAAGGGCAGCAGCATGCCATGCCACGGCCAAGGCAGCCCAGCCAAAGCCAGCAGCATGCCATGCCATGGCCTAGGCCAGCAGCATGCCATGCCACGGCCAAGGCAGGCCAGCCAAAGCCAGCAGCATGCCATGCCAAGGCCAAGGCCAGCAGCATGCCATGCCACGGCCAAGGCAGGCCAGCCAAAGCCAGCAGCATGCCATGCCAAGGCCTAGGCCAGCAGCATGCCATGGCACGGCCAAGGCAGCCCAGCCAAAGCCAGCAGCATGCCATATCAAGGCCAAGGCCAGCAGCATGCCATGCCACGGCCAAGGCAGCCCAGCCAAAGCCAGCAGCATGCCATGCCATGGCCTAGGCCAGCAGCATGCCATGCCACGGCCAAGGCAGGCCAGCCAAAGCCAGCAGCATGCCATGCCAAGGCCTAGGCCAGCAGCATGCCATGCCACGGCCAAAACAGGCCAGCCAAAGCCAGCAGCATGCCATGCCAAGGCCTAGGCCAGCAGCATGCCATGCCACGGCCAAGGCAGGCCAGCCAAAGCCAGCAGCATGCCATGCCAAGGCCAAGGCCAGCAGCATGCCATGCCACGGCCTAGGCCAGCAGCATGCCATGCCACGGCCAAGGCAGCCCAGCCAAAGCCAGCAGCATGCCATGCCAAGGCCTAGGCCAGCAGCATGCCATGCCACGGCCAAGGCAGCCCAGCCAAAGCCAGCAGCATGCCATGCCAAGGCCAAGGCCAGCAGCATGCCATGCCACGGCCAAGGCAGCCCAGCCAAAGCCAGCAGCATGCCATGCCAAGGCCAAGGCCAGCAGCATGCCATGCCACGGCCAAGGCAGCCCAGCCAAAGCCAGCAGCATGCCATGCCAAGGCCTAGGCCAGCAGCATGCCATGCCACGGCCAAGGCAGGCCAGCCAAAGCCAGCAGCATGCCATGCCAAGGCCAAGGCCAGCAGCATGCCATGCCACGGCCAAGGCAGCCCAACCAAAGCCAGCAGCATGCCATGCCAAGGCCTAGGCCAGCAGCATGCCATGCCACGGCCAAGGCAGGCCAGCCAAAGCCAGCAGCATGCCATGCCAAGGCCTAGGCCACCAGCATGCCATGCCACGGCCAAGGCAGCCCAGCCAAAGCCAGCAGCATGCCATGCCAAGGCCAAGGCCAGCAGCATGCCATGCCACGGCCAAGGCAGCCCAGCCAAAGCCAGCAGCATGTCATGCCAAGGCCTAGGCCAGCAGCATGCCATGCCACGGCCAAGGCAGGCCAGCCAAAGCCAGCAACATGCCATGCCAAGGCCTAGGCCAGCAGCATGCCATGCCACGGCCAAGGCAGCCCAGCCAAAGCCAGCAGCATGCCATATCACGGCCAAGGGCAGCAGCATGCCATGCCACGGCCAAGGCAGCCCAGCCAAAGCCAGCAGCATGCCATGCCATGGCCTAGGCCAGCAGCATGCCATGCCACGGCCAAGGCAGGCCAGCCAAAGCCAGCAGCATGCCATGCCAAGGCCAAGGCCAGCAGCATGCCATGCCACGGCCAAGGCAGGCCAGCCAAAGCCAGCAGCATGCCATGCCAAGGCCTAGGCCAGCAGCATGCCATGCCACGGCCAAGGCAGCCCAGCCAAAGCCAGCAGCATGCCATATCAAGGCCAAGGCCAGCAGCATGCCATGCCACGGCCAAGGCAGCCCAGCCAAAGCCAGCAGCATGCCATGCCATGGCCTAGGCCAGCAGCATGCCATGCCACGGCCAAGGCAGGCCAGCCAAAGCCAGCAGCATGCCATGCCAAGGCCTAGGCCAGCAGCATGCCATGCCACGGCCAAAACAGGCCAGCCAAAGCCAGCAGCATGCCATGCCAAGGCCTAGGCCAGCAGCATGCCATGCCACGGCCAAGGCAGGCCAGCCAAAGCCAGCAGCATGCCATGCCAAGGCCAAGGCCAGCAGCATGCCATGCCACGGCCTAGGCCAGCAGCATGCCATGCCACGGCCAAGGCAGCCCAGCCAAAGCCAGCAGCATGCCATGCCAAGGCCTAGGCCAGCAGCATGCCATGCCACGGCCAAGGCAGCCCAGCCAAAGCCAGCAGCATGCCATGCCAAGGCCAAGGCCAGCAGCATGCCATGCCACGGCCAAGGCAGCCCAGCCAAAGCCAGCAGCATGCCATGCCAAGGCCAAGGCCAGCAGCATGCCATGCCACGGCCAAGGCAGCCCAGCCAAAGCCAGCAGCATGCCATGCCAAGGACTAGGCCAGCAGCATGCCATGCCACGGCCAAGGCAGGCCAGCCAAAGCCAACAGCATGGCATGCCAAGGCCAAGGCCAGCAGCATGCCATGCCACGGCCAAGGCAGCCCAGCCAAAGCCAGCAGCATGCCATGCCAAGGCCTAGGCCAGCAGCATGCCATGCCACGGCCAAGGCAGGCCAGCCAAAGCGAGCAGCATGCCATGCCAAGGCCTAGGCCAGCAGCATGCCATGCCACGGCCAAGGCAGCCCAACCAAAGCCAGCAGCATGCCATGCCAAGGCTTAGGCCAGCAGCATGCCATGCCACGGCCAAGGCAGGCCAGCCAAAGCCAGCAGCATGCCATGCCAAGGCCTAGGCCAGCAGCATGCCATGCCACGGCCAAGGCAGGCAAGCCAAAGCCAGCAGCATGCCATGCCAAGGCCATGGCCAGCAGCATGCCATGCCACGGCCAAGGCAGCCCAGCCAAAGCCAGCAGCATGCCATGCCAAGGCCAAGGCCAGCAGCATGCCATGCCACGGCCAAGGCAGCCCAGCCAAAGCCAGCAGCATGCCATGCCAAGGCCTAGGCCAGCAGCATGCCATGCCACGGCCAAGGCAGGCCAGCCAAAGCCAGCAGCATGCCATGCCAAGGCCAAGGCCAGCAGCATGCCATGCCAAGGCCTAGGCCAGCAGCATGCCATGCCACGGCCAAGGCAGGCCAGCCAAAGCCAGCAGCATGCCATGCCAAGGCCTAGGCCACCAGCATGCCATGCCACGGCCAAGGCAGCCCAGCCAAAGCCAGCAGCATGCCATGCCAAGGCCAAGGCCAGCAGCATGCCATGCCACGGCCAAGGCAGCCCAGCCAAAGCCAGCAGCATGCCATGCCAAGGCCTAGGCCAGCAGCATGCCATGCCACGGCCAAGGCAGGCCAGCCAAAGCCAGCAACATGCCATGCCAAGGCCTAGGCCAGCAGCATGCCATGCCACGGCCAAGGCAGCCCAGCCAAAGCCAGCAGCATGCCATATCACGGCCAAGGGCAGCAGCATGCCATGCCACGGCCAAGGCAGCCCAGCCAAAGCCAGCAGCATGCCATGCCATGGCCTAGGCCAGCAGCATGCCATGCCACGGCCAAGGCAGGCCAGCCAAAGCCAGCAGCATGCCATGCCAAGGCCAAGGCCAGCAGCATGCCATGCCACGGCCAAGGCAGGCCAGCCAAAGCCAGCAGCATGCCATGCCAAGGCCTAGGCCAGCAGCATGCCATGGCACGGCCAAGGCAGCCCAGCCAAAGCCAGCAGCATGCCATATCAAGGCCAAGGCCAGCAGCATGCCATGCCACGGCCAAGGCAGCCCAGCCAAAGCCAGCAGCATGCCATGCCATGGCCTAGGCCAGCAGCATGCCATGCCACGGCCAAGGCAGGCCAGCCAAAGCCAGCAGCATGCCATGCCAAGGCCTAGGCCAGCAGCATGCCATGCCACGGCCAAAACAGGCCAGCCAAAGCCAGCAGCATGCCATGCCAAGGCCTAGGCCAGCAGCATGCCATGCCACGGCCAAGGCAGGCCAGCCAAAGCCAGCAGCATGCCATGCCAAGGCCAAGGCCAGCAGCATGCCATGCCACGGCCTAGGCCAGCAGCATGCCATGCCACGGCCAAGGCAGCCCAGCCAAAGCCAGCAGCATGCCATGCCAAGGCCTAGGCCAGCAGCATGCCATGCCACGGCCAAGGCAGCCCAGCCAAAGCCAGCAGCATGCCATGCCAAGGCCAAGGCCAGCAGCATGCCATGCAACGGCCAAGGCAGCCCAGCCAAAGCCAGCAGCATGCCATGCCAAGGCCAAGGCCAGCAGCATGCCATGCCACGGCCAAGGCAGCCCAGCCAAAGCCAGCAGCATGCCATGCCAAGGCCTAGGCCAGCAGCATGCCATGCCACGGCCAAGGCAGGCCAGCCAAAGCCAACAGCATGGCATGCCAAGGCCAAGGCCAGCAGCATGCCATGCCACGGCCAAGGCAGCCCAGCCAAAGCCAGCAGCATGCCATGCCAAGGCCTAGGCCAGCAGCATGCCATGCCACGGCCAAGGCAGGCCAGCCAAAGCGAGCAGCATGCCATGCCAAGGCCTAGGCCAGCAGCATGCCATGCCACGGCCAAGGCAGCCCAACCAAAGCCAGCAGCATGCCATGCCAAGGCTTAGGCCAGCAGCATGCCATGCCACGGCCAAGGCAGGCCAGCCAAAGCCAGCAGCATGCCATGCCAAGGCCTAGGCCACCAGCATGCCATGCCACGGCCAAGGCAGCCCAGCCAAAGCCAGCAGCATGCCATGCCAAGGCCAAGGCCAGCAGCATGCCATGCCACGGCCAAGGCAGCCCAGCCAAAGCCAGCAGCATGCCATGCCAAGGCCTAGGCCAGCAGCATGCCATGCCACGGCCAACGCAGGCCAGCCAAAGCCAGCAGCATGCCATGCCAAGGCCTAGGCCAGCAGCATGCCATGCCACGGCCATGGCAGCCCAGCCAAAGCCAGCAGCATGCCATATCAAGGCCAAGGGCAGCAGCATGCCATGCCACGGCCAAGGCAGCCCAGCCAAAGCCAGCAGCATGCCATGCCATGGCCTAGGCCAGCAGCATGCCATGCCACGGCCAAGGCAGGCCAGCCAAAGCCAGCAGCATGCCATGCCAAGGCCAAGGCCAGCAGCATGCCATGCCACGGCCAAGGCAGCCCAGCCAAAGCCAGCAGCATGCCATGCCAAGGCCTAGGCCAGCAGCATGCCATGCCACGGCCAAGGCAGCCCAGCCAAAGCCAGCAGCATGCCATATCAAGGCCAAGGCCAGCAGCATGCCATGCCACGGCCAAGGCAGCCCAGCCAAAGCCAGCAGCATGCCATGCCATGCCTAGGCCAGCAGCATGCCATGCCACGGCCAAGGCAGGCCAGCCAAAGCCAGCAGCATGCCATGCCAAGGCCTAGGCCAGCAGCATGCCATGCCACGGCCAAGGCAGGCCAGCCAAAGCCAGCAGCATGCCATGCCAAGGCCAAGGCCAGCAGCATGCCATGCCACGGCCAAGGCAGGCCTGCCAAAGCCAGCAGCATGCCATGCCAAGGCCAAGGCCAGCAGCATGCCATGCCAAGGCCAAGGCCAGCAGCATGCCATGCCACGGCCAAGGCTGCCAGCCAAAGCCAGCAGCATGCCATGCCAAGGCCTAGGCCAGCAGCATACCATGCCAAGGCCTAGGCCAGCAGCATGCCATGCCACGGCCAAGGCAGCCCAGCCAAAGCCAGCAGCATGCCATGCCAAGGCCTAGGCCAGCAGCATGCCATGCCTCGGCCCCGGCCCGCATGACATGCCACGGCCTCGGACCGCATGCCTTGCTACGGCGTCGCCCAACATGCCATGCCACAGCCTCGGCCCGCATGCCGTGCCACGGCCTCGGCCTCGGCCCGCATGCCTTGCTACGACGTTGGCCAACATGCCATGCCACGGCCCCGGCCCGCATGCCTTGCCACCGCGTTGCCCAGCATGCCACGCCACCGCGTTGCCTGGCGTGCCATGCCTTGGCCAACATGTCGTGCCACGGCCTCGGCCCGCATGCCATGCCATGCCACGGCCATCATGTCTTGCCACGGCGTTGCCAAACATGCCATGCCACGGCCTCGGCCCGCATGCCTTGCTACGGCGTCGCCCAACATGCCATGACATGCCACGGCCTCGGCCCGCATGCCTTGCTACGGCGTCGCCCAACATGCCATGCCACGGCCTCGGCCCGCATGCCTTGCGACGGCGTCGCCCAACATGCCATGCCACGGCCTCTGCCCGCATGCCATGCCACGGCCTCGGCCCGCGTGACATGCCACGGCCTCGGCCCGCATGCATTGCCACGACGTCGCCCAACTTGCCATGCCACGGCCTCGGCCCGCATGCCATGCCACGGCCTCGGCTCGCATGACATGCCACGGCCTCGGCCCGCATGCCTTGCTACGGCGTCGCCCAACATGCCATGCCACGGCCTCGGCCCGCATGCCATGCCATGGCCTCGGCCCGCATGACATGCCACGGCCTCGGACCGCATGCCTTGCCACGGCGTCGCCCAACATGCCATGCCACGGCCCCGGCCCGCATGCCTTCCCACCGCGTTGCCCGGCGTGCCATGCCACCGCGTTGCCCGGCGTGCCATGCCTTAGCCTTGGCCAACATGTCGTGCCACGGCCTCGGCCCGCATGCCATGCCATGCCACGGCCCGCATGTCTTGCCACGGCGTTGCCAAACATGCCATGCCACGGCCTCGGCCCGCATGCCTTGCCACGGCCTCGGCCAACATGCCATGCCACGGCCTCGGCCCGCATGCCATGCCACGGCCTCGGCCCGCATGACATGCCACGGCCTCGGCCCGCATGCCTTGCTACGGCGTCGCCCAACATGCCATGCCACGGCCTCGGCCCGCATGCCATGCCACGGCCTCGGCCCGCATGCCTTGCCACCGCGTTGCCCAGCATGCCATGCCACCGCGTTGCCCGGCGTGCCATGCCTTAGCCTTGGCCAACATGTCGTGCCACGGCCTCGGCCCGCATGCCATGCCACGGACGGCCTCGGCCCGCATGCCATGCCACGGCCTCGGCCCGCATGTCTTGCCACGGCGTTGCCCAACATGCCATGCCACGGCCTCGGCCCCCATGCCTTGCCACCGCGCTGCCCAGCATGCCAATGCACCGCGTTGCCCGGCGTGCCATGCCTTAGCCTTGGCCAACATGCCACGCCACGGCCTCGGCCCGCATGGCTTGCCAGGGCGTTGCCCAACATGCCATGCCACGGCCTCGGCCCGCATGTCTTGCCACGGCGTTGCCCAACATGCCATGCCATGCCACGCCATGGCCTCGGCCCGCATGCCATGCCACGGCCTCGGCCCGCATGCCATGCCATGCCACGGCCTCGGCCCGCATGCCATGCCACGGCCTCGGCCCGCATGCCTTGCCACGGCCTCGGCCCGCATGCCATGCCACGGCCTCGGCCAGCATGCCATGCCAAGGCCTCGGCCCGCATGCCTTGCCACGGCGTTGCCCAGCATGCCATGCCACCGCGTTGCCCAGCGGGCCGTGCCGCGGCCTCGGCCCGCATGCCTTGCGACTGCCTTGGCCAGCGTGCCATGCCACAGCGTGCCATGCCTTAGCCTTGGCCAACATGCCATGCCACTGCCTTGGCCAGCATGTCGTGCCACCGCCACGGCCAGCATGCCATGCCGGTCCGTTGCCCAGCATGCCACGGCCGTGGCGGCATGGCAAGCCACGGCCTCGGCCAGCATGCCATGCCACGGCCTCGGCCAGCATGCCATGGCACTGTCTTGGTCAGCATGCCATGCCATGGCACCGCCTTGTCCAGCACGCCGTGTCGCAGCGTTGGCCAGCATGCCTTGGCCGGCATGCCATGCCAATGCCTTGGGCCAACATGGCGTGCCACGGGCTGGGCCATGCCGGTCCGTTGCCCGGCATGCCACGGCCGTGGCGGCATGGCAAGCCACGGCCTCGGCCAGCATGCCATGCCCCGGCCTCGCCCAGCATGCCATGGCACGGTCTTGGTCAGCATGCCATGCCATGGCACCGCCTTGTGCAGCGTTGGCCAGCATGCCTTGGCCGGCATGCCATGCCAATGCCTTGGGCCAACATGGCGTGCCACGGGCTGGGCGAGCACGGCATGCCACGGGCTGGGCGAGCATGCCACGCCACGGCCTTGGCTAGCAGCAAGGCATGCCACGGCCTCGGCGAGCATGCCATGCCATGCCAAGGCCAAGGCCAAAGCCAAGGCCAAGGAAGTGGGCAAGGCCAAGTCCCTGTGCAAGGCATGGCCAAGGCCATGGCCAAGGCCAAGGCCAAGGCCAAGGCCATGGCGTGCCACCGCCTCGATCGATCTTTTTGAACATGATTCTTTTATAATCTTACCCAAACCGTGCAACACAATTAAAAATGCACTACAATCAATTTTAAATGTCATTCCCTATTTTTTTGTAATTTTTCTGTAGCTTTTCGAATTTTTAAAGCCCTTATTTGGCATAAAAAAATCAAAATAAAATAAAAAAAATGAAAAAAATAATTTAATAATTTCTATAATTACTTGTGAATCATCCTTTAATTATGGGAATTTTTCCATAATTTTTTGACCATTTTTATTAATTTTTATTATTTTTTAAGTATTAATATCGAAATAAATTAAAATAAAATATTTTCTGTAAAAAAATATTTTTTTTAATTTTTTTTATGGTGTATTAAATTATTTCCTACAACTTTCATGTTGAAAGTTTTGGCAAAAAACCATTACTTTTTAAAAAAACCCCATTATGACTCCTCGAACATGCTTGATGTTTCCTCCTGCCAGATTGAAAAGGGCTTAACAGGCTATTATAAGGGGGGGGCACCTCCCTTGCCCAGGGCAAGGCAGTGGCAGGTACGCCCCATGTTGGGCGCGGCCTGGGCTGCGGCCTTGGGTTACATGCACTGCGGCTCGACCGCGGCCTGGGCTGCGGCCTGGGGCGGCTCGGCCGCGGCCTTGGGCGGCCTGGACCGCGGCCTTGGGCGGCCTTGCGCGGCCTGGGCGCGGCCTTGGGCGGCTCGGGCGCGGCCTTGGGCGGCCTGGGCGCGGCCTTGCGCGGCCTGGGCGCGGCCTTGGGCAGCATGGCGTGGCATGCGCGCGGGCGTGGGCGGCCTGGCATGCGCGCGGCATGGGCAGCACGGCATGGCATGCGCACGGCCTGGGCGGCCTGGCATGCAGCCGGCCTGGCATGCCCGCGGCGTGGGCAGCACGGCATGGCATGCGCACGGCCTGGGCGGCCTGGCATGCAGCTGGCCTGGCATGCCCGCGGCGTGGGCAGCACGGCATGGCATGCGCACGGCCTGGGCGGCCTGGCATGCAGCCGGCCTGGGCAGCACGGCATGGCATGCGCACGGCCTGGGTGGCCTGGCATGCGGCCGGCCAGGGCAGCCTGGCCTGGCATGCCAGCGGCGTGGGCAGCGTGGCCTGTGCGAATACCGCGCGCGTGGTCTTTTGACCACGGTGCGCGTGTTGCGCGCATGGTCGCGCACGCCTTTGCACGCCTTCGCACGCAACGCACGTCTAGTGATAAGAACCGCAGCCAAGGCAGCCCAGCCCCAAGGCCAAGGCCAGCAGCATGGCATGCCACGGCGAAGGCAGCCCAGCCAAAGCCAGCAGCATGCCATGCCAAGGCCAGCAGCATGCCATGCCACGGCCAAGGCAGCCCAGCCAAAGCCAGCAGCATGCCATGCCAAGGCCAAGGCCAGCAGCATGCCATGCCACGGCCAAGGCAGCCCAGCCAAAGCCAGCAGCATGCCAAGCCAAGGCCAAGGCCAGCAGCATGCCATGCCACGGCCAAGGCAGCCCAGCCAAAGCCAGCAGCATGCCATGCCAAGGCCTAGGCCAGCAGCATGCCATGCCACGGCCAAGGCAGGCAAGCCAAAGCCAGCAGCATGCCATGCCAAGGCCAAGGCCAGCAGCATGCCATGCCACGGCCAAGGCAGCCCAGCCAAAGCCAGCAGCATGCCATGCCAAGGCCTAGGCCAGCAGCATGCCATGCCACGGCCAAGGCAGGCCAGCCAAAGCCAGCAACATGCCATGCCAAGGCCTAGGCCAGCAGCATGCCATGCCACGGCCAAGGCAGCCCAGCCAAAGCCAGCAGCATGCCATATCACGGCCAAGGGCAGCAGCATGCCATGCCACGGCCAAGGCAGCCCAGCCAAAGCCAGCAGCATGCCATGCCATGGCCTAGGCCAGCAGCATGCCATGCCACGGCCAAGGCAGGCCAGCCAAAGCCAGCAGCATGCCATGCCAAGGCCAAGGCCAGCAGCATGCCATGCCACGGCCAAGGCAGGCCAGCCAAAGCCAGCAGCATGCCATGCCAAGGCCTAGGCCAGCAGCATGCCATGGCACGGCCAAGGCAGCCCAGCCAAAGCCAGCAGCATGCCATATCAAGGCCAAGGCCAGCAGCATGCCATGCCACGGCCAAGGCAGCCCAGCCAAAGCCAGCAGCATGCCATGCCATGGCCTAGGCCAGCAGCATGCCATGCCACGGCCAAGGCAGGCCAGCCAAAGCCAGCAGCATGCCATGCCAAGGCCTAGGCCAGCAGCATGCCATGCCACGGCCAAAACAGGCCAGCCAAAGCCAGCAGCATGCCATGCCAAGGCCTAGGCCAGCAGCATGCCATGCCACGGCCAAGGCAGGCCAGCCAAAGCCAGCAGCATGCCATGCCAAGGCCAAGGCCAGCAGCATGCCATGCCACGGCCTAGGCCAGCAGCATGCCATGCCACGGCCAAGGCAGCCCAGCCAAAGCCAGCAGCATGCCATGCCAAGGCCTAGGCCAGCAGCATGCCATGCCACGGCCAAGGCAGCCCAGCCAAAGCCAGCAGCATGCCATGCCAAGGCCAAGGCCAGCAGCATGCCATGCCACGGCCAAGGCAGCCCAGCCAAAGCCAGCAGCATGCCATGCCAAGGCCAAGGCCAGCAGCATGCCATGCCACGGCCAAGGCAGCCCAGCCAAAGCCAGCAGCATGCCATGCCAAGGCCTAGGCCAGCAGCATGCCATGCCACGGCCAAGGCAGGCCAGCCAAAGCCAGCAGCATGCCATGCCAAGGCCAAGGCCAGCAGCATGCCATGCCACGGCCAAGGCAGCCCAACCAAAGCCAGCAGCATGCCATGCCAAGGCCTAGGCCAGCAGCATGCCATGCCACGGCCAAGGCAGGCCAGCCAAAGCCAGCAGCATGCCATGCCAAGGCCTAGGCCACCAGCATGCCATGCCACGGCCAAGGCAGCCCAGCCAAAGCCAGCAGCATGCCATGCCAAGGCCAAGGCCAGCAGCATGCCATGCCACGGCCAAGGCAGCCCAGCCAAAGCCAGCAGCATGCCATGCCAAGGCCTAGGCCAGCAGCATGCCATGCCACGGCCAAGGCAGGCCAGCCAAAGCCAGCAACATGCCATGCCAAGGCCTAGGCCAGCAGCATGCCATGCCACGGCCAAGGCAGCCCAGCCAAAGCCAGCAGCATGCCATATCACGGCCAAGGGCAGCAGCATGCCATGCCACGGCCAAGGCAGCCCAGCCAAAGCCAGCAGCATGCCATGCCATGGCCTAGGCCAGCAGCATGCCATGCCACGGCCAAGGCAGGCCAGCCAAAGCCAGCAGCATGCCATGCCAAGGCCAAGGCCAGCAGCATGCCATGCCACGGCCAAGGCAGGCCAGCCAAAGCCAGCAGCATGCCATGCCAAGGCCTAGGCCAGCAGCATGCCATGCCACGGCCAAGGCAGCCCAGCCAAAGCCAGCAGCATGCCATATCAAGGCCAAGGCCAGCAGCATGCCATGCCACGGCCAAGGCAGCCCAGCCAAAGCCAGCAGCATGCCATGCCATGGCCTAGGCCAGCAGCATGCCATGCCACGGCCAAGGCAGGCCAGCCAAAGCCAGCAGCATGCCATGCCAAGGCCTAGGCCAGCAGCATGCCATGCCACGGCCAAAACAGGCCAGCCAAAGCCAGCAGCATGCCATGCCAAGGCCTAGGCCAGCAGCATGCCATGCCACGGCCAAGGCAGGCCAGCCAAAGCCAGCAGCATGCCATGCCAAGGCCAAGGCCAGCAGCATGCCATGCCACGGCCTAGGCCAGCAGCATGCCATGCCACGGCCAAGGCAGCCCAGCCAAAGCCAGCAGCATGCCATGCCAAGGCCTAGGCCAGCAGCATGCCATGCCACGGCCAAGGCAGCCCAGCCAAAGCCAGCAGCATGCCATGCCAAGGCCAAGGCCAGCAGCATGCCATGCCACGGCCAAGGCAGCCCAGCCAAAGCCAGCAGCATGCCATGCCAAGGCCAAGGCCAGCAGCATGCCATGCCACGGCCAAGGCAGCCCAGCCAAAGCCAGCAGCATGCCATGCCAAGGACTAGGCCAGCAGCATGCCATGCCACGGCCAAGGCAGGCCAGCCAAAGCCAACAGCATGGCATGCCAAGGCCAAGGCCAGCAGCATGCCATGCCACGGCCAAGGCAGCCCAGCCAAAGCCAGCAGCATGCCATGCCAAGGCCTAGGCCAGCAGCATGCCATGCCACGGCCAAGGCAGGCCAGCCAAAGCGAGCAGCATGCCATGCCAAGGCCTAGGCCAGCAGCATGCCATGCCACGGCCAAGGCAGCCCAACCAAAGCCAGCAGCATGCCATGCCAAGGCTTAGGCCAGCAGCATGCCATGCCACGGCCAAGGCAGGCCAGCCAAAGCCAGCAGCATGCCATGCCAAGGCCTAGGCCAGCAGCATGCCATGCCACGGCCAAGGCAGGCAAGCCAAAGCCAGCAGCATGCCATGCCAAGGCCATGGCCAGCAGCATGCCATGCCACGGCCAAGGCAGCCCAGCCAAAGCCAGCAGCATGCCATGCCAAGGCCAAGGCCAGCAGCATGCCATGCCACGGCCAAGGCAGCCCAGCCAAAGCCAGCAGCATGCCATGCCAAGGCCTAGGCCAGCAGCATGCCATGCCACGGCCAAGGCAGGCCAGCCAAAGCCAGCAGCATGCCATGCCAAGGCCAAGGCCAGCAGCATGCCATGCCAAGGCCTAGGCCAGCAGCATGCCATGCCACGGCCAAGGCAGGCCAGCCAAAGCCAGCAGCATGCCATGCCAAGGCCTAGGCCACCAGCATGCCATGCCACGGCCAAGGCAGCCCAGCCAAAGCCAGCAGCATGCCATGCCAAGGCCAAGGCCAGCAGCATGCCATGCCACGGCCAAGGCAGCCCAGCCAAAGCCAGCAGCATGCCATGCCAAGGCCTAGGCCAGCAGCATGCCATGCCACGGCCAAGGCAGGCCAGCCAAAGCCAGCAACATGCCATGCCAAGGCCTAGGCCAGCAGCATGCCATGCCACGGCCAAGGCAGCCCAGCCAAAGCCAGCAGCATGCCATATCACGGCCAAGGGCAGCAGCATGCCATGCCACGGCCAAGGCAGCCCAGCCAAAGCCAGCAGCATGCCATGCCATGGCCTAGGCCAGCAGCATGCCATGCCACGGCCAAGGCAGGCCAGCCAAAGCCAGCAGCATGCCATGCCAAGGCCAAGGCCAGCAGCATGCCATGCCACGGCCAAGGCAGGCCAGCCAAAGCCAGCAGCATGCCATGCCAAGGCCTAGGCCAGCAGCATGCCATGGCACGGCCAAGGCAGCCCAGCCAAAGCCAGCAGCATGCCATATCAAGGCCAAGGCCAGCAGCATGCCATGCCACGGCCAAGGCAGCCCAGCCAAAGCCAGCAGCATGCCATGCCATGGCCTAGGCCAGCAGCATGCCATGCCACGGCCAAGGCAGGCCAGCCAAAGCCAGCAGCATGCCATGCCAAGGCCTAGGCCAGCAGCATGCCATGCCACGGCCAAAACAGGCCAGCCAAAGCCAGCAGCATGCCATGCCAAGGCCTAGGCCAGCAGCATGCCATGCCACGGCCAAGGCAGGCCAGCCAAAGCCAGCAGCATGCCATGCCAAGGCCAAGGCCAGCAGCATGCCATGCCACGGCCTAGGCCAGCAGCATGCCATGCCACGGCCAAGGCAGCCCAGCCAAAGCCAGCAGCATGCCATGCCAAGGCCTAGGCCAGCAGCATGCCATGCCACGGCCAAGGCAGCCCAGCCAAAGCCAGCAGCATGCCATGCCAAGGCCAAGGCCAGCAGCATGCCATGCCACGGCCAAGGCAGCCCAGCCAAAGCCAGCAGCATGCCATGCCAAGGCCAAGGCCAGCAGCATGCCATGCCACGGCCAAGGCAGCCCAGCCAAAGCCAGCAGCATGCCATGCCAAGGCCTAGGCCAGCAGCATGCCATGCCACGGCCAAGGCAGGCCAGCCAAAGCCAACAGCATGGCATGCCAAGGCCAAGGCCAGCAGCATGCCATGCCACGGCCAAGGCAGCCCAGCCAAAGCCAGCAGCATGCCATGCCAAGGCCTAGGCCAGCAGCATGCCATGCCACGGCCAAGGCAGGCCAGCCAAAGCGAGCAGCATGCCATGCCAAGGCCTAGGCCAGCAGCATGCCATGCCACGGCCAAGGCAGCCCAACCAAAGCCAGCAGCATGCCATGCCAAGGCTTAGGCCAGCAGCATGCCATGCCACGGCCAAGGCAGGCCAGCCAAAGCCAGCAGCATGCCATGCCAAGGCCTAGGCCACCAGCATGCCATGCCACGGCCAAGGCAGCCCAGCCAAAGCCAGCAGCATGCCATGCCAAGGCCAAGGCCAGCAGCATGCCATGCCACGGCCAAGGCAGCCCAGCCAAAGCCAGCAGCATGCCATGCCAAGGCCTAGGCCAGCAGCATGCCATGCCACGGCCAACGCAGGCCAGCCAAAGCCAGCAGCATGCCATGCCAAGGCCTAGGCCAGCAGCATGCCATGCCACGGCCATGGCAGCCCAGCCAAAGCCAGCAGCATGCCATATCAAGGCCAAGGGCAGCAGCATGCCATGCCACGGCCAAGGCAGCCCAGCCAAAGCCAGCAGCATGCCATGCCATGGCCTAGGCCAGCAGCATGCCATGCCACGGCCAAGGCAGGCCAGCCAAAGCCAGCAGCATGCCATGCCAAGGCCAAGGCCAGCAGCATGCCATGCCACGGCCAAGGCAGCCCAGCCAAAGCCAGCAGCATGCCATGCCAAGGCCTAGGCCAGCAGCATGCCATGCCACGGCCAAGGCAGCCCAGCCAAAGCCAGCAGCATGCCATATCAAGGCCAAGGCCAGCAGCATGCCATGCCACGGCCAAGGCAGCCCAGCCAAAGCCAGCAGCATGCCATGCCATGCCTAGGCCAGCAGCATGCCATGCCACGGCCAAGGCAGGCCAGCCAAAGCCAGCAGCATGCCATGCCAAGGCCTAGGCCAGCAGCATGCCATGCCACGGCCAAGGCAGGCCAGCCAAAGCCAGCAGCATGCCATGCCAAGGCCAAGGCCAGCAGCATGCCATGCCACGGCCAAGGCAGGCCTGCCAAAGCCAGCAGCATGCCATGCCAAGGCCAAGGCCAGCAGCATGCCATGCCAAGGCCAAGGCCAGCAGCATGCCATGCCACGGCCAAGGCTGCCAGCCAAAGCCAGCAGCATGCCATGCCAAGGCCTAGGCCAGCAGCATACCATGCCAAGGCCTAGGCCAGCAGCATGCCATGCCACGGCCAAGGCAGCCCAGCCAAAGCCAGCAGCATGCCATGCCAAGGCCTAGGCCAGCAGCATGCCATGCCTCGGCCCCGGCCCGCATGACATGCCACGGCCTCGGACCGCATGCCTTGCTACGGCGTCGCCCAACATGCCATGCCACAGCCTCGGCCCGCATGCCGTGCCACGGCCTCGGCCTCGGCCCGCATGCCTTGCTACGACGTTGGCCAACATGCCATGCCACGGCCCCGGCCCGCATGCCTTGCCACCGCGTTGCCCAGCATGCCACGCCACCGCGTTGCCTGGCGTGCCATGCCTTGGCCAACATGTCGTGCCACGGCCTCGGCCCGCATGCCATGCCATGCCACGGCCATCATGTCTTGCCACGGCGTTGCCAAACATGCCATGCCACGGCCTCGGCCCGCATGCCTTGCTACGGCGTCGCCCAACATGCCATGACATGCCACGGCCTCGGCCCGCATGCCTTGCTACGGCGTCGCCCAACATGCCATGCCACGGCCTCGGCCCGCATGCCTTGCGACGGCGTCGCCCAACATGCCATGCCACGGCCTCTGCCCGCATGCCATGCCACGGCCTCGGCCCGCGTGACATGCCACGGCCTCGGCCCGCATGCATTGCCACGACGTCGCCCAACTTGCCATGCCACGGCCTCGGCCCGCATGCCATGCCACGGCCTCGGCTCGCATGACATGCCACGGCCTCGGCCCGCATGCCTTGCTACGGCGTCGCCCAACATGCCATGCCACGGCCTCGGCCCGCATGCCATGCCATGGCCTCGGCCCGCATGACATGCCACGGCCTCGGACCGCATGCCTTGCCACGGCGTCGCCCAACATGCCATGCCACGGCCCCGGCCCGCATGCCTTCCCACCGCGTTGCCCGGCGTGCCATGCCACCGCGTTGCCCGGCGTGCCATGCCTTAGCCTTGGCCAACATGTCGTGCCACGGCCTCGGCCCGCATGCCATGCCATGCCACGGCCCGCATGTCTTGCCACGGCGTTGCCAAACATGCCATGCCACGGCCTCGGCCCGCATGCCTTGCCACGGCCTCGGCCAACATGCCATGCCACGGCCTCGGCCCGCATGCCATGCCACGGCCTCGGCCCGCATGACATGCCACGGCCTCGGCCCGCATGCCTTGCTACGGCGTCGCCCAACATGCCATGCCACGGCCTCGGCCCGCATGCCATGCCACGGCCTCGGCCCGCATGCCTTGCCACCGCGTTGCCCAGCATGCCATGCCACCGCGTTGCCCGGCGTGCCATGCCTTAGCCTTGGCCAACATGTCGTGCCACGGCCTCGGCCCGCATGCCATGCCACGGACGGCCTCGGCCCGCATGCCATGCCACGGCCTCGGCCCGCATGTCTTGCCACGGCGTTGCCCAACATGCCATGCCACGGCCTCGGCCCCCATGCCTTGCCACCGCGCTGCCCAGCATGCCAATGCACCGCGTTGCCCGGCGTGCCATGCCTTAGCCTTGGCCAACATGCCACGCCACGGCCTCGGCCCGCATGGCTTGCCAGGGCGTTGCCCAACATGCCATGCCACGGCCTCGGCCCGCATGTCTTGCCACGGCGTTGCCCAACATGCCATGCCATGCCACGCCATGGCCTCGGCCCGCATGCCATGCCACGGCCTCGGCCCGCATGCCTTGCCATGCCACGGCCTCGGCCCGCATGCCATGCCACGGCCTCGGCCCGCATGCCTTGCCACGGCCTCGGCCCGCATGCCATGCCACGGCCTCGGCCAGCATGCCATGCCAAGGCCTCGGCCCGCATGCCTTGCCACGGCGTTGCCCAGCATGCCATGCCACCGCGTTGCCCAGCGGGCCGTGCCGCGGCCTCGGCCCGCATGCCTTGCGACTGCCTTGGCCAGCGTGCCATGCCACAGCGTGCCATGCCTTAGCCTTGGCCAACATGCCATGCCACTGCCTTGGCCAGCATGTCGTGCCACCGCCACGGCCAGCATGCCATGCCGGTCCGTTGCCCAGCATGCCACGGCCGTGGCGGCATGGCAAGCCACGGCCTCGGCCAGCATGCCATGCCACGGCCTCGGCCAGCATGCCATGGCACTGTCTTGGTCAGCATGCCATGCCATGGCACCGCCTTGTCCAGCACGCCGTGTCGCAGCGTTGGCCAGCATGCCTTGGCCGGCATGCCATGCCAATGCCTTGGGCCAACATGGCGTGCCACGGGCTGGGCCATGCCGGTCCGTTGCCCGGCATGCCACGGCCGTGGCGGCATGGCAAGCCACGGCCTCGGCCAGCATGCCATGCCCCGGCCTCGCCCAGCATGCCATGGCACGGTCTTGGTCAGCATGCCATGCCATGGCACCGCCTTGTGCAGCGTTGGCCAGCATGCCTTGGCCGGCATGCCATGCCAATGCCTTGGGCCAACATGGCGTGCCACGGGCTGGGCGAGCACGGCATGCCACGGGCTGGGCGAGCATGCCACGCCACGGCCTTGGCTAGCAGCAAGGCATGCCACGGCCTCGGCGAGCATGCCATGCCATGCCAAGGCCAAGGCCAAAGCCAAGGCCAAGGAAGTGGGCAAGGCCAAGTCCCTGTGCAAGGCATGGCCAAGGCCATGGCCAAGGCCAAGGCCAAGGCCAAGGCCATGGCGTGCCACCGCCTCGATCGATCTTTTTGAACATGATTCTTTTATAATCTTACCCAAACCGTGCAACACAATTAAAAATGCACTACAATCAATTTTAAATGTCATTCCCTATTTTTTTGTAATTTTTCTGTAGCTTTTCGAATTTTTAAAGCCCTTATTTGGCATAAAAAAATCAAAATAAAATAAAAAAAATGAAAAAAATAATTTAATAATTTCTATAATTACTTGTGAATCATCCTTTAATTATGGGAATTTTTCCATAATTTTTTGACCATTTTTATTAATTTTTATTATTTTTTAAGTATTAATATCGAAATAAATTAAAATAAAATATTTTCTGTAAAAAAATATTTTTTTTAATTTTTTTTATGGTGTATTAAATTATTTCCTACAACTTTCATGTTGAAAGTTTTGGCAAAAAACCATTACTTTTTAAAAAAACCCCATTATGACTCCTCGAACATGCTTGATGTTTCCTCCTGCCAGATTGAAAAGGGCTTAACAGGCTATTATAAGGGGGGGGCACCTCCCTTGCCCAGGGCAAGGCAGTGGCAGGTACGCCCCATGTTGGGCGCGGCCTGGGCTGCGGCCTTGGGTTACATGCACTGCGGCTCGACCGCGGCCTGGGCTGCGGCCTGGGGCGGCTCGGCCGCGGCCTTGGGCGGCCTGGACCGCGGCCTTGGGCGGCCTTGCGCGGCCTGGGCGCGGCCTTGGGCGGCTCGGGCGCGGCCTTGGGCGGCCTGGGCGCGGCCTTGCGCGGCCTGGGCGCGGCCTTGGGCAGCATGGCGTGGCATGCGCGCGGGCGTGGGCGGCCTGGCATGCGCGCGGCATGGGCAGCACGGCATGGCATGCGCACGGCCTGGGCGGCCTGGCATGCAGCCGGCCTGGCATGCCCGCGGCGTGGGCAGCACGGCATGGCATGCGCACGGCCTGGGCGGCCTGGCATGCAGCTGGCCTGGCATGCCCGCGGCGTGGGCAGCACGGCATGGCATGCGCACGGCCTGGGCGGCCTGGCATGCAGCCGGCCTGGGCAGCACGGCATGGCATGCGCACGGCCTGGGTGGCCTGGCATGCGGCCGGCCAGGGCAGCCTGGCCTGGCATGCCAGCGGCGTGGGCAGCGTGGCCTGTGCGAATACCGCGCGCGTGGTCTTTTGACCACGGTGCGCGTGTTGCGCGCATGGTCGCGCACGCCTTTGCACGCCTTCGCACGCAACGCACGTCTAGTGATAAGAACCGCAGCCAAGGCAGCCCAGCCCCAAGGCCAAGGCCAGCAGCATGGCATGCCACGGCGAAGGCAGCCCAGCCAAAGCCAGCAGCATGCCATGCCAAGGCCAGCAGCATGCCATGCCACGGCCAAGGCAGCCCAGCCAAAGCCAGCAGCATGCCATGCCAAGGCCAAGGCCAGCAGCATGCCATGCCACGGCCAAGGCAGCCCAGCCAAAGCCAGCAGCATGCCAAGCCAAGGCCAAGGCCAGCAGCATGCCATGCCACGGCCAAGGCAGCCCAGCCAAAGCCAGCAGCATGCCATGCCAAGGCCTAGGCCAGCAGCATGCCATGCCACGGCCAAGGCAGGCAAGCCAAAGCCAGCAGCATGCCATGCCAAGGCCAAGGCCAGCAGCATGCCATGCCACGGCCAAGGCAGCCCAGCCAAAGCCAGCAGCATGCCATGCCAAGGCCTAGGCCAGCAGCATGCCATGCCACGGCCAAGGCAGGCCAGCCAAAGCCAGCAACATGCCATGCCAAGGCCTAGGCCAGCAGCATGCCATGCCACGGCCAAGGCAGCCCAGCCAAAGCCAGCAGCATGCCATATCACGGCCAAGGGCAGCAGCATGCCATGCCACGGCCAAGGCAGCCCAGCCAAAGCCAGCAGCATGCCATGCCATGGCCTAGGCCAGCAGCATGCCATGCCACGGCCAAGGCAGGCCAGCCAAAGCCAGCAGCATGCCATGCCAAGGCCAAGGCCAGCAGCATGCCATGCCACGGCCAAGGCAGGCCAGCCAAAGCCAGCAGCATGCCATGCCAAGGCCTAGGCCAGCAGCATGCCATGGCACGGCCAAGGCAGCCCAGCCAAAGCCAGCAGCATGCCATATCAAGGCCAAGGCCAGCAGCATGCCATGCCACGGCCAAGGCAGCCCAGCCAAAGCCAGCAGCATGCCATGCCATGGCCTAGGCCAGCAGCATGCCATGCCACGGCCAAGGCAGGCCAGCCAAAGCCAGCAGCATGCCATGCCAAGGCCTAGGCCAGCAGCATGCCATGCCACGGCCAAAACAGGCCAGCCAAAGCCAGCAGCATGCCATGCCAAGGCCTAGGCCAGCAGCATGCCATGCCACGGCCAAGGCAGGCCAGCCAAAGCCAGCAGCATGCCATGCCAAGGCCAAGGCCAGCAGCATGCCATGCCACGGCCTAGGCCAGCAGCATGCCATGCCACGGCCAAGGCAGCCCAGCCAAAGCCAGCAGCATGCCATGCCAAGGCCTAGGCCAGCAGCATGCCATGCCACGGCCAAGGCAGCCCAGCCAAAGCCAGCAGCATGCCATGCCAAGGCCAAGGCCAGCAGCATGCCATGCCACGGCCAAGGCAGCCCAGCCAAAGCCAGCAGCATGCCATGCCAAGGCCAAGGCCAGCAGCATGCCATGCCACGGCCAAGGCAGCCCAGCCAAAGCCAGCAGCATGCCATGCCAAGGCCTAGGCCAGCAGCATGCCATGCCACGGCCAAGGCAGGCCAGCCAAAGCCAGCAGCATGCCATGCCAAGGCCAAGGCCAGCAGCATGCCATGCCACGGCCAAGGCAGCCCAACCAAAGCCAGCAGCATGCCATGCCAAGGCCTAGGCCAGCAGCATGCCATGCCACGGCCAAGGCAGGCCAGCCAAAGCCAGCAGCATGCCATGCCAAGGCCTAGGCCACCAGCATGCCATGCCACGGCCAAGGCAGCCCAGCCAAAGCCAGCAGCATGCCATGCCAAGGCCAAGGCCAGCAGCATGCCATGCCACGGCCAAGGCAGCCCAGCCAAAGCCAGCAGCATGCCATGCCAAGGCCTAGGCCAGCAGCATGCCATGCCACGGCCAAGGCAGGCCAGCCAAAGCCAGCAACATGCCATGCCAAGGCCTAGGCCAGCAGCATGCCATGCCACGGCCAAGGCAGCCCAGCCAAAGCCAGCAGCATGCCATATCACGGCCAAGGGCAGCAGCATGCCATGCCACGGCCAAGGCAGCCCAGCCAAAGCCAGCAGCATGCCATGCCATGGCCTAGGCCAGCAGCATGCCATGCCACGGCCAAGGCAGGCCAGCCAAAGCCAGCAGCATGCCATGCCAAGGCCAAGGCCAGCAGCATGCCATGCCACGGCCAAGGCAGGCCAGCCAAAGCCAGCAGCATGCCATGCCAAGGCCTAGGCCAGCAGCATGCCATGCCACGGCCAAGGCAGCCCAGCCAAAGCCAGCAGCATGCCATATCAAGGCCAAGGCCAGCAGCATGCCATGCCACGGCCAAGGCAGCCCAGCCAAAGCCAGCAGCATGCCATGCCATGGCCTAGGCCAGCAGCATGCCATGCCACGGCCAAGGCAGGCCAGCCAAAGCCAGCAGCATGCCATGCCAAGGCCTAGGCCAGCAGCATGCCATGCCAAGGCCTAGGCCAGCAGCATGCCATGCCACGGCCAAAACAGGCCAGCCAAAGCCAGCAGCATGCCATGCCAAGGCCTAGGCCAGCAGCATGCCATGCCACGGCCAAGGCAGGCCAGCCAAAGCCAGCAGCATGCCATGCCAAGGCCAAGGCCAGCAGCATGCCATGCCACGGCCTAGGCCAGCAGCATGCCATGCCACGGCCAAGGCAGCCCAGCCAAAGCCAGCAGCATGCCATGCCAAGGCCTAGGCCAGCAGCATGCCATGCCACGGCCAAGGCAGCCCAGCCAAAGCCAGCAGCATGCCATGCCAAGGCCAAGGCCAGCAGCATGCCATGCCACGGCCAAGGCAGCCCAGCCAAAGCCAGCAGCATGCCATGCCAAGGCCAAGGCCAGCAGCATGCCATGCCACGGCCAAGGCAGCCCAGCCAAAGCCAGCAGCATGCCATGCCAAGGACTAGGCCAGCAGCATGCCATGCCACGGCCAAGGCAGGCCAGCCAAAGCCAACAGCATGGCATGCCAAGGCCAAGGCCAGCAGCATGCCATGCCACGGCCAAGGCAGCCCAGCCAAAGCCAGCAGCATGCCATGCCAAGGCCTAGGCCAGCAGCATGCCATGCCACGGCCAAGGCAGGCCAGCCAAAGCGAGCAGCATGCCATGCCAAGGCCTAGGCCAGCAGCATGCCATGCCACGGCCAAGGCAGCCCAACCAAAGCCAGCAGCATGCCATGCCAAGGCTTAGGCCAGCAGCATGCCATGCCACGGCCAAGGCAGGCCAGCCAAAGCCAGCAGCATGCCATGCCAAGGCCTAGGCCAGCAGCATGCCATGCCACGGCCAAGGCAGGCAAGCCAAAGCCAGCAGCATGCCATGCCAAGGCCATGGCCAGCAGCATGCCATGCCACGGCCAAGGCAGCCCAGCCAAAGCCAGCAGCATGCCATGCCAAGGCCAAGGCCAGCAGCATGCCATGCCACGGCCAAGGCAGCCCAGCCAAAGCCAGCAGCATGCCATGCCAAGGCCTAGGCCAGCAGCATGCCATGCCACGGCCAAGGCAGGCCAGCCAAAGCCAGCAGCATGCCATGCCAAGGCCAAGGCCAGCAGCATGCCATGCCACGGCCAAGGCAGCCCAACCAAAGCCAGCAGCATGCCATGCCAAGGCCTAGGCCAGCAGCATGCCATGCCACGGCCAAGGCAGGCCAGCCAAAGCCAGCAGCATGCCATGCCAAGGCCTAGGCCACCAGCATGCCATGCCACGGCCAAGGCAGCCCAGCCAAAGCCAGCAGCATGCCATGCCAAGGCCAAGGCCAGCAGCATGCCATGCCACGGCCAAGGCAGCCCAGCCAAAGCCAGCAGCATGCCATGCCAAGGCCTAGGCCAGCAGCATGCCATGCCACGGCCAAGGCAGGCCAGCCAAAGCCAGCAACATGCCATGCCAAGGCCTAGGCCAGCAGCATGCCATGCCACGGCCAAGGCAGCCCAGCCAAAGCCAGCAGCATGCCATATCACGGCCAAGGGCAGCAGCATGCCATGCCACGGCCAAGGCAGCCCAGCCAAAGCCAGCAGCATGCCATGCCATGGCCTAGGCCAGCAGCATGCCATGCCACGGCCAAGGCAGGCCAGCCAAAGCCAGCAGCATGCCATGCCAAGGCCAAGGCCAGCAGCATGCCATGCCACGGCCAAGGCAGGCCAGCCAAAGCCAGCAGCATGCCATGCCAAGGCCTAGGCCAGCAGCATGCCATGGCACGGCCAAGGCAGCCCAGCCAAAGCCAGCAGCATGCCATATCAAGGCCAAGGCCAGCAGCATGCCATGCCACGGCCAAGGCAGCCCAGCCAAAGCCAGCAGCATGCCATGCCATGGCCTAGGCCAGCAGCATGCCATGCCACGGCCAAGGCAGGCCAGCCAAAGCCAGCAGCATGCCATGCCAAGGCCTAGGCCAGCAGCATGCCATGCCACGGCCAAAACAGGCCAGCCAAAGCCAGCAGCATGCCATGCCAAGGCCTAGGCCAGCAGCATGCCATGCCACGGCCAAGGCAGGCCAGCCAAAGCCAGCAGCATGCCATGCCAAGGCCAAGGCCAGCAGCATGCCATGCCACGGCCTAGGCCAGCAGCATGCCATGCCACGGCCAAGGCAGCCCAGCCAAAGCCAGCAGCATGCCATTCCAAGGCCTAGGCCAGCAGCATGCCATGCCACGGCCAAGGCAGCCCAGCCAAAGCCAGCAGCATGCCATGCCAAGGCCAAGGCCAGCAGCATGCCATGCCACGGCCAAGGCAGCCCAGCCAAAGCCAGCAGCATGCCATGCCAAGGCCAAGGCCAGCAGCATGCCATGCCACGGCCAAGGCAGCCCAGCCAAAGCCAGCAGCATGCCATGCCAAGGCCTAGGCCAGCAGCATGCCATGCCACGGCCAAGGCAGGCCAGCCAAAGCCAACAGCATGGCATGCCAAGGCCAAGGCCAGCAGCATGCCATGCCACGGCCAAGGCAGCCCAGCCAAAGCCAGCAGCATGCCATGCCAAGGCCTAGGCCAGCAGCATGCCATGCCACGGCCAAGGCAGGCCAGCCAAAGCGAGCAGCATGCCATGCCAAGGCCTAGGCCAGCAGCATGCCATGCCACGGCCAAGGCAGCCCAACCAAAGCCAGCAGCATGCCATGCCAAGGCTTAGGCCAGCAGCATGCCATGCCACGGCCAAGGCAGGCCAGCCAAAGCCAGCAGCATGCCATGCCAAGGCCTAGGCCACCAGCATGCCATGCCACGGCCAAGGCAGCCCAGCCAAAGCCAGCAGCATGCCATGCCAAGGCCAAGGCCAGCAGCATGCCATGCCACGGCCAAGGCAGCCCAGCCAAAGCCAGCAGCATGCCATGCCAAGGCCTAGGCCAGCAGCATGCCATGCCACGGCCAACGCAGGCCAGCCAAAGCCAGCAGCATGCCATGCCAAGGCCTAGGCCAGCAGCATGCCATGCCACGGCCATGGCAGCCCAGCCAAAGCCAGCAGCATGCCATATCAAGGCCAAGGGCAGCAGCATGCCATGCCACGGCCAAGGCAGCCCAGCCAAAGCCAGCAGCATGCCATGCCATGGCCTAGGCCAGCAGCATGCCATGCCACGGCCAAGGCAGGCCAGCCAAAGCCAGCAGCATGCCATGCCAAGGCCAAGGCCAGCAGCATGCCATGCCACGGCCAAGGCAGCCCAGCCAAAGCCAGCAGCATGCCATGCCAAGGCCTAGGCCAGCAGCATGCCATGCCACGGCCAAGGCAGCCCAGCCAAAGCCAGCAGCATGCCATATCAAGGCCAAGGCCAGCAGCATGCCATGCCACGGCCAAGGCAGCCCAGCCAAAGCCAGCAGCATGCCATGCCATGCCTAGGCCAGCAGCATGCCATGCCACGGCCAAGGCAGGCCAGCCAAAGCCAGCAGCATGCCATGCCAAGGCCTAGGCCAGCAGCATGCCATGCCACGGCCAAGGCAGGCCAGCCAAAGCCAGCAGCATGCCATGCCAAGGCCAAGGCCAGCAGCATGCCATGCCACGGCCAAGGCAGGCCTGCCAAAGCCAGCAGCATGCCATGCCAAGGCCAAGGCCAGCAGCATGCCATGCCAAGGCCAAGGCCAGCAGCATGCCATGCCACGGCCAAGGCTGCCAGCCAAAGCCAGCAGCATGCCATGCCAAGGCCTAGGCCAGCAGCATACCATGCCAAGGCCTAGGCCAGCAGCATGCCATGCCACGGCCAAGGCAGCCCAGCCAAAGCCAGCAGCATGCCATGCCAAGGCCTAGGCCAGCAGCATGCCATGCCTCGGCCCCGGCCCGCATGACATGCCACGGCCTCGGACCGCATGCCTTGCTACGGCGTCGCCCAACATGCCATGCCACAGCCTCGGCCCGCATGCCGTGCCACGGCCTCGGCCTCGGCCCGCATGCCTTGCTACGACGTTGGCCAACATGCCATGCCACGGCCCCGGCCCGCATGCCTTGCCACCGCGTTGCCCAGCATGCCACGCCACCGCGTTGCCTGGCGTGCCATGCCTTGGCCAACATGTCGTGCCACGGCCTCGGCCCGCATGCCATGCCATGCCACGGCCATCATGTCTTGCCACGGCGTTGCCAAACATGCCATGCCACGGCCTCGGCCCGCATGCCTTGCTACGGCGTCGCCCAACATGCCATGACATGCCACGGCCTCGGCCCGCATGCCTTGCTACGGCGTCGCCCAACATGCCATGCCACGGCCTCGGCCCGCATGCCTTGCGACGGCGTCGCCCAACATGCCATGCCACGGCCTCTGCCCGCATGCCATGCCACGGCCTCGGCCCGCGTGACATGCCACGGCCTCGGCCCGCATGCATTGCCACGACGTCGCCCAACTTGCCATGCCACGGCCTCGGCCCGCATGCCATGCCACGGCCTCGGCTCGCATGACATGCCACGGCCTCGGCCCGCATGCCTTGCTACGGCGTCGCCCAACATGCCATGCCACGGCCTCGGCCCGCATGCCATGCCATGGCCTCGGCCCGCATGACATGCCACGGCCTCGGACCGCATGCCTTGCCACGGCGTCGCCCAACATGCCATGCCACGGCCCCGGCCCGCATGCCTTCCCACCGCGTTGCCCGGCGTGCCATGCCACCGCGTTGCCCGGCGTGCCATGCCTTAGCCTTGGCCAACATGTCGTGCCACGGCCTCGGCCCGCATGCCATGCCATGCCACGGCCCGCATGTCTTGCCACGGCGTTGCCAAACATGCCATGCCACGGCCTCGGCCCGCATGCCTTGCCACGGCCTCGGCCAACATGCCATGCCACGGCCTCGGCCCGCATGCCATGCCACGGCCTCGGCCCGCATGACATGCCACGGCCTCGGCCCGCATGCCTTGCTACGGCGTCGCCCAACATGCCATGCCACGGCCTCGGCCCGCATGCCTTGCCACCGCGTTGCCCAGCATGCCATGCCACCGCGTTGCCCGGCGTGCCATGCCTTAGCCTTGGCCAACATGTCGTGCCACGGCCTCGGCCCGCATGCCATGCCACGGACGGCCTCGGCCCGCATGCCATGCCACGGCCTCGGCCCGCATGTCTTGCCACGGCGTTGCCCAACATGCCATGCCACGGCCTCGGCCCCCATGCCTTGCCACCGCGCTGCCCAGCATGCCAATGCACCGCGTTGCCCGGCGTGCCATGCCTTAGCCTTGGCCAACATGCCACGCCACGGCCTCGGCCCGCATGGCTTGCCAGGGCGTTGCCCAACATGCCATGCCACGGCCTCGGCCCGCATGTCTTGCCACGGCGTTGCCCAACATGCCATGCCATGCCACGCCATGGCCTCGGCCCGCATGCCATGCCACGGCCTCGGCCCGCATGCCATGCCATGCCACGGCCTCGGCCCGCATGCCATGCCACGGCCTCGGCCCGCATGCCTTGCCACGGCCTCGGCCCGCATGCCATGCCACGGCCTCGGCCAGCATGCCATGCCAAGGCCTCGGCCCGCATGCCTTGCCACGGCGTTGCCCAGCATGCCATGCCACCGCGTTGCCCAGCGGGCCGTGCCGCGGCCTCGGCCCGCATGCCTTGCGACTGCCTTGGCCAGCGTGCCATGCCACAGCGTGCCATGCCTTAGCCTTGGCCAACATGCCATGCCACTGCCTTGGCCAGCATGTCGTGCCACCGCCACGGCCAGCATGCCATGCCGGTCCGTTGCCCAGCATGCCACGGCCGTGGCGGCATGGCAAGCCACGGCCTCGGCCAGCATGCCATGCCACGGCCTCGGCCAGCATGCCATGGCACTGTCTTGGTCAGCATGCCATGCCATGGCACCGCCTTGTCCAGCACGCCGTGTCGCAGCGTTGGCCAGCATGCCTTGGCCGGCATGCCATGCCAATGCCTTGGGCCAACATGGCGTGCCACGGGCTGGGCCATGCCGGTCCGTTGCCCGGCATGCCACGGCCGTGGCGGCATGGCAAGCCACGGCCTCGGCCAGCATGCCATGCCCCGGCCTCGCCCAGCATGCCATGGCACGGTCTTGGTCAGCATGCCATGCCATGGCACCGCCTTGTGCAGCGTTGGCCAGCATGCCTTGGCCGGCATGCCATGCCAATGCCTTGGGCCAACATGGCGTGCCACGGGCTGGGCGAGCACGGCATGCCACGGGCTGGGCGAGCATGCCACGCCACGGCCTTGGCTAGCAGCAAGGCATGCCACGGCCTCGGCGAGCATGCCATGCCATGCCAAGGCCAAGGCCAAAGCCAAGGCCAAGGAAGTGGGCAAGGCCAAGTCCCTGTGCAAGGCATGGCCAAGGCCATGGCCAAGGCCAAGGCCAAGGCCAAGGCCATGGCGTGCCACCGCCTCGATCGATCTTTTTGAACATGATTCTTTTATAATCTTACCCAAACCGTGCAACACAATTAAAAATGCACTACAATCAATTTTAAATGTCATTCCCTATTTTTTTGTAATTTTTCTGTAGCTTTTCGAATTTTTAAAGCCCTTATTTGGCATAAAAAAATCAAAATAAAATAAAAAAAATGAAAAAAATAATTTAATAATTTCTATAATTACTTGTGAATCATCCTTTAATTATGGGAATTTTTCCATAATTTTTTGACCATTTTTATTAATTTTTATTATTTTTTAAGTATTAATATCGAAATAAATTAAAATAAAATATTTTCTGTAAAAAAATATTTTTTTTAATTTTTTTTATGGTGTATTAAATTATTTCCTACAACTTTCATGTTGAAAGTTTTGGCAAAAAACCATTACTTTTTAAAAAAACCCCATTATGACTCCTCGAACATGCTTGATGTTTCCTCCTGCCAGATTGAAAAGGGCTTAACAGGCTATTATAAGGGGGGGGCACCTCCCTTGCCCAGGGCAAGGCAGTGGCAGGTACGCCCCATGTTGGGCGCGGCCTGGGCTGCGGCCTTGGGTTACATGCACTGCGGCTCGACCGCGGCCTGGGCTGCGGCCTGGGGCGGCTCGGCCGCGGCCTTGGGCGGCCTGGACCGCGGCCTTGGGCGGCCTTGCGCGGCCTGGGCGCGGCCTTGGGCGGCTCGGGCGCGGCCTTGGGCGGCCTGGGCGCGGCCTTGCGCGGCCTGGGCGCGGCCTTGGGCAGCATGGCGTGGCATGCGCGCGGGCGTGGGCGGCCTGGCATGCGCGCGGCATGGGCAGCACGGCATGGCATGCGCACGGCCTGGGCGGCCTGGCATGCAGCCGGCCTGGCATGCCCGCGGCGTGGGCAGCACGGCATGGCATGCGCACGGCCTGGGCGGCCTGGCATGCAGCTGGCCTGGCATGCCCGCGGCGTGGGCAGCACGGCATGGCATGCGCACGGCCTGGGCGGCCTGGCATGCAGCCGGCCTGGGCAGCACGGCATGGCATGCGCACGGCCTGGGTGGCCTGGCATGCGGCCGGCCAGGGCAGCCTGGCCTGGCATGCCAGCGGCGTGGGCAGCGTGGCCTGTGCGAATACCGCGCGCGTGGTCTTTTGACCACGGTGCGCGTGTTGCGCGCATGGTCGCGCACGCCTTTGCACGCCTTCGCACGCAACGCACGTCTAGTGATAAGAACCGCAGCCAAGGCAGCCCAGCCCCAAGGCCAAGGCCAGCAGCATGGCATGCCACGGCGAAGGCAGCCCAGCCAAAGCCAGCAGCATGCCATGCCAAGGCCAGCAGCATGCCATGCCACGGCCAAGGCAGCCCAGCCAAAGCCAGCAGCATGCCATGCCAAGGCCAAGGCCAGCAGCATGCCATGCCACGGCCAAGGCAGCCCAGCCAAAGCCAGCAGCATGCCAAGCCAAGGCCAAGGCCAGCAGCATGCCATGCCACGGCCAAGGCAGCCCAGCCAAAGCCAGCAGCATGCCATGCCAAGGCCTAGGCCAGCAGCATGCCATGCCACGGCCAAGGCAGGCAAGCCAAAGCCAGCAGCATGCCATGCCAAGGCCAAGGCCAGCAGCATGCCATGCCACGGCCAAGGCAGCCCAGCCAAAGCCAGCAGCATGCCATGCCAAGGCCTAGGCCAGCAGCATGCCATGCCACGGCCAAGGCAGGCCAGCCAAAGCCAGCAACATGCCATGCCAAGGCCTAGGCCAGCAGCATGCCATGCCACGGCCAAGGCAGCCCAGCCAAAGCCAGCAGCATGCCATATCACGGCCAAGGGCAGCAGCATGCCATGCCACGGCCAAGGCAGCCCAGCCAAAGCCAGCAGCATGCCATGCCATGGCCTAGGCCAGCAGCATGCCATGCCACGGCCAAGGCAGGCCAGCCAAAGCCAGCAGCATGCCATGCCAAGGCCAAGGCCAGCAGCATGCCATGCCACGGCCAAGGCAGGCCAGCCAAAGCCAGCAGCATGCCATGCCAAGGCCTAGGCCAGCAGCATGCCATGGCACGGCCAAGGCAGCCCAGCCAAAGCCAGCAGCATGCCATATCAAGGCCAAGGCCAGCAGCATGCCATGCCACGGCCAAGGCAGCCCAGCCAAAGCCAGCAGCATGCCATGCCATGGCCTAGGCCAGCAGCATGCCATGCCACGGCCAAGGCAGGCCAGCCAAAGCCAGCAGCATGCCATGCCAAGGCCTAGGCCAGCAGCATGCCATGCCACGGCCAAAACAGGCCAGCCAAAGCCAGCAGCATGCCATGCCAAGGCCTAGGCCAGCAGCATGCCATGCCACGGCCAAGGCAGGCCAGCCAAAGCCAGCAGCATGCCATGCCAAGGCCAAGGCCAGCAGCATGCCATGCCACGGCCTAGGCCAGCAGCATGCCATGCCACGGCCTAGGCCAGCAGCATGCCATGCCACGGCCAAGGCAGCCCAGCCAAAGCCAGCAGCATGCCATGCCAAGGCCTAGGCCAGCAGCATGCCATGCCACGGCCAAGGCAGCCCAGCCAAAGCCAGCAGCATGCCATGCCAAGGCCAAGGCCAGCAGCATGCCATGCCACGGCCAAGGCAGCCCAGCCAAAGCCAGCAGCATGCCATGCCAAGGCCAAGGCCAGCAGCATGCCATGCCACGGCCAAGGCAGCCCAGCCAAAGCCAGCAGCATGCCATGCCAAGGCCTAGGCCAGCAGCATGCCATGCCACGGCCAAGGCAGGCCAGCCAAAGCCAGCAGCATGCCATGCCAAGGCCAAGGCCAGCAGCATGCCATGCCACGGCCAAGGCAGCCCAACCAAAGCCAGCAGCATGCCATGCCAAGGCCTAGGCCAGCAGCATGCCATGCCACGGCCAAGGCAGGCCAGCCAAAGCCAGCAGCATGCCATGCCAAGGCCTAGGCCACCAGCATGCCATGCCACGGCCAAGGCAGCCCAGCCAAAGCCAGCAGCATGCCATGCCAAGGCCAAGGCCAGCAGCATGCCATGCCACGGCCAAGGCAGCCCAGCCAAAGCCAGCAGCATGCCATGCCAAGGCCTAGGCCAGCAGCATGCCATGCCACGGCCAAGGCAGGCCAGCCAAAGCCAGCAACATGCCATGCCAAGGCCTAGGCCAGCAGCATGCCATGCCACGGCCAAGGCAGCCCAGCCAAAGCCAGCAGCATGCCATATCACGGCCAAGGGCAGCAGCATGCCATGCCACGGCCAAGGCAGCCCAGCCAAAGCCAGCAGCATGCCATGCCATGGCCTAGGCCAGCAGCATGCCATGCCACGGCCAAGGCAGGCCAGCCAAAGCCAGCAGCATGCCATGCCAAGGCCAAGGCCAGCAGCATGCCATGCCACGGCCAAGGCAGGCCAGCCAAAGCCAGCAGCATGCCATGCCAAGGCCTAGGCCAGCAGCATGCCATGCCACGGCCAAGGCAGCCCAGCCAAAGCCAGCAGCATGCCATATCAAGGCCAAGGCCAGCAGCATGCCATGCCACGGCCAAGGCAGCCCAGCCAAAGCCAGCAGCATGCCATGCCATGGCCTAGGCCAGCAGCATGCCATGCCACGGCCAAGGCAGGCCAGCCAAAGCCAGCAGCATGCCATGCCAAGGCCTAGGCCAGCAGCATGCCATGCCACGGCCAAAACAGGCCAGCCAAAGCCAGCAGCATGCCATGCCAAGGCCTAGGCCAGCAGCATGCCATGCCACGGCCAAGGCAGGCCAGCCAAAGCCAGCAGCATGCCATGCCAAGGCCAAGGCCAGCAGCATGCCATGCCACGGCCTAGGCCAGCAGCATGCCATGCCACGGCCAAGGCAGCCCAGCCAAAGCCAGCAGCATGCCATGCCAAGGCCTAGGCCAGCAGCATGCCATGCCACGGCCAAGGCAGCCCAGCCAAAGCCAGCAGCATGCCATGCCAAGGCCAAGGCCAGCAGCATGCCATGCCACGGCCAAGGCAGCCCAGCCAAAGCCAGCAGCATGCCATGCCAAGGCCAAGGCCAGCAGCATGCCATGCCACGGCCAAGGCAGCCCAGCCAAAGCCAGCAGCATGCCATGCCAAGGCCTAGGCCAGCAGCATGCCATGCCACGGCCAAGGCAGGCCAGCCAAAGCCAACAGCATGGCATGCCAAGGCCAAGGCCAGCAGCATGCCATGCCACGGCCAAGGCAGCCCAGCCAAAGCCAGCAGCATGCCATGCCAAGGCCTAGGCCAGCAGCATGCCATGCCACGGCCAAGGCAGGCCAGCCAAAGCGAGCAGCATGCCATGCCAAGGCCTAGGCCAGCAGCATGCCATGCCACGGCCAAGGCAGCCCAACCAAAGCCAGCAGCATGCCATGCCAAGGCTTAGGCCAGCAGCATGCCATGCCACGGCCAAGGCAGGCCAGCCAAAGCCAGCAGCATGCCATGCCAAGGCCTAGGCCACCAGCATGCCATGCCACGGCCAAGGCAGCCCAGCCAAAGCCAGCAGCATGCCATGCCAAGGCCAAGGCCAGCAGCATGCCATGCCACGGCCAAGGCAGCCCAGCCAAAGCCAGCAGCATGCCATGCCAAGGCCTAGGCCAGCAGCATGCCATGCCACGGCCAACGCAGGCCAGCCAAAGCCAGCAGCATGCCATGCCAAGGCCTAGGCCAGCAGCATGCCATGCCACGGCCATGGCAGCCCAGCCAAAGCCAGCAGCATGCCATATCAAGGCCAAGGGCAGCAGCATGCCATGCCACGGCCAAGGCAGCCCAGCCAAAGCCAGCAGCATGCCATGCCATGGCCTAGGCCAGCAGCATGCCATGCCACGGCCAAGGCAGGCCAGCCAAAGCCAGCAGCATGCCATGCCAAGGCCAAGGCCAGCAGCATGCCATGCCACGGCCAAGGCAGCCCAGCCAAAGCCAGCAGCATGCCATGCCAAGGCCTAGGCCAGCAGCATGCCATGCCACGGCCAAGGCAGCCCAGCCAAAGCCAGCAGCATGCCATATCAAGGCCAAGGCCAGCAGCATGCCATGCCACGGCCAAGGCAGCCCAGCCAAAGCCAGCAGCATGCCATGCCATGCCTAGGCCAGCAGCATGCCATGCCACGGCCAAGGCAGGCCAGCCAAAGCCAGCAGCATGCCATGCCAAGGCCTAGGCCAGCAGCATGCCATGCCACGGCCAAGGCAGGCCAGCCAAAGCCAGCAGCATGCCATGCCAAGGCCAAGGCCAGCAGCATGCCATGCCACGGCCAAGGCAGGCCTGCCAAAGCCAGCAGCATGCCATGCCAAGGCCAAGGCCAGCAGCATGCCATGCCAAGGCCAAGGCCAGCAGCATGCCATGCCACGGCCAAGGCTGCCAGCCAAAGCCAGCAGCATGCCATGCCAAGGCCTAGGCCAGCAGCATACCATGCCAAGGCCTAGGCCAGCAGCATGCCATGCCACGGCCAAGGCAGCCCAGCCAAAGCCAGCAGCATGCCATGCCAAGGCCTAGGCCAGCAGCATGCCATGCCTCGGCCCCGGCCCGCATGACATGCCACGGCCTCGGACCGCATGCCTTGCTACGGCGTCGCCCAACATGCCATGCCACAGCCTCGGCCCGCATGCCGTGCCACGGCCTCGGCCTCGGCCCGCATGCCTTGCTACGACGTTGGCCAACATGCCATGCCACGGCCCCGGCCCGCATGCCTTGCCACCGCGTTGCCCAGCATGCCACGCCACCGCGTTGCCTGGCGTGCCATGCCTTGGCCAACATGTCGTGCCACGGCCTCGGCCCGCATGCCATGCCATGCCACGGCCATCATGTCTTGCCACGGCGTTGCCAAACATGCCATGCCACGGCCTCGGCCCGCATGCCTTGCTACGGCGTCGCCCAACATGCCATGACATGCCACGGCCTCGGCCCGCATGCCTTGCTACGGCGTCGCCCAACATGCCATGCCACGGCCTCGGCCCGCATGCCTTGCGACGGCGTCGCCCAACATGCCATGCCACGGCCTCTGCCCGCATGCCATGCCACGGCCTCGGCCCGCGTGACATGCCACGGCCTCGGCCCGCATGCATTGCCACGACGTCGCCCAACTTGCCATGCCACGGCCTCGGCCCGCATGCCATGCCACGGCCTCGGCTCGCATGACATGCCACGGCCTCGGCCCGCATGCCTTGCTACGGCGTCGCCCAACATGCCATGCCACGGCCTCGGCCCGCATGCCATGCCATGGCCTCGGCCCGCATGACATGCCACGGCCTCGGACCGCATGCCTTGCCACGGCGTCGCCCAACATGCCATGCCACGGCCCCGGCCCGCATGCCTTCCCACCGCGTTGCCCGGCGTGCCATGCCACCGCGTTGCCCGGCGTGCCATGCCTTAGCCTTGGCCAACATGTCGTGCCACGGCCTCGGCCCGCATGCCATGCCATGCCACGGCCCGCATGTCTTGCCACGGCGTTGCCAAACATGCCATGCCACGGCCTCGGCCCGCATGCCTTGCCACGGCCTCGGCCAACATGCCATGCCACGGCCTCGGCCCGCATGCCATGCCACGGCCTCGGCCCGCATGACATGCCACGGCCTCGGCCCGCATGCCTTGCTACGGCGTCGCCCAACATGCCATGCCACGGCCTCGGCCCGCATGCCATGCCACGGCCTCGGCCCGCATGCCTTGCCACCGCGTTGCCCAGCATGCCATGCCACCGCGTTGCCCGGCGTGCCATGCCTTAGCCTTGGCCAACATGTCGTGCCACGGCCTCGGCCCGCATGCCATGCCACGGACGGCCTCGGCCCGCATGCCATGCCACGGCCTCGGCCCGCATGTCTTGCCACGGCGTTGCCCAACATGCCATGCCACGGCCTCGGCCCCCATGCCTTGCCACCGCGCTGCCCAGCATGCCAATGCACCGCGTTGCCCGGCGTGCCATGCCTTAGCCTTGGCCAACATGCCACGCCACGGCCTCGGCCCGCATGGCTTGCCAGGGCGTTGCCCAACATGCCATGCCACGGCCTCGGCCCGCATGTCTTGCCACGGCGTTGCCCAACATGCCATGCCATGCCACGCCATGGCCTCGGCCCGCATGCCATGCCACGGCCTCGGCCCGCATGCCATGCCATGCCACGGCCTCGGCCCGCATGCCATGCCACGGCCTCGGCCCGCATGCCTTGCCACGGCCTCGGCCCGCATGCCATGCCACGGCCTCGGCCAGCATGCCATGCCAAGGCCTCGGCCCGCATGCCTTGCCACGGCGTTGCCCAGCATGCCATGCCACCGCGTTGCCCAGCGGGCCGTGCCGCGGCCTCGGCCCGCATGCCTTGCGACTGCCTTGGCCAGCGTGCCATGCCACAGCGTGCCATGCCTTAGCCTTGGCCAACATGCCATGCCACTGCCTTGGCCAGCATGTCGTGCCACCGCCACGGCCAGCATGCCATGCCGGTCCGTTGCCCAGCATGCCACGGCCGTGGCGGCATGGCAAGCCACGGCCTCGGCCAGCATGCCATGCCACGGCCTCGGCCAGCATGCCATGGCACTGTCTTGGTCAGCATGCCATGCCATGGCACCGCCTTGTCCAGCACGCCGTGTCGCAGCGTTGGCCAGCATGCCTTGGCCGGCATGCCATGCCAATGCCTTGGGCCAACATGGCGTGCCACGGGCTGGGCCATGCCGGTCCGTTGCCCGGCATGCCACGGCCGTGGCGGCATGGCAAGCCACGGCCTCGGCCAGCATGCCATGCCCCGGCCTCGCCCAGCATGCCATGGCACGGTCTTGGTCAGCATGCCATGCCATGGCACCGCCTTGTGCAGCGTTGGCCAGCATGCCTTGGCCGGCATGCCATGCCAATGCCTTGGGCCAACATGGCGTGCCACGGGCTGGGCGAGCACGGCATGCCACGGGCTGGGCGAGCATGCCACGCCACGGCCTTGGCTAGCAGCAAGGCATGCCACGGCCTCGGCGAGCATGCCATGCCATGCCAAGGCCAAGGCCAAAGCCAAGGCCAAGGAAGTGGGCAAGGCCAAGTCCCTGTGCAAGGCATGGCCAAGGCCATGGCCAAGGCCAAGGCCAAGGCCAAGGCCATGGCGTGCCACCGCCTCGATCGATCTTTTTGAACATGATTCTTTTATAATCTTACCCAAACCGTGCAACACAATTAAAAATGCACTACAATCAATTTTAAATGTCATTCCCTATTTTTTTGTAATTTTTCTGTAGCTTTTCGAATTTTTAAAGCCCTTATTTGGCATAAAAAAATCAAAATAAAATAAAAAAAATGAAAAAAATAATTTAATAATTTCTATAATTACTTGTGAATCATCCTTTAATTATGGGAATTTTTCCATAATTTTTTGACCATTTTTATTAATTTTTATTATTTTTTAAGTATTAATATCGAAATAAATTAAAATAAAATATTTTCTGTAAAAAAATATTTTTTTTAATTTTTTTTATGGTGTATTAAATTATTTCCTACAACTTTCATGTTGAAAGTTTTGGCAAAAAACCATTACTTTTTAAAAAAACCCCATTATGACTCCTCGAACATGCTTGATGTTTCCTCCTGCCAGATTGAAAAGGGCTTAACAGGCTATTATAAGGGGGGGGCACCTCCCTTGCCCAGGGCAAGGCAGTGGCAGGTACGCCCCATGTTGGGCGCGGCCTGGGCTGCGGCCTTGGGTTACATGCACTGCGGCTCGACCGCGGCCTGGGCTGCGGCCTGGGGCGGCTCGGCCGCGGCCTTGGGCGGCCTGGACCGCGGCCTTGGGCGGCCTTGCGCGGCCTGGGCGCGGCCTTGGGCGGCTCGGGCGCGGCCTTGGGCGGCCTGGGCGCGGCCTTGCGCGGCCTGGGCGCGGCCTTGGGCAGCATGGCGTGGCATGCGCGCGGGCGTGGGCGGCCTGGCATGCGCGCGGCATGGGCAGCACGGCATGGCATGCGCACGGCCTGGGCGGCCTGGCATGCAGCCGGCCTGGCATGCCCGCGGCGTGGGCAGCACGGCATGGCATGCGCACGGCCTGGGCGGCCTGGCATGCAGCTGGCCTGGCATGCCCGCGGCGTGGGCAGCACGGCATGGCATGCGCACGGCCTGGGCGGCCTGGCATGCAGCCGGCCTGGGCAGCACGGCATGGCGTGCGCACGGCCTGGGTGGCCTGGCATGCGGCCGGCCAGGGCAGCCTGGCCTGGCATGCCAGCGGCGTGGGCAGCGTGGCCTGTGCGAATACCGCGCGCGTGGTCTTTTGACCACGGTGCGCGTGTTGCGCGCATGGTCGCGCACGCCTTTGCACGCCTTCGCACGCAACGCACGTCTAGTGATAAGAACCGCAGCCAAGGCAGCCCAGCCCCAAGGCCAAGGCCAGCAGCATGGCATGCCACGGCGAAGGCAGCCCAGCCAAAGCCAGCAGCATGCCATGCCAAGGCCAGCAGCATGCCATGCCACGGCCAAGGCAGCCCAGCCAAAGCCAGCAGCATGCCATGCCAAGGCCAAGGCCAGCAGCATGCCATGCCACGGCCAAGGCAGCCCAGCCAAAGCCAGCAGCATGCCAAGCCAAGGCCAAGGCCAGCAGCATGCCATGCCACGGCCAAGGCAGCCCAGCCAAAGCCAGCAGCATGCCATGCCAAGGCCTAGGCCAGCAGCATGCCATGCCACGGCCAAGGCAGGCAAGCCAAAGCCAGCAGCATGCCATGCCAAGGCCAAGGCCAGCAGCATGCCATGCCACGGCCAAGGCAGCCCAGCCAAAGCCAGCAGCATGCCATGCCAAGGCCTAGGCCAGCAGCATGCCATGCCACGGCCAAGGCAGGCCAGCCAAAGCCAGCAACATGCCATGCCAAGGCCTAGGCCAGCAGCATGCCATGCCACGGCCAAGGCAGCCCAGCCAAAGCCAGCAGCATGCCATATCACGGCCAAGGGCAGCAGCATGCCATGCCACGGCCAAGGCAGCCCAGCCAAAGCCAGCAGCATGCCATGCCATGGCCTAGGCCAGCAGCATGCCATGCCACGGCCAAGGCAGGCCAGCCAAAGCCAGCAGCATGCCATGCCAAGGCCAAGGCCAGCAGCATGCCATGCCACGGCCAAGGCAGGCCAGCCAAAGCCAGCAGCATGCCATGCCAAGGCCTAGGCCAGCAGCATGCCATGGCACGGCCAAGGCAGCCCAGCCAAAGCCAGCAGCATGCCATATCAAGGCCAAGGCCAGCAGCATGCCATGCCACGGCCAAGGCAGCCCAGCCAAAGCCAGCAGCATGCCATGCCATGGCCTAGGCCAGCAGCATGCCATGCCACGGCCAAGGCAGGCCAGCCAAAGCCAGCAGCATGCCATGCCAAGGCCTAGGCCAGCAGCATGCCATGCCACGGCCAAAACAGGCCAGCCAAAGCCAGCAGCATGCCATGCCAAGGCCTAGGCCAGCAGCATGCCATGCCACGGCCAAGGCAGGCCAGCCAAAGCCAGCAGCATGCCATGCCAAGGCCAAGGCCAGCAGCATGCCATGCCACGGCCTAGGCCAGCAGCATGCCATGCCACGGCCAAGGCAGCCCAGCCAAAGCCAGCAGCATGCCATGCCAAGGCCTAGGCCAGCAGCATGCCATGCCACGGCCAAGGCAGCCCAGCCAAAGCCAGCAGCATGCCATGCCAAGGCCAAGGCCAGCAGCATGCCATGCCACGGCCAAGGCAGCCCAGCCAAAGCCAGCAGCATGCCATGCCAAGGCCAAGGCCAGCAGCATGCCATGCCACGGCCAAGGCAGCCCAGCCAAAGCCAGCAGCATGCCATGCCAAGGCCTAGGCCAGCAGCATGCCATGCCACGGCCAAGGCAGGCCAGCCAAAGCCAGCAGCATGCCATGCCAAGGCCAAGGCCAGCAGCATGCCATGCCACGGCCAAGGCAGCCCAACCAAAGCCAGCAGCATGCCATGCCAAGGCCTAGGCCAGCAGCATGCCATGCCACGGCCAAGGCAGGCCAGCCAAAGCCAGCAGCATGCCATGCCAAGGCCTAGGCCACCAGCATGCCATGCCACGGCCAAGGCAGCCCAGCCAAAGCCAGCAGCATGCCATGCCAAGGCCAAGGCCAGCAGCATGCCATGCCACGGCCAAGGCAGCCCAGCCAAAGCCAGCAGCATGCCATGCCAAGGCCTAGGCCAGCAGCATGCCATGCCACGGCCAAGGCAGGCCAGCCAAAGCCAGCAACATGCCATGCCAAGGCCTAGGCCAGCAGCATGCCATGCCACGGCCAAGGCAGCCCAGCCAAAGCCAGCAGCATGCCATATCACGGCCAAGGGCAGCAGCATGCCATGCCACGGCCAAGGCAGCCCAGCCAAAGCCAGCAGCATGCCATGCCATGGCCTAGGCCAGCAGCATGCCATGCCACGGCCAAGGCAGGCCAGCCAAAGCCAGCAGCATGCCATGCCAAGGCCAAGGCCAGCAGCATGCCATGCCACGGCCAAGGCAGGCCAGCCAAAGCCAGCAGCATGCCATGCCAAGGCCTAGGCCAGCAGCATGCCATGCCACGGCCAAGGCAGCCCAGCCAAAGCCAGCAGCATGCCATATCAAGGCCAAGGCCAGCAGCATGCCATGCCACGGCCAAGGCAGCCCAGCCAAAGCCAGCAGCATGCCATGCCATGGCCTAGGCCAGCAGCATGCCATGCCACGGCCAAGGCAGGCCAGCCAAAGCCAGCAGCATGCCATGCCAAGGCCTAGGCCAGCAGCATGCCATGCCACGGCCAAAACAGGCCAGCCAAAGCCAGCAGCATGCCATGCCAAGGCCTAGGCCAGCAGCATGCCATGCCACGGCCAAGGCAGGCCAGCCAAAGCCAGCAGCATGCCATGCCAAGGCCAAGGCCAGCAGCATGCCATGCCACGGCCTAGGCCAGCAGCATGCCATGCCACGGCCAAGGCAGCCCAGCCAAAGCCAGCAGCATGCCATGCCAAGGCCTAGGCCAGCAGCATGCCATGCCACGGCCAAGGCAGCCCAGCCAAAGCCAGCAGCATGCCATGCCAAGGCCAAGGCCAGCAGCATGCCATGCCACGGCCAAGGCAGCCCAGCCAAAGCCAGCAGCATGCCATGCCAAGGCCAAGGCCAGCAGCATGCCATGCCACGGCCAAGGCAGCCCAGCCAAAGCCAGCAGCATGCCATGCCAAGGACTAGGCCAGCAGCATGCCATGCCACGGCCAAGGCAGGCCAGCCAAAGCCAACAGCATGGCATGCCAAGGCCAAGGCCAGCAGCATGCCATGCCACGGCCAAGGCAGCCCAGCCAAAGCCAGCAGCATGCCATGCCAAGGCCTAGGCCAGCAGCATGCCATGCCACGGCCAAGGCAGGCCAGCCAAAGCGAGCAGCATGCCATGCCAAGGCCTAGGCCAGCAGCATGCCATGCCACGGCCAAGGCAGCCCAACCAAAGCCAGCAGCATGCCATGCCAAGGCTTAGGCCAGCAGCATGCCATGCCACGGCCAAGGCAGGCCAGCCAAAGCCAGCAGCATGCCATGCCAAGGCCTAGGCCAGCAGCATGCCATGCCACGGCCAAGGCAGGCAAGCCAAAGCCAGCAGCATGCCATGCCAAGGCCATGGCCAGCAGCATGCCATGCCACGGCCAAGGCAGCCCAGCCAAAGCCAGCAGCATGCCATGCCAAGGCCAAGGCCAGCAGCATGCCATGCCACGGCCAAGGCAGCCCAGCCAAAGCCAGCAGCATGCCATGCCAAGGCCTAGGCCAGCAGCATGCCATGCCACGGCCAAGGCAGGCCAGCCAAAGCCAGCAGCATGCCATGCCAAGGCCAAGGCCAGCAGCATGCCATGCCAAGGCCTAGGCCAGCAGCATGCCATGCCACGGCCAAGGCAGGCCAGCCAAAGCCAGCAGCATGCCATGCCAAGGCCTAGGCCACCAGCATGCCATGCCACGGCCAAGGCAGCCCAGCCAAAGCCAGCAGCATGCCATGCCAAGGCCAAGGCCAGCAGCATGCCATGCCACGGCCAAGGCAGCCCAGCCAAAGCCAGCAGCATGCCATGCCAAGGCCTAGGCCAGCAGCATGCCATGCCACGGCCAAGGCAGGCCAGCCAAAGCCAGCAACATGCCATGCCAAGGCCTAGGCCAGCAGCATGCCATGCCACGGCCAAGGCAGCCCAGCCAAAGCCAGCAGCATGCCATATCACGGCCAAGGGCAGCAGCATGCCATGCCACGGCCAAGGCAGCCCAGCCAAAGCCAGCAGCATGCCATGCCATGGCCTAGGCCAGCAGCATGCCATGCCACGGCCAAGGCAGGCCAGCCAAAGCCAGCAGCATGCCATGCCAAGGCCAAGGCCAGCAGCATGCCATGCCACGGCCAAGGCAGGCCAGCCAAAGCCAGCAGCATGCCATGCCAAGGCCTAGGCCAGCAGCATGCCATGGCACGGCCAAGGCAGCCCAGCCAAAGCCAGCAGCATGCCATATCAAGGCCAAGGCCAGCAGCATGCCATGCCACGGCCAAGGCAGCCCAGCCAAAGCCAGCAGCATGCCATGCCATGGCCTAGGCCAGCAGCATGCCATGCCACGGCCAAGGCAGGCCAGCCAAAGCCAGCAGCATGCCATGCCAAGGCCTAGGCCAGCAGCATGCCATGCCACGGCCAAAACAGGCCAGCCAAAGCCAGCAGCATGCCATGCCAAGGCCTAGGCCAGCAGCATGCCATGCCACGGCCAAGGCAGGCCAGCCAAAGCCAGCAGCATGCCATGCCAAGGCCAAGGCCAGCAGCATGCCATGCCACGGCCTAGGCCAGCAGCATGCCATGCCACGGCCAAGGCAGCCCAGCCAAAGCCAGCAGCATGCCATGCCAAGGCCTAGGCCAGCAGCATGCCATGCCACGGCCAAGGCAGCCCAGCCAAAGCCAGCAGCATGCCATGCCAAGGCCAAGGCCAGCAGCATGCCATGCCACGGCCAAGGCAGCCCAGCCAAAGCCAGCAGCATGCCATGCCAAGGCCAAGGCCAGCAGCATGCCATGCCACGGCCAAGGCAGCCCAGCCAAAGCCAGCAGCATGCCATGCCAAGGCCTAGGCCAGCAGCATGCCATGCCACGGCCAAGGCAGGCCAGCCAAAGCCAACAGCATGGCATGCCAAGGCCAAGGCCAGCAGCATGCCATGCCACGGCCAAGGCAGCCCAGCCAAAGCCAGCAGCATGCCATGCCAAGGCCTAGGCCAGCAGCATGCCATGCCACGGCCAAGGCAGGCCAGCCAAAGCGAGCAGCATGCCATGCCAAGGCCTAGGCCAGCAGCATGCCATGCCACGGCCAAGGCAGCCCAACCAAAGCCAGCAGCATGCCATGCCAAGGCTTAGGCCAGCAGCATGCCATGCCACGGCCAAGGCAGGCCAGCCAAAGCCAGCAGCATGCCATGCCAAGGCCTAGGCCACCAGCATGCCATGCCACGGCCAAGGCAGCCCAGCCAAAGCCAGCAGCATGCCATGCCAAGGCCAAGGCCAGCAGCATGCCATGCCACGGCCAAGGCAGCCCAGCCAAAGCCAGCAGCATGCCATGCCAAGGCCTAGGCCAGCAGCATGCCATGCCACGGCCAACGCAGGCCAGCCAAAGCCAGCAGCATGCCATGCCAAGGCCTAGGCCAGCAGCATGCCATGCCACGGCCATGGCAGCCCAGCCAAAGCCAGCAGCATGCCATATCAAGGCCAAGGGCAGCAGCATGCCATGCCACGGCCAAGGCAGCCCAGCCAAAGCCAGCAGCATGCCATGCCATGGCCTAGGCCAGCAGCATGCCATGCCACGGCCAAGGCAGGCCAGCCAAAGCCAGCAGCATGCCATGCCAAGGCCAAGGCCAGCAGCATGCCATGCCACGGCCAAGGCAGCCCAGCCAAAGCCAGCAGCATGCCATGCCAAGGCCTAGGCCAGCAGCATGCCATGCCACGGCCAAGGCAGCCCAGCCAAAGCCAGCAGCATGCCATATCAAGGCCAAGGCCAGCAGCATGCCATGCCACGGCCAAGGCAGCCCAGCCAAAGCCAGCAGCATGCCATGCCATGCCTAGGCCAGCAGCATGCCATGCCACGGCCAAGGCAGGCCAGCCAAAGCCAGCAGCATGCCATGCCAAGGCCTAGGCCAGCAGCATGCCATGCCACGGCCAAGGCAGGCCAGCCAAAGCCAGCAGCATGCCATGCCAAGGCCAAGGCCAGCAGCATGCCATGCCACGGCCAAGGCAGGCCTGCCAAAGCCAGCAGCATGCCATGCCAAGGCCAAGGCCAGCAGCATGCCATGCCAAGGCCAAGGCCAGCAGCATGCCATGCCACGGCCAAGGCTGCCAGCCAAAGCCAGCAGCATGCCATGCCAAGGCCTAGGCCAGCAGCATACCATGCCAAGGCCTAGGCCAGCAGCATGCCATGCCACGGCCAAGGCAGCCCAGCCAAAGCCAGCAGCATGCCATGCCAAGGCCTAGGCCAGCAGCATGCCATGCCTCGGCCCCGGCCCGCATGACATGCCACGGCCTCGGACCGCATGCCTTGCTACGGCGTCGCCCAACATGCCATGCCACAGCCTCGGCCCGCATGCCGTGCCACGGCCTCGGCCTCGGCCCGCATGCCTTGCTACGACGTTGGCCAACATGCCATGCCACGGCCCCGGCCCGCATGCCTTGCCACCGCGTTGCCCAGCATGCCACGCCACCGCGTTGCCTGGCGTGCCATGCCTTGGCCAACATGTCGTGCCACGGCCTCGGCCCGCATGCCATGCCATGCCACGGCCATCATGTCTTGCCACGGCGTTGCCAAACATGCCATGCCACGGCCTCGGCCCGCATGCCTTGCTACGGCGTCGCCCAACATGCCATGACATGCCACGGCCTCGGCCCGCATGCCTTGCTACGGCGTCGCCCAACATGCCATGCCACGGCCTCGGCCCGCATGCCTTGCGACGGCGTCGCCCAACATGCCATGCCACGGCCTCTGCCCGCATGCCATGCCACGGCCTCGGCCCGCGTGACATGCCACGGCCTCGGCCCGCATGCATTGCCACGACGTCGCCCAACTTGCCATGCCACGGCCTCGGCCCGCATGCCATGCCACGGCCTCGGCTCGCATGACATGCCACGGCCTCGGCCCGCATGCCTTGCTACGGCGTCGCCCAACATGCCATGCCACGGCCTCGGCCCGCATGCCATGCCATGGCCTCGGCCCGCATGACATGCCACGGCCTCGGACCGCATGCCTTGCCACGGCGTCGCCCAACATGCCATGCCACGGCCCCGGCCCGCATGCCTTCCCACCGCGTTGCCCGGCGTGCCATGCCACCGCGTTGCCCGGCGTGCCATGCCTTAGCCTTGGCCAACATGTCGTGCCACGGCCTCGGCCCGCATGCCATGCCATGCCACGGCCCGCATGTCTTGCCACGGCGTTGCCAAACATGCCATGCCACGGCCTCGGCCCGCATGCCTTGCCACGGCCTCGGCCAACATGCCATGCCACGGCCTCGGCCCGCATGCCATGCCACGGCCTCGGCCCGCATGACATGCCACGGCCTCGGCCCGCATGCCTTGCTACGGCGTCGCCCAACATGCCATGCCACGGCCTCGGCCCGCATGCCATGCCACGGCCTCGGCCCGCATGCCTTGCCACCGCGTTGCCCAGCATGCCATGCCACCGCGTTGCCCGGCGTGCCATGCCTTAGCCTTGGCCAACATGTCGTGCCACGGCCTCGGCCCGCATGCCATGCCACGGACGGCCTCGGCCCGCATGCCATGCCACGGCCTCGGCCCGCATGTCTTGCCACGGCGTTGCCCAACATGCCATGCCACGGCCTCGGCCCCCATGCCTTGCCACCGCGCTGCCCAGCATGCCAATGCACCGCGTTGCCCGGCGTGCCATGCCTTAGCCTTGGCCAACATGCCACGCCACGGCCTCGGCCCGCATGGCTTGCCAGGGCGTTGCCCAACATGCCATGCCACGGCCTCGGCCCGCATGTCTTGCCACGGCGTTGCCCAACATGCCATGCCATGCCACGCCATGGCCTCGGCCCGCATGCCATGCCACGGCCTCGGCCCGCATGCCTTGCCATGCCACGGCCTCGGCCCGCATGCCATGCCACGGCCTCGGCCCGCATGCCTTGCCACGGCCTCGGCCCGCATGCCATGCCACGGCCTCGGCCAGCATGCCATGCCAAGGCCTCGGCCCGCATGCCTTGCCACGGCGTTGCCCAGCATGCCATGCCACCGCGTTGCCCAGCGGGCCGTGCCGCGGCCTCGGCCCGCATGCCTTGCGACTGCCTTGGCCAGCGTGCCATGCCACAGCGTGCCATGCCTTAGCCTTGGCCAACATGCCATGCCACTGCCTTGGCCAGCATGTCGTGCCACCGCCACGGCCAGCATGCCATGCCGGTCCGTTGCCCAGCATGCCACGGCCGTGGCGGCATGGCAAGCCACGGCCTCGGCCAGCATGCCATGCCACGGCCTCGGCCAGCATGCCATGGCACTGTCTTGGTCAGCATGCCATGCCATGGCACCGCCTTGTCCAGCACGCCGTGTCGCAGCGTTGGCCAGCATGCCTTGGCCGGCATGCCATGCCAATGCCTTGGGCCAACATGGCGTGCCACGGGCTGGGCCATGCCGGTCCGTTGCCCGGCATGCCACGGCCGTGGCGGCATGGCAAGCCACGGCCTCGGCCAGCATGCCATGCCCCGGCCTCGCCCAGCATGCCATGGCACGGTCTTGGTCAGCATGCCATGCCATGGCACCGCCTTGTGCAGCGTTGGCCAGCATGCCTTGGCCGGCATGCCATGCCAATGCCTTGGGCCAACATGGCGTGCCACGGGCTGGGCGAGCACGGCATGCCACGGGCTGGGCGAGCATGCCACGCCACGGCCTTGGCTAGCAGCAAGGCATGCCACGGCCTCGGCGAGCATGCCATGCCATGCCAAGGCCAAGGCCAAAGCCAAGGCCAAGGAAGTGGGCAAGGCCAAGTCCCTGTGCAAGGCATGGCCAAGGCCATGGCCAAGGCCAAGGCCAAGGCCAAGGCCATGGCGTGCCACCGCCTCGATCGATCTTTTTGAACATGATTCTTTTATAATCTTACCCAAACCGTGCAACACAATTAAAAATGCACTACAATCAATTTTAAATGTCATTCCCTATTTTTTTGTAATTTTTCTGTAGCTTTTCGAATTTTTAAAGCCCTTATTTGGCATAAAAAAATCAAAATAAAATAAAAAAAATGAAAAAAATAATTTAATAATTTCTATAATTACTTGTGAATCATCCTTTAATTATGGGAATTTTTCCATAATTTTTTGACCATTTTTATTAATTTTTATTATTTTTTAAGTATTAATATCGAAATAAATTAAAATAAAATATTTTCTGTAAAAAAATATTTTTTTTAATTTTTTTTATGGTGTATTAAATTATTTCCTACAACTTTCATGTTGAAAGTTTTGGCAAAAAACCATTACTTTTTAAAAAAACCCCATTATGACTCCTCGAACATGCTTGATGTTTCCTCCTGCCAGATTGAAAAGGGCTTAACAGGCTATTATAAGGGGGGGGCACCTCCCTTGCCCAGGGCAAGGCAGTGGCAGGTACGCCCCATGTTGGGCGCGGCCTGGGCTGCGGCCTTGGGTTACATGCACTGCGGCTCGACCGCGGCCTGGGCTGCGGCCTGGGGCGGCTCGGCCGCGGCCTTGGGCGGCCTGGACCGCGGCCTTGGGCGGCCTTGCGCGGCCTGGGCGCGGCCTTGGGCGGCTCGGGCGCGGCCTTGGGCGGCCTGGGCGCGGCCTTGCGCGGCCTGGGCGCGGCCTTGGGCAGCATGGCGTGGCATGCGCGCGGGCGTGGGCGGCCTGGCATGCGCGCGGCATGGGCAGCACGGCATGGCATGCGCACGGCCTGGGCGGCCTGGCATGCAGCCGGCCTGGCATGCCCGCGGCGTGGGCAGCACGGCATGGCATGCGCACGGCCTGGGCGGCCTGGCATGCAGCTGGCCTGGCATGCCCGCGGCGTGGGCAGCACGGCATGGCATGCGCACGGCCTGGGCGGCCTGGCATGCAGCCGGCCTGGGCAGCACGGCATGGCATGCGCACGGCCTGGGTGGCCTGGCATGCGGCCGGCCAGGGCAGCCTGGCCTGGCATGCCAGCGGCGTGGGCAGCGTGGCCTGTGCGAATACCGCGCGCGTGGTCTTTTGACCACGGTGCGCGTGTTGCGCGCATGGTCGCGCACGCCTTTGCACGCCTTCGCACGCAACGCACGTCTAGTGATAAGAACCGCAGCCAAGGCAGCCCAGCCCCAAGGCCAAGGCCAGCAGCATGGCATGCCACGGCGAAGGCAGCCCAGCCAAAGCCAGCAGCATGCCATGCCAAGGCCAGCAGCATGCCATGCCACGGCCAAGGCAGCCCAGCCAAAGCCAGCAGCATGCCATGCCAAGGCCAAGGCCAGCAGCATGCCATGCCACGGCCAAGGCAGCCCAGCCAAAGCCAGCAGCATGCCAAGCCAAGGCCAAGGCCAGCAGCATGCCATGCCACGGCCAAGGCAGCCCAGCCAAAGCCAGCAGCATGCCATGCCAAGGCCTAGGCCAGCAGCATGCCATGCCACGGCCAAGGCAGGCAAGCCAAAGCCAGCAGCATGCCATGCCAAGGCCAAGGCCAGCAGCATGCCATGCCACGGCCAAGGCAGCCCAGCCAAAGCCAGCAGCATGCCATGCCAAGGCCTAGGCCAGCAGCATGCCATGCCACGGCCAAGGCAGGCCAGCCAAAGCCAGCAACATGCCATGCCAAGGCCTAGGCCAGCAGCATGCCATGCCACGGCCAAGGCAGCCCAGCCAAAGCCAGCAGCATGCCATATCACGGCCAAGGGCAGCAGCATGCCATGCCACGGCCAAGGCAGCCCAGCCAAAGCCAGCAGCATGCCATGCCATGGCCTAGGCCAGCAGCATGCCATGCCACGGCCAAGGCAGGCCAGCCAAAGCCAGCAGCATGCCATGCCAAGGCCAAGGCCAGCAGCATGCCATGCCACGGCCAAGGCAGGCCAGCCAAAGCCAGCAGCATGCCATGCCAAGGCCTAGGCCAGCAGCATGCCATGGCACGGCCAAGGCAGCCCAGCCAAAGCCAGCAGCATGCCATATCAAGGCCAAGGCCAGCAGCATGCCATGCCACGGCCAAGGCAGCCCAGCCAAAGCCAGCAGCATGCCATGCCATGGCCTAGGCCAGCAGCATGCCATGCCACGGCCAAGGCAGGCCAGCCAAAGCCAGCAGCATGCCATGCCAAGGCCTAGGCCAGCAGCATGCCATGCCACGGCCAAAACAGGCCAGCCAAAGCCAGCAGCATGCCATGCCAAGGCCTAGGCCAGCAGCATGCCATGCCACGGCCAAGGCAGGCCAGCCAAAGCCAGCAGCATGCCATGCCAAGGCCAAGGCCAGCAGCATGCCATGCCACGGCCTAGGCCAGCAGCATGCCATGCCACGGCCAAGGCAGCCCAGCCAAAGCCAGCAGCATGCCATGCCAAGGCCTAGGCCAGCAGCATGCCATGCCACGGCCAAGGCAGCCCAGCCAAAGCCAGCAGCATGCCATGCCAAGGCCAAGGCCAGCAGCATGCCATGCCACGGCCAAGGCAGCCCAGCCAAAGCCAGCAGCATGCCATGCCAAGGCCAAGGCCAGCAGCATGCCATGCCACGGCCAAGGCAGCCCAGCCAAAGCCAGCAGCATGCCATGCCAAGGCCTAGGCCAGCAGCATGCCATGCCACGGCCAAGGCAGGCCAGCCAAAGCCAGCAGCATGCCATGCCAAGGCCAAGGCCAGCAGCATGCCATGCCACGGCCAAGGCAGCCCAACCAAAGCCAGCAGCATGCCATGCCAAGGCCTAGGCCAGCAGCATGCCATGCCACGGCCAAGGCAGGCCAGCCAAAGCCAGCAGCATGCCATGCCAAGGCCTAGGCCACCAGCATGCCATGCCACGGCCAAGGCAGCCCAGCCAAAGCCAGCAGCATGCCATGCCAAGGCCAAGGCCAGCAGCATGCCATGCCACGGCCAAGGCAGCCCAGCCAAAGCCAGCAGCATGCCATGCCAAGGCCTAGGCCAGCAGCATGCCATGCCACGGCCAAGGCAGGCCAGCCAAAGCCAGCAACATGCCATGCCAAGGCCTAGGCCAGCAGCATGCCATGCCACGGCCAAGGCAGCCCAGCCAAAGCCAGCAGCATGCCATATCACGGCCAAGGGCAGCAGCATGCCATGCCACGGCCAAGGCAGCCCAGCCAAAGCCAGCAGCATGCCATGCCATGGCCTAGGCCAGCAGCATGCCATGCCACGGCCAAGGCAGGCCAGCCAAAGCCAGCAGCATGCCATGCCAAGGCCAAGGCCAGCAGCATGCCATGCCACGGCCAAGGCAGGCCAGCCAAAGCCAGCAGCATGCCATGCCAAGGCCTAGGCCAGCAGCATGCCATGCCACGGCCAAGGCAGCCCAGCCAAAGCCAGCAGCATGCCATATCAAGGCCAAGGCCAGCAGCATGCCATGCCACGGCCAAGGCAGCCCAGCCAAAGCCAGCAGCATGCCATGCCATGGCCTAGGCCAGCAGCATGCCATGCCACGGCCAAGGCAGGCCAGCCAAAGCCAGCAGCATGCCATGCCAAGGCCTAGGCCAGCAGCATGCCATGCCACGGCCAAAACAGGCCAGCCAAAGCCAGCAGCATGCCATGCCAAGGCCTAGGCCAGCAGCATGCCATGCCACGGCCAAGGCAGGCCAGCCAAAGCCAGCAGCATGCCATGCCAAGGCCAAGGCCAGCAGCATGCCATGCCACGGCCTAGGCCAGCAGCATGCCATGCCACGGCCAAGGCAGCCCAGCCAAAGCCAGCAGCATGCCATGCCAAGGCCTAGGCCAGCAGCATGCCATGCCACGGCCAAGGCAGCCCAGCCAAAGCCAGCAGCATGCCATGCCAAGGCCAAGGCCAGCAGCATGCCATGCCACGGCCAAGGCAGCCCAGCCAAAGCCAGCAGCATGCCATGCCAAGGCCAAGGCCAGCAGCATGCCATGCCACGGCCAAGGCAGCCCAGCCAAAGCCAGCAGCATGCCATGCCAAGGACTAGGCCAGCAGCATGCCATGCCACGGCCAAGGCAGGCCAGCCAAAGCCAACAGCATGGCATGCCAAGGCCAAGGCCAGCAGCATGCCATGCCACGGCCAAGGCAGCCCAGCCAAAGCCAGCAGCATGCCATGCCAAGGCCTAGGCCAGCAGCATGCCATGCCACGGCCAAGGCAGGCCAGCCAAAGCGAGCAGCATGCCATGCCAAGGCCTAGGCCAGCAGCATGCCATGCCACGGCCAAGGCAGCCCAACCAAAGCCAGCAGCATGCCATGCCAAGGCTTAGGCCAGCAGCATGCCATGCCACGGCCAAGGCAGGCCAGCCAAAGCCAGCAGCATGCCATGCCAAGGCCTAGGCCAGCAGCATGCCATGCCACGGCCAAGGCAGGCAAGCCAAAGCCAGCAGCATGCCATGCCAAGGCCATGGCCAGCAGCATGCCATGCCACGGCCAAGGCAGCCCAGCCAAAGCCAGCAGCATGCCATGCCAAGGCCAAGGCCAGCAGCATGCCATGCCACGGCCAAGGCAGCCCAGCCAAAGCCAGCAGCATGCCATGCCAAGGCCTAGGCCAGCAGCATGCCATGCCACGGCCAAGGCAGGCCAGCCAAAGCCAGCAGCATGCCATGCCAAGGCCAAGGCCAGCAGCATGCCATGCCAAGGCCTAGGCCAGCAGCATGCCATGCCACGGCCAAGGCAGGCCAGCCAAAGCCAGCAGCATGCCATGCCAAGGCCTAGGCCACCAGCATGCCATGCCACGGCCAAGGCAGCCCAGCCAAAGCCAGCAGCATGCCATGCCAAGGCCAAGGCCAGCAGCATGCCATGCCACGGCCAAGGCAGCCCAGCCAAAGCCAGCAGCATGCCATGCCAAGGCCTAGGCCAGCAGCATGCCATGCCACGGCCAAGGCAGGCCAGCCAAAGCCAGCAACATGCCATGCCAAGGCCTAGGCCAGCAGCATGCCATGCCACGGCCAAGGCAGCCCAGCCAAAGCCAGCAGCATGCCATATCACGGCCAAGGGCAGCAGCATGCCATGCCACGGCCAAGGCAGCCCAGCCAAAGCCAGCAGCATGCCATGCCATGGCCTAGGCCAGCAGCATGCCATGCCACGGCCAAGGCAGGCCAGCCAAAGCCAGCAGCATGCCATGCCAAGGCCAAGGCCAGCAGCATGCCATGCCACGGCCAAGGCAGGCCAGCCAAAGCCAGCAGCATGCCATGCCAAGGCCTAGGCCAGCAGCATGCCATGGCACGGCCAAGGCAGCCCAGCCAAAGCCAGCAGCATGCCATATCAAGGCCAAGGCCAGCAGCATGCCATGCCACGGCCAAGGCAGCCCAGCCAAAGCCAGCAGCATGCCATGCCATGGCCTAGGCCAGCAGCATGCCATGCCACGGCCAAGGCAGGCCAGCCAAAGCCAGCAGCATGCCATGCCAAGGCCTAGGCCAGCAGCATGCCATGCCACGGCCAAAACAGGCCAGCCAAAGCCAGCAGCATGCCATGCCAAGGCCTAGGCCAGCAGCATGCCATGCCACGGCCAAGGCAGGCCAGCCAAAGCCAGCAGCATGCCATGCCAAGGCCAAGGCCAGCAGCATGCCATGCCACGGCCTAGGCCAGCAGCATGCCATGCCACGGCCAAGGCAGCCCAGCCAAAGCCAGCAGCATGCCATGCCAAGGCCTAGGCCAGCAGCATGCCATGCCACGGCCAAGGCAGCCCAGCCAAAGCCAGCAGCATGCCATGCCAAGGCCAAGGCCAGCAGCATGCCATGCCACGGCCAAGGCAGCCCAGCCAAAGCCAGCAGCATGCCATGCCAAGGCCAAGGCCAGCAGCATGCCATGCCACGGCCAAGGCAGCCCAGCCAAAGCCAGCAGCATGCCATGCCAAGGCCTAGGCCAGCAGCATGCCATGCCACGGCCAAGGCAGGCCAGCCAAAGCCAACAGCATGGCATGCCAAGGCCAAGGCCAGCAGCATGCCATGCCACGGCCAAGGCAGCCCAGCCAAAGCCAGCAGCATGCCATGCCAAGGCCTAGGCCAGCAGCATGCCATGCCACGGCCAAGGCAGGCCAGCCAAAGCGAGCAGCATGCCATGCCAAGGCCTAGGCCAGCAGCATGCCATGCCACGGCCAAGGCAGCCCAACCAAAGCCAGCAGCATGCCATGCCAAGGCTTAGGCCAGCAGCATGCCATGCCACGGCCAAGGCAGGCCAGCCAAAGCCAGCAGCATGCCATGCCAAGGCCTAGGCCACCAGCATGCCATGCCACGGCCAAGGCAGCCCAGCCAAAGCCAGCAGCATGCCATGCCAAGGCCAAGGCCAGCAGCATGCCATGCCACGGCCAAGGCAGCCCAGCCAAAGCCAGCAGCATGCCATGCCAAGGCCTAGGCCAGCAGCATGCCATGCCACGGCCAACGCAGGCCAGCCAAAGCCAGCAGCATGCCATGCCAAGGCCTAGGCCAGCAGCATGCCATGCCACGGCCATGGCAGCCCAGCCAAAGCCAGCAGCATGCCATATCAAGGCCAAGGGCAGCAGCATGCCATGCCACGGCCAAGGCAGCCCAGCCAAAGCCAGCAGCATGCCATGCCATGGCCTAGGCCAGCAGCATGCCATGCCACGGCCAAGGCAGGCCAGCCAAAGCCAGCAGCATGCCATGCCAAGGCCAAGGCCAGCAGCATGCCATGCCACGGCCAAGGCAGCCCAGCCAAAGCCAGCAGCATGCCATGCCAAGGCCTAGGCCAGCAGCATGCCATGCCACGGCCAAGGCAGCCCAGCCAAAGCCAGCAGCATGCCATATCAAGGCCAAGGCCAGCAGCATGCCATGCCACGGCCAAGGCAGCCCAGCCAAAGCCAGCAGCATGCCATGCCATGCCTAGGCCAGCAGCATGCCATGCCACGGCCAAGGCAGGCCAGCCAAAGCCAGCAGCATGCCATGCCAAGGCCTAGGCCAGCAGCATGCCATGCCACGGCCAAGGCAGGCCAGCCAAAGCCAGCAGCATGCCATGCCAAGGCCAAGGCCAGCAGCATGCCATGCCACGGCCAAGGCAGGCCTGCCAAAGCCAGCAGCATGCCATGCCAAGGCCAAGGCCAGCAGCATGCCATGCCAAGGCCAAGGCCAGCAGCATGCCATGCCACGGCCAAGGCTGCCAGCCAAAGCCAGCAGCATGCCATGCCAAGGCCTAGGCCAGCAGCATACCATGCCAAGGCCTAGGCCAGCAGCATGCCATGCCACGGCCAAGGCAGCCCAGCCAAAGCCAGCAGCATGCCATGCCAAGGCCTAGGCCAGCAGCATGCCATGCCTCGGCCCCGGCCCGCATGACATGCCACGGCCTCGGACCGCATGCCTTGCTACGGCGTCGCCCAACATGCCATGCCACAGCCTCGGCCCGCATGCCGTGCCACGGCCTCGGCCTCGGCCCGCATGCCTTGCTACGACGTTGGCCAACATGCCATGCCACGGCCCCGGCCCGCATGCCTTGCCACCGCGTTGCCCAGCATGCCACGCCACCGCGTTGCCTGGCGTGCCATGCCTTGGCCAACATGTCGTGCCACGGCCTCGGCCCGCATGCCATGCCATGCCACGGCCATCATGTCTTGCCACGGCGTTGCCAAACATGCCATGCCACGGCCTCGGCCCGCATGCCTTGCTACGGCGTCGCCCAACATGCCATGACATGCCACGGCCTCGGCCCGCATGCCTTGCTACGGCGTCGCCCAACATGCCATGCCACGGCCTCGGCCCGCATGCCTTGCGACGGCGTCGCCCAACATGCCATGCCACGGCCTCTGCCCGCATGCCATGCCACGGCCTCGGCCCGCGTGACATGCCACGGCCTCGGCCCGCATGCATTGCCACGACGTCGCCCAACTTGCCATGCCACGGCCTCGGCCCGCATGCCATGCCACGGCCTCGGCTCGCATGACATGCCACGGCCTCGGCCCGCATGCCTTGCTACGGCGTCGCCCAACATGCCATGCCACGGCCTCGGCCCGCATGCCATGCCATGGCCTCGGCCCGCATGACATGCCACGGCCTCGGACCGCATGCCTTGCCACGGCGTCGCCCAACATGCCATGCCACGGCCCCGGCCCGCATGCCTTCCCACCGCGTTGCCCGGCGTGCCATGCCACCGCGTTGCCCGGCGTGCCATGCCTTAGCCTTGGCCAACATGTCGTGCCACGGCCTCGGCCCGCATGCCATGCCATGCCACGGCCCGCATGTCTTGCCACGGCGTTGCCAAACATGCCATGCCACGGCCTCGGCCCGCATGCCTTGCCACGGCCTCGGCCAACATGCCATGCCACGGCCTCGGCCCGCATGCCATGCCACGGCCTCGGCCCGCATGACATGCCACGGCCTCGGCCCGCATGCCTTGCTACGGCGTCGCCCAACATGCCATGCCACGGCCTCGGCCCGCATGCCATGCCACGGCCTCGGCCCGCATGCCTTGCCACCGCGTTGCCCAGCATGCCATGCCACCGCGTTGCCCGGCGTGCCATGCCTTAGCCTTGGCCAACATGTCGTGCCACGGCCTCGGCCCGCATGCCATGCCACGGACGGCCTCGGCCCGCATGCCATGCCACGGCCTCGGCCCGCATGTCTTGCCACGGCGTTGCCCAACATGCCATGCCACGGCCTCGGCCCCCATGCCTTGCCACCGCGCTGCCCAGCATGCCAATGCACCGCGTTGCCCGGCGTGCCATGCCTTAGCCTTGGCCAACATGCCACGCCACGGCCTCGGCCCGCATGGCTTGCCAGGGCGTTGCCCAACATGCCATGCCACGGCCTCGGCCCGCATGTCTTGCCACGGCGTTGCCCAACATGCCATGCCATGCCACGCCATGGCCTCGGCCCGCATGCCATGCCACGGCCTCGGCCCGCATGCCATGCCATGCCACGGCCTCGGCCCGCATGCCATGCCACGGCCTCGGCCCGCATGCCTTGCCACGGCCTCGGCCCGCATGCCATGCCACGGCCTCGGCCAGCATGCCATGCCAAGGCCTCGGCCCGCATGCCTTGCCACGGCGTTGCCCAGCATGCCATGCCACCGCGTTGCCCAGCGGGCCGTGCCGCGGCCTCGGCCCGCATGCCTTGCGACTGCCTTGGCCAGCGTGCCATGCCACAGCGTGCCATGCCTTAGCCTTGGCCAACATGCCATGCCACTGCCTTGGCCAGCATGTCGTGCCACCGCCACGGCCAGCATGCCATGCCGGTCCGTTGCCCAGCATGCCACGGCCGTGGCGGCATGGCAAGCCACGGCCTCGGCCAGCATGCCATGCCACGGCCTCGGCCAGCATGCCATGGCACTGTCTTGGTCAGCATGCCATGCCATGGCACCGCCTTGTCCAGCACGCCGTGTCGCAGCGTTGGCCAGCATGCCTTGGCCGGCATGCCATGCCAATGCCTTGGGCCAACATGGCGTGCCACGGGCTGGGCCATGCCGGTCCGTTGCCCGGCATGCCACGGCCGTGGCGGCATGGCAAGCCACGGCCTCGGCCAGCATGCCATGCCCCGGCCTCGCCCAGCATGCCATGGCACGGTCTTGGTCAGCATGCCATGCCATGGCACCGCCTTGTGCAGCGTTGGCCAGCATGCCTTGGCCGGCATGCCATGCCAATGCCTTGGGCCAACATGGCGTGCCACGGGCTGGGCGAGCACGGCATGCCACGGGCTGGGCGAGCATGCCACGCCACGGCCTTGGCTAGCAGCAAGGCATGCCACGGCCTCGGCGAGCATGCCATGCCATGCCAAGGCCAAGGCCAAAGCCAAGGCCAAGGAAGTGGGCAAGGCCAAGTCCCTGTGCAAGGCATGGCCAAGGCCATGGCCAAGGCCAAGGCCAAGGCCAAGGCCATGGCGTGCCACCGCCTCGATCGATCTTTTTGAACATGATTCTTTTATAATCTTACCCAAACCGTGCAACACAATTAAAAATGCACTACAATCAATTTTAAATGTCATTCCCTATTTTTTTGTAATTTTTCTGTAGCTTTTCGAATTTTTAAAGCCCTTATTTGGCATAAAAAAATTAAAATAAAATAAAAAAAATGAAAAAAATAATTTAATAATTTCTATAATTACTTGTGAATCATCCTTTAATTATGGGAATTTTTCCATAATTTTTTGACCATTTTTATTAATTTTTATTATTTTTTAAGTATTAATATCGAAATAAATTAAAATAAAATATTTTCTGTAAAAAAATATTTTTTTTAATTTTTTTTATGGTGTATTAAATTATTTCCTACAACTTTCATGTTGAAAGTTTTGGCAAAAAACCATTACTTTTTAAAAAAACCCCATTATGACTCCTCGAACATGCTTGATGTTTCCTCCTGCCAGATTGAAAAGGGCTTAACAGGCTATTATAAGGGGGGGGCACCTCCCTTGCCCAGGGCAAGGCAGTGGCAGGTACGCCCCATGTTGGGCGCGGCCTGGGCTGCGGCCTTGGGTTACATGCACTGCGGCTCGACCGCGGCCTGGGCTGCGGCCTGGGGCGGCTCGGCCGCGGCCTTGGGCGGCCTGGACCGCGGCCTTGGGCGGCCTTGCGCGGCCTGGGCGCGGCCTTGGGCGGCTCGGGCGCGGCCTTGGGCGGCCTGGGCGCGGCCTTGCGCGGCCTGGGCGCGGCCTTGGGCAGCATGGCGTGGCATGCGCGCGGGCGTGGGCGGCCTGGCATGCGCGCGGCATGGGCAGCACGGCATGGCATGCGCACGGCCTGGGCGGCCTGGCATGCAGCCGGCCTGGCATGCCCGCGGCGTGGGCAGCACGGCATGGCATGCGCACGGCCTGGGCGGCCTGGCATGCAGCTGGCCTGGCATGCCCGCGGCGTGGGCAGCACGGCATGGCATGCGCACGGCCTGGGCGGCCTGGCATGCAGCCGGCCTGGGCAGCACGGCATGGCATGCGCACGGCCTGGGTGGCCTGGCATGCGGCCGGCCAGGGCAGCCTGGCCTGGCATGCCAGCGGCGTGGGCAGCGTGGCCTGTGCGAATACCGCGCGCGTGGTCTTTTGACCACGGTGCGCGTGTTGCGCGCATGGTCGCGCACGCCTTTGCACGCCTTCGCACGCAACGCACGTCTAGTGATAAGAACCGCAGCCAAGGCAGCCCAGCCCCAAGGCCAAGGCCAGCAGCATGGCATGCCACGGCGAAGGCAGCCCAGCCAAAGCCAGCAGCATGCCATGCCAAGGCCAGCAGCATGCCATGCCACGGCCAAGGCAGCCCAGCCAAAGCCAGCAGCATGCCATGCCAAGGCCAAGGCCAGCAGCATGCCATGCCACGGCCAAGGCAGCCCAGCCAAAGCCAGCAGCATGCCAAGCCAAGGCCAAGGCCAGCAGCATGCCATGCCACGGCCAAGGCAGCCCAGCCAAAGCCAGCAGCATGCCATGCCAAGGCCTAGGCCAGCAGCATGCCATGCCACGGCCAAGGCAGGCAAGCCAAAGCCAGCAGCATGCCATGCCAAGGCCAAGGCCAGCAGCATGCCATGCCACGGCCAAGGCAGCCCAGCCAAAGCCAGCAGCATGCCATGCCAAGGCCTAGGCCAGCAGCATGCCATGCCACGGCCAAGGCAGGCCAGCCAAAGCCAGCAACATGCCATGCCAAGGCCTAGGCCAGCAGCATGCCATGCCACGGCCAAGGCAGCCCAGCCAAAGCCAGCAGCATGCCATATCACGGCCAAGGGCAGCAGCATGCCATGCCACGGCCAAGGCAGCCCAGCCAAAGCCAGCAGCATGCCATGCCATGGCCTAGGCCAGCAGCATGCCATGCCACGGCCAAGGCAGGCCAGCCAAAGCCAGCAGCATGCCATGCCAAGGCCAAGGCCAGCAGCATGCCATGCCACGGCCAAGGCAGGCCAGCCAAAGCCAGCAGCATGCCATGCCAAGGCCTAGGCCAGCAGCATGCCATGGCACGGCCAAGGCAGCCCAGCCAAAGCCAGCAGCATGCCATATCAAGGCCAAGGCCAGCAGCATGCCATGCCACGGCCAAGGCAGCCCAGCCAAAGCCAGCAGCATGCCATGCCATGGCCTAGGCCAGCAGCATGCCATGCCACGGCCAAGGCAGGCCAGCCAAAGCCAGCAGCATGCCATGCCAAGGCCTAGGCCAGCAGCATGCCATGCCACGGCCAAAACAGGCCAGCCAAAGCCAGCAGCATGCCATGCCAAGGCCTAGGCCAGCAGCATGCCATGCCACGGCCAAGGCAGGCCAGCCAAAGCCAGCAGCATGCCATGCCAAGGCCAAGGCCAGCAGCATGCCATGCCACGGCCTAGGCCAGCAGCATGCCATGCCACGGCCAAGGCAGCCCAGCCAAAGCCAGCAGCATGCCATGCCAAGGCCTAGGCCAGCAGCATGCCATGCCACGGCCAAGGCAGCCCAGCCAAAGCCAGCAGCATGCCATGCCAAGGCCAAGGCCAGCAGCATGCCATGCCACGGCCAAGGCAGCCCAGCCAAAGCCAGCAGCATGCCATGCCAAGGCCAAGGCCAGCAGCATGCCATGCCACGGCCAAGGCAGCCCAGCCAAAGCCAGCAGCATGCCATGCCAAGGCCTAGGCCAGCAGCATGCCATGCCACGGCCAAGGCAGGCCAGCCAAAGCCAGCAGCATGCCATGCCAAGGCCAAGGCCAGCAGCATGCCATGCCACGGCCAAGGCAGCCCAACCAAAGCCAGCAGCATGCCATGCCAAGGCCTAGGCCAGCAGCATGCCATGCCACGGCCAAGGCAGGCCAGCCAAAGCCAGCAGCATGCCATGCCAAGGCCTAGGCCACCAGCATGCCATGCCACGGCCAAGGCAGCCCAGCCAAAGCCAGCAGCATGCCATGCCAAGGCCAAGGCCAGCAGCATGCCATGCCACGGCCAAGGCAGCCCAGCCAAAGCCAGCAGCATGCCATGCCAAGGCCTAGGCCAGCAGCATGCCATGCCACGGCCAAGGCAGGCCAGCCAAAGCCAGCAACATGCCATGCCAAGTGTCACGGCCTTGGAATTTCTGAACCAACCCTCAGTCTTTCCAAGCCAACCGTGCGGCCTTAGATGCTTAAAGCACGCGTTGCTTGCACCTAAGTAAGCCTTTAGTGGAAGGGAGCTAGGGGATTGCACACACACAAGAGAGACTTAGAGAACTTAGAGAGAACACTTGGAGAATGCTTATATTATATTGCAACTTGAGTGGTTTGGCCAAATGAGGGCCTCCCCTTTATATAGCCTTACAAAGATTATTCTAGAACCATATTAATGGAGAGTGTTCTAGACACTTCCCTTTAACTAGAGTACTCTAAGACTATTCTAGTATGTCTAGAAGATTCTACCATAGCTTCTAACTATATACAAGTTTCTACAATGCTCCAGGGAATTCTAGAAGCTTCCAGCATGCTCTACAATCTCCCTGGGCTTATTATCTTCTTGACTGCTCTAGAGAATTCTAGATCCTTCTATTAGCTTCCCATCTTCTAGCCATTCTCTAGAGAGTTCCAGCAATCTCCTTAGGCTTCCAGCATTTTCTAGTGAGGGCAGCATCAGGATTTCTCTGTCTGTGACATTCTCCCCCACCTAATGCAGCGACGCCCTCGTCGCGCCTTCCCTGCAAATTTTTCCTTGCCTCCTTGCCATAGGGAGTTGCACTTGCCATTTGTGCTTGATAAGGTGTCTTGGCGCCTTGCCTTTTCTTCTTCTTGTGATCCACCTTTCCCCTTGGTGGAAGTCTCTTAGCCCTCGCTCCTCCTTTGCCTTGGAGTTTAGCTTGATAGGTAGGCTCCCCCTTCTTTGAGTCTTCCTTGACTTGCGGTGTGGAGAGAACCTTCTTGGCCGCTTGCCCGCTAATCATCTTTTTGGTAGCGCCTTCTACCTTGTCTTTGTCCGCCCCCAACTCAATAGCAGATAGAAGTTGGAGTTTAGTATTTTCCTTGCTCACCATTGGCACCATGTAAGGCCCACCCTCCATGATGTACATTTTGTTGTCGCGAGGCAACATTGCCACGTTGAACTCTCGCAAAAACTCCATCCCTAGCACCACATCATAGTCATCCAGTGATGCTATTGAGAAGTTCACTTTCCCGCGCCATCCACCAAGGTGTAGCTCGACCCCTCGAGCCATGCCATCCACAGGCTTTGCCTTGGCGTTTACTGTCTTCATTAGTGCTTGACCCCTGTCAAGTCTTAGACCAAGCCGCTTGGCCTCTTCTACCTTGATGAAGTTGTGGGAAGCCCCTGTGTCCACCATGACTTGGGCCGCCTTCCCATTGATTTTGCCCTCTACGTACATCAAACCCTTATCCCCTTGGGTTGATGCAGTAGGCTTCGCTTCTATGGCACCAAGCAGCTGCAGAGAACCCATGCAAGCCTGCTCTTCCCTTTCTTCCCTTTCTTCCCTTTCTTCCCTTTCCAGCATTGCACTAAGACTCTTCCTCTTTGGGCAATCGCGCGCCCAATGTGGCCCATCGCAGATGAAGCAGTTATCCTTGGGCTTGCTTTCTTTCTTTGACTCATTCCTCCAGTCTTTGCCCGTTGGTGACTTGCTTCTACCTTCTCTGTACCTTGAAGCCTTAGAATCCTCCCATTCTTTGGCCCATGTGGCTCCCCCACCTTTGCCTTGACCCTCCTTGGTGGACTCCAAGTTGGAAGCTTCCTGCTTACTGTATTCCACCAATGTCTCGGCCACGGTGAGTGCAGTGGAGATATCCTTGACGCCTCTTCGTTGTAGTTCCAGTTGTGCCCACTGCTTAAGCCCAGCTGTGAAGTTAAAGAGTAAGTCATCATCACTCATGTTAGGGATTTGAAGCATTAACCCGGAGAATTCTTGGACATAATCCCTAATAGAGTGGGTGTGCTTCAACTCCCTCATCCTCAAACGTGCTTCATATGCCACATTTTCAGGATAGAATTGCCTTATTAATTCATTCTTGAATTGTTCCCATGAAGAGATAGTGCAAATGCCTCTTTCCATTTCAGCGTGCTTACGACGCCACCAAACTCCAGCTAACTTAGTGAGGTAGAGAGAAGCGGTGCGTACCTTCGCAAGCTCATCGTTTAAGTTTAAAGCTTCAAAGTACCTCTCTAAGTGCCAAAGGTAGTCATCCAGCTCCTTAGCATCCCGTGTGCCATCAAACTCCTTAGGCTTTGGCGCCTCCAGCCTTGGAGTGAATCCCGCATTAGTGGCAACACCGCCATTAGCCACAGCTCGCTTGCATATGGCCCAATCCGCCCGTGTCTCTTCCAAGCCTTCCTTCAGCTCTTGGACTTGGTCTTGGAGTTGACAAATAGCCTTCAGGATCCGTTCCTGAAAGTCATAGCTTTCTTGTCTCTGCGCTTCAGAGTTGATCCGGATGGTGTCCCGCACGGACTCAAGCAATTCCTCGACTTGGCTTTCCACGTTGCCATCGAGTTGCCCCATCGCTTGTTCCAGCCGATCAAGACGCTCCTTGACATCGGCCACAGCAAATTCAATCTTGACCACACGGGTGTCCATGGCACTCATCACATCCCGTGACTTGTCTTTCGCCCTCTTGCCCAAGTTTGCAGCAGCCTCCCTTCCGCGGTTCTCTTCGGTGTGAGCTACTTCTGACATAGTGCCCTTCCTTCCTTAGTCACGACGCCTTCGTAACCTTGCTCTGATACCAACTGTCACGGCCTTGGAATTTCTGAACCAACCCTCAGTCTTTCCAAGCCAACCGTGCGGCCTTAGATGCTTGAAGCACGCCTTGCTTGCACCTAAGTAAGCCTTTAGTGGAAGGGAGCTAGGGGAATGCACACACAAGAGAGATTTAGAGAATATTAGCTTTGTATTGCACTAGAGAGAAAGCTTACAACTTGGATCTACTTGGGTTCTTAGTTCTTGGTTGTTACATAGGTTTTTTTTTGGTTTGGCCAAATGAGGGCCTCCCCTTTATATAGCCTTACAAAGATTATTCTAGAACCATATTAATGGAGAGTGTTCTAGACACTTCCCTTTAACTAGAGTACTCTAAGACTATTCTAGTATGTCTAGAAGATTCTACCATAGCTTCTAACTATATACAAGTTTCTACAATGCTCCAGGGAATTCTAGAAGCTTCCAGCATGCTCTACAATCTCCCTGGGCTTATTATCTTCTTGACTGCTCTAGAGAATTCTAGATCCTTCTATTAGCTTCCCATCTTCTAGCCATTCTCTAGAGAGTTCCAGCAACCTCCTTAGGCTTCCAGCATTTTCTAGTGAGGGCAGCATCAGGATTTCTCTGTCTGTGACACAAGGCCTAGGCCAGCAGCATGCCATGCCACGGCCAAGGCAGCCCAGCCAAAGCCAGCAGCATGCCATATCACGGCCAAGGGCAGCAGCATGCCATGCCACGGCCAAGGCAGCCCAGCCAAAGCCAGCAGCATGCCATGCCATGGCCTAGGCCAGCAGCATGCCATGCCACGGCCAAGGCAGGCCAGCCAAAGCCAGCAGCATGCCATGCCAAGGCCAAGGCCAGCAGCATGCCATGCCACGGCCAAGGCAGGCCAGCCAAAGCCAGCAGCATGCCATGCCAAGGCCTAGGCCAGCAGCATGCCATGCCACGGCCAAGGCAGCCCAGCCAAAGCCAGCAGCATGCCATATCAAGGCCAAGGCCAGCAGCATGCCATGCCACGGCCAAGGCAGCCCAGCCAAAGCCAGCAGCATGCCATGCCATGGCCTAGGCCAGCAGCATGCCATGCCACGGCCAAGGCAGGCCAGCCAAAGCCAGCAGCATGCCATGCCAAGGCCTAGGCCAGCAGCATGCCATGCCACGGCCAAAACAGGCCAGCCAAAGCCAGCAGCATGCCATGCCAAGGCCTAGGCCAGCAGCATGCCATGCCACGGCCAAGGCAGGCCAGCCAAAGCCAGCAGCATGCCATGCCAAGGCCAAGGCCAGCAGCATGCCATGCCACGGCCTAGGCCAGCAGCATGCCATGCCACGGCCAAGGCAGCCCAGCCAAAGCCAGCAGCATGCCATGCCAAGGCCTAGGCCAGCAGCATGCCATGCCACGGCCAAGGCAGCCCAGCCAAAGCCAGCAGCATGCCATGCCAAGGCCAAGGCCAGCAGCATGCCATGCCACGGCCAAGGCAGCCCAGCCAAAGCCAGCAGCATGCCATGCCAAGGCCAAGGCCAGCAGCATGCCATGCCACGGCCAAGGCAGCCCAGCCAAAGCCAGCAGCATGCCATGCCAAGGACTAGGCCAGCAGCATGCCATGCCACGGCCAAGGCAGGCCAGCCAAAGCCAACAGCATGGCATGCCAAGGCCAAGGCCAGCAGCATGCCATGCCACGGCCAAGGCAGCCCAGCCAAAGCCAGCAGCATGCCATGCCAAGGCCTAGGCCAGCAGCATGCCATGCCACGGCCAAGGCAGGCCAGCCAAAGCGAGCAGCATGCCATGCCAAGGCCTAGGCCAGCAGCATGCCATGCCACGGCCAAGGCAGCCCAACCAAAGCCAGCAGCATGCCATGCCAAGGCTTAGGCCAGCAGCATGCCATGCCACGGCCAAGGCAGGCCAGCCAAAGCCAGCAGCATGCCATGCCAAGGCCTAGGCCAGCAGCATGCCATGCCACGGCCAAGGCAGGCAAGCCAAAGCCAGCAGCATGCCATGCCAAGGCCATGGCCAGCAGCATGCCATGCCACGGCCAAGGCAGCCCAGCCAAAGCCAGCAGCATGCCATGCCAAGGCCAAGGCCAGCAGCATGCCATGCCACGGCCAAGGCAGCCCAGCCAAAGCCAGCAGCATGCCATGCCAAGGCCTAGGCCAGCAGCATGCCATGCCACGGCCAAGGCAGGCCAGCCAAAGCCAGCAGCATGCCATGCCAAGGCCAAGGCCAGCAGCATGCCATGCCACGGCCAAGGCAGCCCAACCAAAGCCAGCAGCATGCCATGCCAAGGCCTAGGCCAGCAGCATGCCATGCCACGGCCAAGGCAGGCCAGCCAAAGCCAGCAGCATGCCATGCCAAGGCCTAGGCCACCAGCATGCCATGCCACGGCCAAGGCAGCCCAGCCAAAGCCAGCAGCATGCCATGCCAAGGCCAAGGCCAGCAGCATGCCATGCCACGGCCAAGGCAGCCCAGCCAAAGCCAGCAGCATGCCATGCCAAGGCCTAGGCCAGCAGCATGCCATGCCACGGCCAAGGCAGGCCAGCCAAAGCCAGCACCATGCCATGCCAAGGCCTAGGCCAGCAGCATGCCATGCCACGGCCAAGGCAGCCCAGCCAAAGCCAGCAGCATGCCATATCACGGCCAAGGGCAGCAGCATGCCATGCCACGGCCAAGGCAGCCCAGCCAAAGCCAGCAGCATGCCATGCCATGGCCTAGGCCAGCAGCATGCCATGCCACGGCCAAGGCAGGCCAGCCAAAGCCAGCAGCATGCCATGCCAAGGCCAAGGCCAGCAGCATGCCATGCCACGGCCAAGGCAGGCCAGCCAAAGCCAGCAGCATGCCATGCCAAGGCCTAGGCCAGCAGCATGCCATGGCACGGCCAAGGCAGCCCAGCCAAAGCCAGCAGCATGCCATATCAAGGCCAAGGCCAGCAGCATGCCATGCCACGGCCAAGGCAGCCCAGCCAAAGCCAGCAGCATGCCATGCCATGGCCTAGGCCAGCAGCATGCCATGCCACGGCCAAGGCAGGCCAGCCAAAGCCAGCAGCATGCCATGCCAAGGCCTAGGCCAGCAGCATGCCATGCCACGGCCAAAACAGGCCAGCCAAAGCCAGCAGCATGCCATGCCAAGGCCTAGGCCAGCAGCATGCCATGCCACGGCCAAGGCAGGCCAGCCAAAGCCAGCAGCATGCCATGCCAAGGCCAAGGCCAGCAGCATGCCATGCCACGGCCTAGGCCAGCAGCATGCCATGCCACGGCCAAGGCAGCCCAGCCAAAGCCAGCAGCATGCCATTCCAAGGCCTAGGCCAGCAGCATGCCATGCCACGGCCAAGGCAGCCCAGCCAAAGCCAGCAGCATGCCATGCCAAGGCCAAGGCCAGCAGCATGCCATGCCACGGCCAAGGCAGCCCAGCCAAAGCCAGCAGCATGCCATGCCAAGGCCAAGGCCAGCAGCATGCCATGCCACGGCCAAGGCAGCCCAGCCAAAGCCAGCAGCATGCCATGCCAAGGCCTAGGCCAGCAGCATGCCATGCCACGGCCAAGGCAGGCCAGCCAAAGCCAACAGCATGGCATGCCAAGGCCAAGGCCAGCAGCATGCCATGCCACGGCCAAGGCAGCCCAGCCAAAGCCAGCAGCATGCCATGCCAAGGCCTAGGCCAGCAGCATGCCATGCCACGGCCAAGGCAGGCCAGCCAAAGCGAGCAGCATGCCATGCCAAGGCCTAGGCCAGCAGCATGCCATGCCACGGCCAAGGCAGCCCAACCAAAGCCAGCAGCATGCCATGCCAAGGCTTAGGCCAGCAGCATGCCATGCCACGGCCAAGGCAGGCCAGCCAAAGCCAGCAGCATGCCATGCCAAGGCCTAGGCCACCAGCATGCCATGCCACGGCCAAGGCAGCCCAGCCAAAGCCAGCAGCATGCCATGCCAAGGCCAAGGCCAGCAGCATGCCATGCCACGGCCAAGGCAGCCCAGCCAAAGCCAGCAGCATGCCATGCCAAGGCCTAGGCCAGCAGCATGCCATGCCACGGCCAACGCAGGCCAGCCAAAGCCAGCAGCATGCCATGCCAAGGCCTAGGCCAGCAGCATGCCATGCCACGGCCATGGCAGCCCAGCCAAAGCCAGCAGCATGCCATATCAAGGCCAAGGGCAGCAGCATGCCATGCCACGGCCAAGGCAGCCCAGCCAAAGCCAGCAGCATGCCATGCCATGGCCTAGGCCAGCAGCATGCCATGCCACGGCCAAGGCAGGCCAGCCAAAGCCAGCAGCATGCCATGCCAAGGCCAAGGCCAGCAGCATGCCATGCCACGGCCAAGGCAGCCCAGCCAAAGCCAGCAGCATGCCATGCCAAGGCCTAGGCCAGCAGCATGCCATGCCACGGCCAAGGCAGCCCAGCCAAAGCCAGCAGCATGCCATATCAAGGCCAAGGCCAGCAGCATGCCATGCCACGGCCAAGGCAGCCCAGCCAAAGCCAGCAGCATGCCATGCCATGCCTAGGCCAGCAGCATGCCATGCCACGGCCAAGGCAGGCCAGCCAAAGCCAGCAGCATGCCATGCCAAGGCCTAGGCCAGCAGCATGCCATGCCACGGCCAAGGCAGGCCAGCCAAAGCCAGCAGCATGCCATGCCAAGGCCAAGGCCAGCAGCATGCCATGCCACGGCCAAGGCAGGCCTGCCAAAGCCAGCAGCATGCCATGCCAAGGCCAAGGCCAGCAGCATGCCATGCCAAGGCCAAGGCCAGCAGCATGCCATGCCACGGCCAAGGCTGCCAGCCAAAGCCAGCAGCATGCCATGCCAAGGCCTAGGCCAGCAGCATACCATGCCAAGGCCTAGGCCAGCAGCATGCCATGCCACGGCCAAGGCAGCCCAGCCAAAGCCAGCAGCATGCCATGCCAAGGCCTAGGCCAGCAGCATGCCATGCCTCGGCCCCGGCCCGCATGACATGCCACGGCCTCGGACCGCATGCCTTGCTACGGCGTCGCCCAACATGCCATGCCACAGCCTCGGCCCGCATGCCGTGCCACGGCCTCGGCCTCGGCCCGCATGCCTTGCTACGACGTTGGCCAACATGCCATGCCACGGCCCCGGCCCGCATGCCTTGCCACCGCGTTGCCCAGCATGCCACGCCACCGCGTTGCCTGGCGTGCCATGCCTTGGCCAACATGTCGTGCCACGGCCTCGGCCCGCATGCCATGCCATGCCACGGCCATCATGTCTTGCCACGGCGTTGCCAAACATGCCATGCCACGGCCTCGGCCCGCATGCCTTGCTACGGCGTCGCCCAACATGCCATGACATGCCACGGCCTCGGCCCGCATGCCTTGCTACGGCGTCGCCCAACATGCCATGCCACGGCCTCGGCCCGCATGCCTTGCGACGGCGTCGCCCAACATGCCATGCCACGGCCTCTGCCCGCATGCCATGCCACGGCCTCGGCCCGCGTGACATGCCACGGCCTCGGCCCGCATGCATTGCCACGACGTCGCCCAACTTGCCATGCCACGGCCTCGGCCCGCATGCCATGCCACGGCCTCGGCTCGCATGACATGCCACGGCCTCGGCCCGCATGCCTTGCTACGGCGTCGCCCAACATGCCATGCCACGGCCTCGGCCCGCATGCCATGCCATGGCCTCGGCCCGCATGACATGCCACGGCCTCGGACCGCATGCCTTGCCACGGCGTCGCCCAACATGCCATGCCACGGCCCCGGCCCGCATGCCTTCCCACCGCGTTGCCCGGCGTGCCATGCCACCGCGTTGCCCGGCGTGCCATGCCTTAGCCTTGGCCAACATGTCGTGCCACGGCCTCGGCCCGCATGCCATGCCATGCCACGGCCCGCATGTCTTGCCACGGCGTTGCCAAACATGCCATGCCACGGCCTCGGCCCGCATGCCTTGCCACGGCCTCGGCCAACATGCCATGCCACGGCCTCGGCCCGCATGCCATGCCACGGCCTCGGCCCGCATGACATGCCACGGCCTCGGCCCGCATGCCTTGCTACGGCGTCGCCCAACATGCCATGCCACGGCCTCGGCCCGCATGCCATGCCACGGCCTCGGCCCGCATGCCTTGCCACCGCGTTGCCCAGCATGCCATGCCACCGCGTTGCCCGGCGTGCCATGCCTTAGCCTTGGCCAACATGTCGTGCCACGGCCTCGGCCCGCATGCCATGCCACGGACGGCCTCGGCCCGCATGCCATGCCACGGCCTCGGCCCGCATGTCTTGCCACGGCGTTGCCCAACATGCCATGCCACGGCCTCGGCCCCCATGCCTTGCCACCGCGCTGCCCAGCATGCCAATGCACCGCGTTGCCCGGCGTGCCATGCCTTAGCCTTGGCCAACATGCCACGCCACGGCCTCGGCCCGCATGGCTTGCCAGGGCGTTGCCCAACATGCCATGCCACGGCCTCGGCCCGCATGTCTTGCCACGGCGTTGCCCAACATGCCATGCCATGCCACGCCATGGCCTCGGCCCGCATGCCATGCCACGGCCTCGGCCCGCATGCCATGCCATGCCACGGCCTCGGCCCGCATGCCATGCCACGGCCTCGGCCCGCATGCCTTGCCACGGCCTCGGCCCGCATGCCATGCCACGGCCTCGGCCAGCATGCCATGCCAAGGCCTCGGCCCGCATGCCTTGCCACGGCGTTGCCCAGCATGCCATGCCACCGCGTTGCCCAGCGGGCCGTGCCGCGGCCTCGGCCCGCATGCCTTGCGACTGCCTTGGCCAGCGTGCCATGCCACAGCGTGCCATGCCTTAGCCTTGGCCAACATGCCATGCCACTGCCTTGGCCAGCATGTCGTGCCACCGCCACGGCCAGCATGCCATGCCGGTCCGTTGCCCAGCATGCCACGGCCGTGGCGGCATGGCAAGCCACGGCCTCGGCCAGCATGCCATGCCACGGCCTCGGCCAGCATGCCATGGCACTGTCTTGGTCAGCATGCCATGCCATGGCACCGCCTTGTCCAGCACGCCGTGTCGCAGCGTTGGCCAGCATGCCTTGGCCGGCATGCCATGCCAATGCCTTGGGCCAACATGGCGTGCCACGGGCTGGGCCATGCCGGTCCGTTGCCCGGCATGCCACGGCCGTGGCGGCATGGCAAGCCACGGCCTCGGCCAGCATGCCATGCCCCGGCCTCGCCCAGCATGCCATGGCACGGTCTTGGTCAGCATGCCATGCCATGGCACCGCCTTGTGCAGCGTTGGCCAGCATGCCTTGGCCGGCATGCCATGCCAATGCCTTGGGCCAACATGGCGTGCCACGGGCTGGGCGAGCACGGCATGCCACGGGCTGGGCGAGCATGCCACGCCACGGCCTTGGCTAGCAGCAAGGCATGCCACGGCCTCGGCGAGCATGCCATGCCATGCCAAGGCCAAGGCCAAAGCCAAGGCCAAGGAAGTGGGCAAGGCCAAGTCCCTGTGCAAGGCATGGCCAAGGCCATGGCCAAGGCCAAGGCCAAGGCCAAGGCCATGGCGTGCCACCGCCTCGATCGATCTTTTTGAACATGATTCTTTTATAATCTTACCCAAACCGTGCAACACAATTAAAAATGCACTACAATCAATTTTAAATGTCATTCCCTATTTTTTTGTAATTTTTCTGTAGCTTTTCGAATTTTTAAAGCCCTTATTTGGCATAAAAAAATCAAAATAAAATAAAAAAAATGAAAAAAATAATTTAATAATTTCTATAATTACTTGTGAATCATCCTTTAATTATGGGAATTTTTCCATAATTTTTTGACCATTTTTATTAATTTTTATTATTTTTTAAGTATTAATATCGAAATAAATTAAAATAAAATATTTTCTGTAAAAAAATATTTTTTTTAATTTTTTTTATGGTGTATTAAATTATTTCCTACAACTTTCATGTTGAAAGTTTTGGCAAAAAACCATTACTTTTTAAAAAAACCCCATTATGACTCCTCGAACATGCTTGATGTTTCCTCCTGCCAGATTGAAAAGGGCTTAACAGGCTATTATAAGGGGGGGGCACCTCCCTTGCCCAGGGCAAGGCAGTGGCAGGTACGCCCCATGTTGGGCGCGGCCTGGGCTGCGGCCTTGGGTTACATGCACTGCGGCTCGACCGCGGCCTGGGCTGCGGCCTGGGGCGGCTCGGCCGCGGCCTTGGGCGGCCTGGACCGCGGCCTTGGGCGGCCTTGCGCGGCCTGGGCGCGGCCTTGGGCGGCTCGGGCGCGGCCTTGGGCGGCCTGGGCGCGGCCTTGCGCGGCCTGGGCGCGGCCTTGGGCAGCATGGCGTGGCATGCGCGCGGGCGTGGGCGGCCTGGCATGCGCGCGGCATGGGCAGCACGGCATGGCATGCGCACGGCCTGGGCGGCCTGGCATGCAGCCGGCCTGGCATGCCCGCGGCGTGGGCAGCACGGCATGGCATGCGCACGGCCTGGGCGGCCTGGCATGCAGCTGGCCTGGCATGCCCGCGGCGTGGGCAGCACGGCATGGCATGCGCACGGCCTGGGCGGCCTGGCATGCAGCCGGCCTGGGCAGCACGGCATGGCATGCGCACGGCCTGGGTGGCCTGGCATGCGGCCGGCCAGGGCAGCCTGGCCTGGCATGCCAGCGGCGTGGGCAGCGTGGCCTGTGCGAATACCGCGCGCGTGGTCTTTTGACCACGGTGCGCGTGTTGCGCGCATGGTCGCGCACGCCTTTGCACGCCTTCGCACGCAACGCACGTCTAGTGATAAGAACCGCAGCCAAGGCAGCCCAGCCCCAAGGCCAAGGCCAGCAGCATGGCATGCCACGGCGAAGGCAGCCCAGCCAAAGCCAGCAGCATGCCATGCCAAGGCCAGCAGCATGCCATGCCACGGCCAAGGCAGCCCAGCCAAAGCCAGCAGCATGCCATGCCAAGGCCAAGGCCAGCAGCATGCCATGCCACGGCCAAGGCAGCCCAGCCAAAGCCAGCAGCATGCCAAGCCAAGGCCAAGGCCAGCAGCATGCCATGCCACGGCCAAGGCAGCCCAGCCAAAGCCAGCAGCATGCCATGCCAAGGCCTAGGCCAGCAGCATGCCATGCCACGGCCAAGGCAGGCAAGCCAAAGCCAGCAGCATGCCATGCCAAGGCCAAGGCCAGCAGCATGCCATGCCACGGCCAAGGCAGCCCAGCCAAAGCCAGCAGCATGCCATGCCAAGGCCTAGGCCAGCAGCATGCCATGCCACGGCCAAGGCAGGCCAGCCAAAGCCAGCAACATGCCATGCCAAGGCCTAGGCCAGCAGCATGCCATGCCACGGCCAAGGCAGCCCAGCCAAAGCCAGCAGCATGCCATATCACGGCCAAGGGCAGCAGCATGCCATGCCACGGCCAAGGCAGCCCAGCCAAAGCCAGCAGCATGCCATGCCATGGCCTAGGCCAGCAGCATGCCATGCCACGGCCAAGGCAGGCCAGCCAAAGCCAGCAGCATGCCATGCCAAGGCCAAGGCCAGCAGCATGCCATGCCACGGCCAAGGCAGGCCAGCCAAAGCCAGCAGCATGCCATGCCAAGGCCTAGGCCAGCAGCATGCCATGGCACGGCCAAGGCAGCCCAGCCAAAGCCAGCAGCATGCCATATCAAGGCCAAGGCCAGCAGCATGCCATGCCACGGCCAAGGCAGCCCAGCCAAAGCCAGCAGCATGCCATGCCATGGCCTAGGCCAGCAGCATGCCATGCCACGGCCAAGGCAGGCCAGCCAAAGCCAGCAGCATGCCATGCCAAGGCCTAGGCCAGCAGCATGCCATGCCACGGCCAAAACAGGCCAGCCAAAGCCAGCAGCATGCCATGCCAAGGCCTAGGCCAGCAGCATGCCATGCCACGGCCAAGGCAGGCCAGCCAAAGCCAGCAGCATGCCATGCCAAGGCCAAGGCCAGCAGCATGCCATGCCACGGCCTAGGCCAGCAGCATGCCATGCCACGGCCAAGGCAGCCCAGCCAAAGCCAGCAGCATGCCATGCCAAGGCCTAGGCCAGCAGCATGCCATGCCACGGCCAAGGCAGCCCAGCCAAAGCCAGCAGCATGCCATGCCAAGGCCAAGGCCAGCAGCATGCCATGCCACGGCCAAGGCAGCCCAGCCAAAGCCAGCAGCATGCCATGCCAAGGCCAAGGCCAGCAGCATGCCATGCCACGGCCAAGGCAGCCCAGCCAAAGCCAGCAGCATGCCATGCCAAGGCCTAGGCCAGCAGCATGCCATGCCACGGCCAAGGCAGGCCAGCCAAAGCCAGCAGCATGCCATGCCAAGGCCAAGGCCAGCAGCATGCCATGCCACGGCCAAGGCAGCCCAACCAAAGCCAGCAGCATGCCATGCCAAGGCCTAGGCCAGCAGCATGCCATGCCACGGCCAAGGCAGGCCAGCCAAAGCCAGCAGCATGCCATGCCAAGGCCTAGGCCACCAGCATGCCATGCCACGGCCAAGGCAGCCCAGCCAAAGCCAGCAGCATGCCATGCCAAGGCCAAGGCCAGCAGCATGCCATGCCACGGCCAAGGCAGCCCAGCCAAAGCCAGCAGCATGCCATGCCAAGGCCTAGGCCAGCAGCATGCCATGCCACGGCCAAGGCAGGCCAGCCAAAGCCAGCAACATGCCATGCCAAGGCCTAGGCCAGCAGCATGCCATGCCACGGCCAAGGCAGCCCAGCCAAAGCCAGCAGCATGCCATATCACGGCCAAGGGCAGCAGCATGCCATGCCACGGCCAAGGCAGCCCAGCCAAAGCCAGCAGCATGCCATGCCATGGCCTAGGCCAGCAGCATGCCATGCCACGGCCAAGGCAGGCCAGCCAAAGCCAGCAGCATGCCATGCCAAGGCCAAGGCCAGCAGCATGCCATGCCACGGCCAAGGCAGGCCAGCCAAAGCCAGCAGCATGCCATGCCAAGGCCTAGGCCAGCAGCATGCCATGCCACGGCCAAGGCAGCCCAGCCAAAGCCAGCAGCATGCCATATCAAGGCCAAGGCCAGCAGCATGCCATGCCACGGCCAAGGCAGCCCAGCCAAAGCCAGCAGCATGCCATGCCATGGCCTAGGCCAGCAGCATGCCATGCCACGGCCAAGGCAGGCCAGCCAAAGCCAGCAGCATGCCATGCCAAGGCCTAGGCCAGCAGCATGCCATGCCACGGCCAAAACAGGCCAGCCAAAGCCAGCAGCATGCCATGCCAAGGCCTAGGCCAGCAGCATGCCATGCCACGGCCAAGGCAGGCCAGCCAAAGCCAGCAGCATGCCATGCCAAGGCCAAGGCCAGCAGCATGCCATGCCACGGCCTAGGCCAGCAGCATGCCATGCCACGGCCAAGGCAGCCCAGCCAAAGCCAGCAGCATGCCATGCCAAGGCCTAGGCCAGCAGCATGCCATGCCACGGCCAAGGCAGCCCAGCCAAAGCCAGCAGCATGCCATGCCAAGGCCAAGGCCAGCAGCATGCCATGCCACGGCCAAGGCAGCCCAGCCAAAGCCAGCAGCATGCCATGCCAAGGCCAAGGCCAGCAGCATGCCATGCCACGGCCAAGGCAGCCCAGCCAAAGCCAGCAGCATGCCATGCCAAGGACTAGGCCAGCAGCATGCCATGCCACGGCCAAGGCAGGCCAGCCAAAGCCAACAGCATGGCATGCCAAGGCCAAGGCCAGCAGCATGCCATGCCACGGCCAAGGCAGCCCAGCCAAAGCCAGCAGCATGCCATGCCAAGGCCTAGGCCAGCAGCATGCCATGCCACGGCCAAGGCAGGCCAGCCAAAGCGAGCAGCATGCCATGCCAAGGCCTAGGCCAGCAGCATGCCATGCCACGGCCAAGGCAGCCCAACCAAAGCCAGCAGCATGCCATGCCAAGGCTTAGGCCAGCAGCATGCCATGCCACGGCCAAGGCAGGCCAGCCAAAGCCAGCAGCATGCCATGCCAAGGCCTAGGCCAGCAGCATGCCATGCCACGGCCAAGGCAGGCAAGCCAAAGCCAGCAGCATGCCATGCCAAGGCCATGGCCAGCAGCATGCCATGCCACGGCCAAGGCAGCCCAGCCAAAGCCAGCAGCATGCCATGCCAAGGCCAAGGCCAGCAGCATGCCATGCCACGGCCAAGGCAGCCCAGCCAAAGCCAGCAGCATGCCATGCCAAGGCCTAGGCCAGCAGCATGCCATGCCACGGCCAAGGCAGGCCAGCCAAAGCCAGCAGCATGCCATGCCAAGGCCAAGGCCAGCAGCATGCCATGCCAAGGCCTAGGCCAGCAGCATGCCATGCCACGGCCAAGGCAGGCCAGCCAAAGCCAGCAGCATGCCATGCCAAGGCCTAGGCCACCAGCATGCCATGCCACGGCCAAGGCAGCCCAGCCAAAGCCAGCAGCATGCCATGCCAAGGCCAAGGCCAGCAGCATGCCATGCCACGGCCAAGGCAGCCCAGCCAAAGCCAGCAGCATGCCATGCCAAGGCCTAGGCCAGCAGCATGCCATGCCACGGCCAAGGCAGGCCAGCCAAAGCCAGCAACATGCCATGCCAAGGCCTAGGCCAGCAGCATGCCATGCCACGGCCAAGGCAGCCCAGCCAAAGCCAGCAGCATGCCATATCACGGCCAAGGGCAGCAGCATGCCATGCCACGGCCAAGGCAGCCCAGCCAAAGCCAGCAGCATGCCATGCCATGGCCTAGGCCAGCAGCATGCCATGCCACGGCCAAGGCAGGCCAGCCAAAGCCAGCAGCATGCCATGCCAAGGCCAAGGCCAGCAGCATGCCATGCCACGGCCAAGGCAGGCCAGCCAAAGCCAGCAGCATGCCATGCCAAGGCCTAGGCCAGCAGCATGCCATGGCACGGCCAAGGCAGCCCAGCCAAAGCCAGCAGCATGCCATATCAAGGCCAAGGCCAGCAGCATGCCATGCCACGGCCAAGGCAGCCCAGCCAAAGCCAGCAGCATGCCATGCCATGGCCTAGGCCAGCAGCATGCCATGCCACGGCCAAGGCAGGCCAGCCAAAGCCAGCAGCATGCCATGCCAAGGCCTAGGCCAGCAGCATGCCATGCCACGGCCAAAACAGGCCAGCCAAAGCCAGCAGCATGCCATGCCAAGGCCTAGGCCAGCAGCATGCCATGCCACGGCCAAGGCAGGCCAGCCAAAGCCAGCAGCATGCCATGCCAAGGCCAAGGCCAGCAGCATGCCATGCCACGGCCTAGGCCAGCAGCATGCCATGCCACGGCCAAGGCAGCCCAGCCAAAGCCAGCAGCATGCCATGCCAAGGCCTAGGCCAGCAGCATGCCATGCCACGGCCAAGGCAGCCCAGCCAAAGCCAGCAGCATGCCATGCCAAGGCCAAGGCCAGCAGCATGCCATGCCACGGCCAAGGCAGCCCAGCCAAAGCCAGCAGCATGCCATGCCAAGGCCAAGGCCAGCAGCATGCCATGCCACGGCCAAGGCAGCCCAGCCAAAGCCAGCAGCATGCCATGCCAAGGCCTAGGCCAGCAGCATGCCATGCCACGGCCAAGGCAGGCCAGCCAAAGCCAACAGCATGGCATGCCAAGGCCAAGGCCAGCAGCATGCCATGCCACGGCCAAGGCAGCCCAGCCAAAGCCAGCAGCATGCCATGCCACGGCCAAGGCAGGCCAGCCAAAGCGAGCAGCATGCCATGCCAAGGCCTAGGCCAGCAGCATGCCATGCCACGGCCAAGGCAGCCCAACCAAAGCCAGCAGCATGCCATGCCAAGGCTTAGGCCAGCAGCATGCCATGCCACGGCCAAGGCAGGCCAGCCAAAGCCAGCAGCATGCCATGCCAAGGCCTAGGCCACCAGCATGCCATGCCACGGCCAAGGCAGCCCAGCCAAAGCCAGCAGCATGCCATGCCAAGGCCAAGGCCAGCAGCATGCCATGCCACGGCCAAGGCAGCCCAGCCAAAGCCAGCAGCATGCCATGCCAAGGCCTAGGCCAGCAGCATGCCATGCCACGGCCAACGCAGGCCAGCCAAAGCCAGCAGCATGCCATGCCAAGGCCTAGGCCAGCAGCATGCCATGCCACGGCCATGGCAGCCCAGCCAAAGCCAGCAGCATGCCATATCAAGGCCAAGGGCAGCAGCATGCCATGCCACGGCCAAGGCAGCCCAGCCAAAGCCAGCAGCATGCCATGCCATGGCCTAGGCCAGCAGCATGCCATGCCACGGCCAAGGCAGGCCAGCCAAAGCCAGCAGCATGCCATGCCAAGGCCAAGGCCAGCAGCATGCCATGCCACGGCCAAGGCAGCCCAGCCAAAGCCAGCAGCATGCCATGCCAAGGCCTAGGCCAGCAGCATGCCATGCCACGGCCAAGGCAGCCCAGCCAAAGCCAGCAGCATGCCATATCAAGGCCAAGGCCAGCAGCATGCCATGCCACGGCCAAGGCAGCCCAGCCAAAGCCAGCAGCATGCCATGCCATGCCTAGGCCAGCAGCATGCCATGCCACGGCCAAGGCAGGCCAGCCAAAGCCAGCAGCATGCCATGCCAAGGCCTAGGCCAGCAGCATGCCATGCCACGGCCAAGGCAGGCCAGCCAAAGCCAGCAGCATGCCATGCCAAGGCCAAGGCCAGCAGCATGCCATGCCACGGCCAAGGCAGGCCTGCCAAAGCCAGCAGCATGCCATGCCAAGGCCAAGGCCAGCAGCATGCCATGCCAAGGCCAAGGCCAGCAGCATGCCATGCCACGGCCAAGGCTGCCAGCCAAAGCCAGCAGCATGCCATGCCAAGGCCTAGGCCAGCAGCATACCATGCCAAGGCCTAGGCCAGCAGCATGCCATGCCACGGCCAAGGCAGCCCAGCCAAAGCCAGCAGCATGCCATGCCAAGGCCTAGGCCAGCAGCATGCCATGCCTCGGCCCCGGCCCGCATGACATGCCACGGCCTCGGACCGCATGCCTTGCTACGGCGTCGCCCAACATGCCATGCCACAGCCTCGGCCCGCATGCCGTGCCACGGCCTCGGCCTCGGCCCGCATGCCTTGCTACGACGTTGGCCAACATGCCATGCCACGGCCCCGGCCCGCATGCCTTGCCACCGCGTTGCCCAGCATGCCACGCCACCGCGTTGCCTGGCGTGCCATGCCTTGGCCAACATGTCGTGCCACGGCCTCGGCCCGCATGCCATGCCATGCCACGGCCATCATGTCTTGCCACGGCGTTGCCAAACATGCCATGCCACGGCCTCGGCCCGCATGCCTTGCTACGGCGTCGCCCAACATGCCATGACATGCCACGGCCTCGGCCCGCATGCCTTGCTACGGCGTCGCCCAACATGCCATGCCACGGCCTCGGCCCGCATGCCTTGCGACGGCGTCGCCCAACATGCCATGCCACGGCCTCTGCCCGCATGCCATGCCACGGCCTCGGCCCGCGTGACATGCCACGGCCTCGGCCCGCATGCATTGCCACGACGTCGCCCAACTTGCCATGCCACGGCCTCGGCCCGCATGCCATGCCACGGCCTCGGCTCGCATGACATGCCACGGCCTCGGCCCGCATGCCTTGCTACGGCGTCGCCCAACATGCCATGCCACGGCCTCGGCCCGCATGCCATGCCATGGCCTCGGCCCGCATGACATGCCACGGCCTCGGACCGCATGCCTTGCCACGGCGTCGCCCAACATGCCATGCCACGGCCCCGGCCCGCATGCCTTCCCACCGCGTTGCCCGGCGTGCCATGCCACCGCGTTGCCCGGCGTGCCATGCCTTAGCCTTGGCCAACATGTCGTGCCACGGCCTCGGCCCGCATGCCATGCCATGCCACGGCCCGCATGTCTTGCCACGGCGTTGCCAAACATGCCATGCCACGGCCTCGGCCCGCATGCCTTGCCACGGCCTCGGCCAACATGCCATGCCACGGCCTCGGCCCGCATGCCATGCCACGGCCTCGGCCCGCATGACATGCCACGGCCTCGGCCCGCATGCCTTGCTACGGCGTCGCCCAACATGCCATGCCACGGCCTCGGCCCGCATGCCATGCCACGGCCTCGGCCCGCATGCCTTGCCACCGCGTTGCCCAGCATGCCATGCCACCGCGTTGCCCGGCGTGCCATGCCTTAGCCTTGGCCAACATGTCGTGCCACGGCCTCGGCCCGCATGCCATGCCACGGACGGCCTCGGCCCGCATGCCATGCCACGGCCTCGGCCCGCATGTCTTGCCACGGCGTTGCCCAACATGCCATGCCACGGCCTCGGCCCCCATGCCTTGCCACCGCGCTGCCCAGCATGCCAATGCACCGCGTTGCCCGGCGTGCCATGCCTTAGCCTTGGCCAACATGCCACGCCACGGCCTCGGCCCGCATGGCTTGCCAGGGCGTTGCCCAACATGCCATGCCACGGCCTCGGCCCGCATGTCTTGCCACGGCGTTGCCCAACATGCCATGCCATGCCACGCCATGGCCTCGGCCCGCATGCCATGCCACGGCCTCGGCCCGCATGCCATGCCATGCCACGGCCTCGGCCCGCATGCCATGCCACGGCCTCGGCCCGCATGCCTTGCCACGGCCTCGGCCCGCATGCCATGCCACGGCCTCGGCCAGCATGCCATGCCAAGGCCTCGGCCCGCATGCCTTGCCACGGCGTTGCCCAGCATGCCATGCCACCGCGTTGCCCAGCGGGCCGTGCCGCGGCCTCGGCCCGCATGCCTTGCGACTGCCTTGGCCAGCGTGCCATGCCACAGCGTGCCATGCCTTAGCCTTGGCCAACATGCCATGCCACTGCCTTGGCCAGCATGTCGTGCCACCGCCACGGCCAGCATGCCATGCCGGTCCGTTGCCCAGCATGCCACGGCCGTGGCGGCATGGCAAGCCACGGCCTCGGCCAGCATGCCATGCCACGGCCTCGGCCAGCATGCCATGGCACTGTCTTGGTCAGCATGCCATGCCATGGCACCGCCTTGTCCAGCACGCCGTGTCGCAGCGTTGGCCAGCATGCCTTGGCCGGCATGCCATGCCAATGCCTTGGGCCAACATGGCGTGCCACGGGCTGGGCCATGCCGGTCCGTTGCCCGGCATGCCACGGCCGTGGCGGCATGGCAAGCCACGGCCTCGGCCAGCATGCCATGCCCCGGCCTCGCCCAGCATGCCATGGCACGGTCTTGGTCAGCATGCCATGCCATGGCACCGCCTTGTGCAGCGTTGGCCAGCATGCCTTGGCCGGCATGCCATGCCAATGCCTTGGGCCAACATGGCGTGCCACGGGCTGGGCGAGCACGGCATGCCACGGGCTGGGCGAGCATGCCACGCCACGGCCTTGGCTAGCAGCAAGGCATGCCACGGCCTCGGCGAGCATGCCATGCCATGCCAAGGCCAAGGCCAAAGCCAAGGCCAAGGAAGTGGGCAAGGCCAAGTCCCTGTGCAAGGCATGGCCAAGGCCATGGCCAAGGCCAAGGCCAAGGCCAAGGCCATGGCGTGCCACCGCCTCGATCGATCTTTTTGAACATGATTCTTTTATAATCTTACCCAAACCGTGCAACACAATTAAAAATGCACTACAATCAATTTTAAATGTCATTCCCTATTTTTTTGTAATTTTTCTGTAGCTTTTCGAATTTTTAAAGCCCTTATTTGGCATAAAAAAATCAAAATAAAATAAAAAAAATGAAAAAAATAATTTAATAATTTCTATAATTACTTGTGAATCATCCTTTAATTATGGGAATTTTTCCATAATTTTTTGACCATTTTTATTAATTTTTATTATTTTTTAAGTATTAATATCGAAATAAATTAAAATAAAATATTTTCTGTAAAAAAATATTTTTTTTAATTTTTTTTATGGTGTATTAAATTATTTCCTACAACTTTCATGTTGAAAGTTTTGGCAAAAAACCATTACTTTTTAAAAAAACCCCATTATGACTCCTCGAACATGCTTGATGTTTCCTCCTGCCAGATTGAAAAGGGCTTAACAGGCTATTATAAGGGGGGGGCACCTCCCTTGCCCAGGGCAAGGCAGTGGCAGGTACGCCCCATGTTGGGCGCGGCCTGGGCTGCGGCCTTGGGTTACATGCACTGCGGCTCGACCGCGGCCTGGGCTGCGGCCTGGGGCGGCTCGGCCGCGGCCTTGGGCGGCCTGGACCGCGGCCTTGGGCGGCCTTGCGCGGCCTGGGCGCGGCCTTGGGCGGCTCGGGCGCGGCCTTGGGCGGCCTGGGCGCGGCCTTGCGCGGCCTGGGCGCGGCCTTGGGCAGCATGGCGTGGCATGCGCGCGGGCGTGGGCGGCCTGGCATGCGCGCGGCATGGGCAGCACGGCATGGCATGCGCACGGCCTGGGCGGCCTGGCATGCAGCCGGCCTGGCATGCCCGCGGCGTGGGCAGCACGGCATGGCATGCGCACGGCCTGGGCGGCCTGGCATGCAGCTGGCCTGGCATGCCCGCGGCGTGGGCAGCACGGCATGGCATGCGCACGGCCTGGGCGGCCTGGCATGCAGCCGGCCTGGGCAGCACGGCATGGCGTGCGCACGGCCTGGGTGGCCTGGCATGCGGCCGGCCAGGGCAGCCTGGCCTGGCATGCCAGCGGCGTGGGCAGCGTGGCCTGTGCGAATACCGCGCGCGTGGTCTTTTGACCACGGTGCGCGTGTTGCGCGCATGGTCGCGCACGCCTTTGCACGCCTTCGCACGCAACGCACGTCTAGTGATAAGAACCGCAGCCAAGGCAGCCCAGCCCCAAGGCCAAGGCCAGCAGCATGGCATGCCACGGCGAAGGCAGCCCAGCCAAAGCCAGCAGCATGCCATGCCAAGGCCAGCAGCATGCCATGCCACGGCCAAGGCAGCCCAGCCAAAGCCAGCAGCATGCCATGCCAAGGCCAAGGCCAGCAGCATGCCATGCCACGGCCAAGGCAGCCCAGCCAAAGCCAGCAGCATGCCAAGCCAAGGCCAAGGCCAGCAGCATGCCATGCCACGGCCAAGGCAGCCCAGCCAAAGCCAGCAGCATGCCATGCCAAGGCCTAGGCCAGCAGCATGCCATGCCACGGCCAAGGCAGGCAAGCCAAAGCCAGCAGCATGCCATGCCAAGGCCAAGGCCAGCAGCATGCCATGCCACGGCCAAGGCAGCCCAGCCAAAGCCAGCAGCATGCCATGCCAAGGCCTAGGCCAGCAGCATGCCATGCCACGGCCAAGGCAGGCCAGCCAAAGCCAGCAACATGCCATGCCAAGGCCTAGGCCAGCAGCATGCCATGCCACGGCCAAGGCAGCCCAGCCAAAGCCAGCAGCATGCCATATCACGGCCAAGGGCAGCAGCATGCCATGCCACGGCCAAGGCAGCCCAGCCAAAGCCAGCAGCATGCCATGCCATGGCCTAGGCCAGCAGCATGCCATGCCACGGCCAAGGCAGGCCAGCCAAAGCCAGCAGCATGCCATGCCAAGGCCAAGGCCAGCAGCATGCCATGCCACGGCCAAGGCAGGCCAGCCAAAGCCAGCAGCATGCCATGCCAAGGCCTAGGCCAGCAGCATGCCATGGCACGGCCAAGGCAGCCCAGCCAAAGCCAGCAGCATGCCATATCAAGGCCAAGGCCAGCAGCATGCCATGCCACGGCCAAGGCAGCCCAGCCAAAGCCAGCAGCATGCCATGCCATGGCCTAGGCCAGCAGCATGCCATGCCACGGCCAAGGCAGGCCAGCCAAAGCCAGCAGCATGCCATGCCAAGGCCTAGGCCAGCAGCATGCCATGCCACGGCCAAAACAGGCCAGCCAAAGCCAGCAGCATGCCATGCCAAGGCCTAGGCCAGCAGCATGCCATGCCACGGCCAAGGCAGGCCAGCCAAAGCCAGCAGCATGCCATGCCAAGGCCAAGGCCAGCAGCATGCCATGCCACGGCCTAGGCCAGCAGCATGCCATGCCACGGCCAAGGCAGCCCAGCCAAAGCCAGCAGCATGCCATGCCAAGGCCTAGGCCAGCAGCATGCCATGCCACGGCCAAGGCAGCCCAGCCAAAGCCAGCAGCATGCCATGCCAAGGCCAAGGCCAGCAGCATGCCATGCCACGGCCAAGGCAGCCCAGCCAAAGCCAGCAGCATGCCATGCCAAGGCCAAGGCCAGCAGCATGCCATGCCACGGCCAAGGCAGCCCAGCCAAAGCCAGCAGCATGCCATGCCAAGGCCTAGGCCAGCAGCATGCCATGCCACGGCCAAGGCAGGCCAGCCAAAGCCAGCAGCATGCCATGCCAAGGCCAAGGCCAGCAGCATGCCATGCCACGGCCAAGGCAGCCCAACCAAAGCCAGCAGCATGCCATGCCAAGGCCTAGGCCAGCAGCATGCCATGCCACGGCCAAGGCAGGCCAGCCAAAGCCAGCAGCATGCCATGCCAAGGCCTAGGCCACCAGCATGCCATGCCACGGCCAAGGCAGCCCAGCCAAAGCCAGCAGCATGCCATGCCAAGGCCAAGGCCAGCAGCATGCCATGCCACGGCCAAGGCAGCCCAGCCAAAGCCAGCAGCATGCCATGCCAAGGCCTAGGCCAGCAGCATGCCATGCCACGGCCAAGGCAGGCCAGCCAAAGCCAGCAACATGCCATGCCAAGGCCTAGGCCAGCAGCATGCCATGCCACGGCCAAGGCAGCCCAGCCAAAGCCAGCAGCATGCCATATCACGGCCAAGGGCAGCAGCATGCCATGCCACGGCCAAGGCAGCCCAGCCAAAGCCAGCAGCATGCCATGCCATGGCCTAGGCCAGCTGCATGCCATGCCACGGCCAAGGCAGGCCAGCCAAAGCCAGCAGCATGCCATGCCAAGGCCAAGGCCAGCAGCATGCCATGCCACGGCCAAGGCAGGCCAGCCAAAGCCAGCAGCATGCCATGCCAAGGCCTAGGCCAGCAGCATGCCATGCCACGGCCAAGGCAGCCCAGCCAAAGCCAGCAGCATGCCATATCAAGGCCAAGGCCAGCAGCATGCCATGCCACGGCCAAGGCAGCCCAGCCAAAGCCAGCAGCATGCCATGCCATGGCCTAGGCCAGCAGCATGCCATGCCACGGCCAAGGCAGGCCAGCCAAAGCCAGCAGCATGCCATGCCAAGGCCTAGGCCAGCAGCATGCCATGCCACGGCCAAAACAGGCCAGCCAAAGCCAGCAGCATGCCATGCCAAGGCCTAGGCCAGCAGCATGCCATGCCACGGCCAAGGCAGGCCAGCCAAAGCCAGCAGCATGCCATGCCAAGGCCAAGGCCAGCAGCATGCCATGCCACGGCCTAGGCCAGCAGCATGCCATGCCACGGCCAAGGCAGCCCAGCCAAAGCCAGCAGCATGCCATGCCAAGGCCTAGGCCAGCAGCATGCCATGCCACGGCCAAGGCAGCCCAGCCAAAGCCAGCAGCATGCCATGCCAAGGCCAAGGCCAGCAGCATGCCATGCCACGGCCAAGGCAGCCCAGCCAAAGCCAGCAGCATGCCATGCCAAGGCCAAGGCCAGCAGCATGCCATGCCACGGCCAAGGCAGCCCAGCCAAAGCCAGCAGCATGCCATGCCAAGGACTAGGCCAGCAGCATGCCATGCCACGGCCAAGGCAGGCCAGCCAAAGCCAACAGCATGGCATGCCAAGGCCAAGGCCAGCAGCATGCCATGCCACGGCCAAGGCAGCCCAGCCAAAGCCAGCAGCATGCCATGCCAAGGCCTAGGCCAGCAGCATGCCATGCCACGGCCAAGGCAGGCCAGCCAAAGCGAGCAGCATGCCATGCCAAGGCCTAGGCCAGCAGCATGCCATGCCACGGCCAAGGCAGCCCAACCAAAGCCAGCAGCATGCCATGCCAAGGCTTAGGCCAGCAGCATGCCATGCCACGGCCAAGGCAGGCCAGCCAAAGCCAGCAGCATGCCATGCCAAGGCCTAGGCCAGCAGCATGCCATGCCACGGCCAAGGCAGGCAAGCCAAAGCCAGCAGCATGCCATGCCAAGGCCATGGCCAGCAGCATGCCATGCCACGGCCAAGGCAGCCCAGCCAAAGCCAGCAGCATGCCATGCCAAGGCCTAGGCCAGCAGCATGCCATGCCACGGCCAAGGCAGGCAAGCCAAAGCCAGCAGCATGCCATGCCAAGGCCAAGGCCAGCAGCATGCCATGCCACGGCCAAGGCAGCCCAGCCAAAGCCAGCAGCATGCCATGCCAAGGCCTAGGCCAGCAGCATGCCATGCCACGGCCAAGGCAGGCCAGCCAAAGCCAGCAACATGCCATGCCAAGGCCTAGGCCAGCAGCATGCCATGCCACGGCCAAGGCAGCCCAGCCAAAGCCAGCAGCATGCCATATCACGGCCAAGGGCAGCAGCATGCCATGCCACGGCCAAGGCAGCCCAGCCAAAGCCAGCAGCATGCCATGCCATGGCCTAGGCCAGCAGCATGCCATGCCACGGCCAAGGCAGGCCAGCCAAAGCCAGCAGCATGCCATGCCAAGGCCAAGGCCAGCAGCATGCCATGCCACGGCCAAGGCAGGCCAGCCAAAGCCAGCAGCATGCCATGCCAAGGCCTAGGCCAGCAGCATGCCATGGCACGGCCAAGGCAGCCCAGCCAAAGCCAGCAGCATGCCATATCAAGGCCAAGGCCAGCAGCATGCCATGCCACGGCCAAGGCAGCCCAGCCAAAGCCAGCAGCATGCCATGCCATGGCCTAGGCCAGCAGCATGCCATGCCACGGCCAAGGCAGGCCAGCCAAAGCCAGCAGCATGCCATGCCAAGGCCTAGGCCAGCAGCATGCCATGCCACGGCCAAAACAGGCCAGCCAAAGCCAGCAGCATGCCATGCCAAGGCCTAGGCCAGCAGCATGCCATGCCACGGCCAAGGCAGGCCAGCCAAAGCCAGCAGCATGCCATGCCAAGGCCAAGGCCAGCAGCATGCCATGCCACGGCCTAGGCCAGCAGCATGCCATGCCACGGCCAAGGCAGCCCAGCCAAAGCCAGCAGCATGCCATGCCAAGGCCTAGGCCAGCAGCATGCCATGCCACGGCCAAGGCAGCCCAGCCAAAGCCAGCAGCATGCCATGCCAAGGCCAAGGCCAGCAGCATGCCATGCCACGGCCAAGGCAGCCCAGCCAAAGCCAGCAGCATGCCATGCCAAGGCCAAGGCCAGCAGCATGCCATGCCACGGCCAAGGCAGCCCAGCCAAAGCCAGCAGCATGCCATGCCAAGGCCTAGGCCAGCAGCATGCCATGCCACGGCCAAGGCAGGCCAGCCAAAGCCAGCAGCATGCCATGCCAAGGCCAAGGCCAGCAGCATGCCATGCCACGGCCAAGGCAGCCCAACCAAAGCCAGCAGCATGCCATGCCAAGGCCTAGGCCAGCAGCATGCCATGCCACGGCCAAGGCAGGCCAGCCAAAGCCAGCAGCATGCCATGCCAAGGCCTAGGCCACCAGCATGCCATGCCACGGCCAAGGCAGCCCAGCCAAAGCCAGCAGCATGCCATGCCAAGGCCAAGGCCAGCAGCATGCCATGCCACGGCCAAGGCAGCCCAGCCAAAGCCAGCAGCATGCCATGCCAAGGCCTAGGCCAGCAGCATGCCATGCCACGGCCAAGGCAGGCCAGCCAAAGCCAGCAACATGCCATGCCAAGGCCTAGGCCAGCAGCATGCCATGCCACGGCCAAGGCAGCCCAGCCAAAGCCAGCAGCATGCCATATCACGGCCAAGGGCAGCAGCATGCCATGCCACGGCCAAGGCAGCCCAGCCAAAGCCAGCAGCATGCCATGCCATGGCCTAGGCCAGCTGCATGCCATGCCACGGCCAAGGCAGGCCAGCCAAAGCCAGCAGCATGCCATGCCAAGGCCAAGGCCAGCAGCATGCCATGCCACGGCCAAGGCAGGCCAGCCAAAGCCAGCAGCATGCCATGCCAAGGCCTAGGCCAGCAGCATGCCATGCCACGGCCAAGGCAGCCCAGCCAAAGCCAGCAGCATGCCATATCAAGGCCAAGGCCAGCAGCATGCCATGCCACGGCCAAGGCAGCCCAGCCAAAGCCAGCAGCATGCCATGCCATGGCCTAGGCCAGCAGCATGCCATGCCACGGCCAAGGCAGGCCAGCCAAAGCCAGCAGCATGCCATGCCAAGGCCTAGGCCAGCAGCATGCCATGCCACGGCCAAAACAGGCCAGCCAAAGCCAGCAGCATGCCATGCCAAGGCCTAGGCCAGCAGCATGCCATGCCACGGCCAAGGCAGGCCAGCCAAAGCCAGCAGCATGCCATGCCAAGGCCAAGGCCAGCAGCATGCCATGCCACGGCCTAGGCCAGCAGCATGCCATGCCACGGCCAAGGCAGCCCAGCCAAAGCCAGCAGCATGCCATGCCAAGGCCTAGGCCAGCAGCATGCCATGCCACGGCCAAGGCAGCCCAGCCAAAGCCAGCAGCATGCCATGCCAAGGCCAAGGCCAGCAGCATGCCATGCCACGGCCAAGGCAGCCCAGCCAAAGCCAGCAGCATGCCATGCCAAGGCCAAGGCCAGCAGCATGCCATGCCACGGCCAAGGCAGCCCAGCCAAAGCCAGCAGCATGCCATGCCAAGGACTAGGCCAGCAGCATGCCATGCCACGGCCAAGGCAGGCCAGCCAAAGCCAACAGCATGGCATGCCAAGGCCAAGGCCAGCAGCATGCCATGCCACGGCCAAGGCAGCCCAGCCAAAGCCAGCAGCATGCCATGCCAAGGCCTAGGCCAGCAGCATGCCATGCCACGGCCAAGGCAGGCCAGCCAAAGCGAGCAGCATGCCATGCCAAGGCCTAGGCCAGCAGCATGCCATGCCACGGCCAAGGCAGCCCAACCAAAGCCAGCAGCATGCCATGCCAAGGCTTAGGCCAGCAGCATGCCATGCCACGGCCAAGGCAGGCCAGCCAAAGCCAGCAGCATGCCATGCCAAGGCCTAGGCCAGCAGCATGCCATGCCACGGCCAAGGCAGGCAAGCCAAAGCCAGCAGCATGCCATGCCAAGGCCATGGCCAGCAGCATGCCATGCCACGGCCAAGGCAGCCCAGCCAAAGCCAGCAGCATGCCATGCCAAGGCCAAGGCCAGCAGCATGCCATGCCACGGCCAAGGCAGCCCAGCCAAAGCCAGCAGCATGCCATGCCAAGGCCTAGGCCAGCAGCATGCCATGCCACGGCCAAGGCAGGCCAGCCAAAGCCAGCAGCATGCCATGCCAAGGCCAAGGCCAGCAGCATGCCATGCCACGGCCAAGGCAGCCCAACCAAAGCCAGCAGCATGCCATGCCAAGGCCTAGGCCAGCAGCATGCCATGCCACGGCCAAGGCAGGCCAGCCAAAGCCAGCAGCATGCCATGCCAAGGCCTAGGCCAGCAGCATGCCATGCCACGGCCAAGGCAGGCAAGCCAAAGCCAGCAGCATGCCATGCCAAGGCCAAGGCCAGCAGCATGCCATGCCACGGCCAAGGCAGCCCAGCCAAAGCCAGCAGCATGCCATGCCAAGGCCTAGGCCAGCAGCATGCCATGCCACGGCCAAGGCAGGCCAGCCAAAGCCAGCAACATGCCATGCCAAGGCCTAGGCCAGCAGCATGCCATGCCACGGCCAAGGCAGCCCAGCCAAAGCCAGCAGCATGCCATATCACGGCCAAGGGCAGCAGCATGCCATGCCACGGCCAAGGCAGCCCAGCCAAAGCCAGCAGCATGCCATGCCATGGCCTAGGCCAGCAGCATGCCATGCCACGGCCAAGGCAGGCCAGCCAAAGCCAGCAGCATGCCATGCCAAGGCCAAGGCCAGCAGCATGCCATGCCACGGCCAAGGCAGGCCAGCCAAAGCCAGCAGCATGCCATGCCAAGGCCTAGGCCAGCAGCATGCCATGGCACGGCCAAGGCAGCCCAGCCAAAGCCAGCAGCATGCCATATCAAGGCCAAGGCCAGCAGCATGCCATGCCACGGCCAAGGCAGCCCAGCCAAAGCCAGCAGCATGCCATGCCATGGCCTAGGCCAGCAGCATGCCATGCCACGGCCAAGGCAGGCCAGCCAAAGCCAGCAGCATGCCATGCCAAGGCCTAGGCCAGCAGCATGCCATGCCACGGCCAAAACAGGCCAGCCAAAGCCAGCAGCATGCCATGCCAAGGCCTAGGCCAGCAGCATGCCATGCCACGGCCAAGGCAGGCCAGCCAAAGCCAGCAGCATGCCATGCCAAGGCCAAGGCCAGCAGCATGCCATGCCACGGCCTAGGCCAGCAGCATGCCATGCCACGGCCAAGGCAGCCCAGCCAAAGCCAGCAGCATGCCATGCCAAGGCCTAGGCCAGCAGCATGCCATGCCACGGCCAAGGCAGCCCAGCCAAAGCCAGCAGCATGCCATGCCAAGGCCAAGGCCAGCAGCATGCCATGCCACGGCCAAGGCAGCCCAGCCAAAGCCAGCAGCATGCCATGCCAAGGCCAAGGCCAGCAGCATGCCATGCCACGGCCAAGGCAGCCCAGCCAAAGCCAGCAGCATGCCATGCCAAGGCCTAGGCCAGCAGCATGCCATGCCACGGCCAAGGCAGGCCAGCCAAAGCCAGCAGCATGCCATGCCAAGGCCAAGGCCAGCAGCATGCCATGCCACGGCCAAGGCAGCCCAACCAAAGCCAGCAGCATGCCATGCCAAGGCCTAGGCCAGCAGCATGCCATGCCACGGCCAAGGCAGGCCAGCCAAAGCCAGCAGCATGCCATGCCAAGGCCTAGGCCACCAGCATGCCATGCCACGGCCAAGGCAGCCCAGCCAAAGCCAGCAGCATGCCATGCCAAGGCCAAGGCCAGCAGCATGCCATGCCACGGCCAAGGCAGCCCAGCCAAAGCCAGCAGCATGTCATGCCAAGGCCTAGGCCAGCAGCATGCCATGCCACGGCCAAGGCAGGCCAGCCAAAGCCAGCAACATGCCATGCCAAGGCCTAGGCCAGCAGCATGCCATGCCACGGCCAAGGCAGCCCAGCCAAAGCCAGCAGCATGCCATATCACGGCCAAGGGCAGCAGCATGCCATGCCACGGCCAAGGCAGCCCAGCCAAAGCCAGCAGCATGCCATGCCATGGCCTAGGCCAGCAGCATGCCATGCCACGGCCAAGGCAGGCCAGCCAAAGCCAGCAGCATGCCATGCCAAGGCCAAGGCCAGCAGCATGCCATGCCACGGCCAAGGCAGGCCAGCCAAAGCCAGCAGCATGCCATGCCAAGGCCTAGGCCAGCAGCATGCCATGCCACGGCCAAGGCAGCCCAGCCAAAGCCAGCAGCATGCCATATCAAGGCCAAGGCCAGCAGCATGCCATGCCACGGCCAAGGCAGCCCAGCCAAAGCCAGCAGCATGCCATGCCATGGCCTAGGCCAGCAGCATGCCATGCCACGGCCAAGGCAGGCCAGCCAAAGCCAGCAGCATGCCATGCCAAGGCCTAGGCCAGCAGCATGCCATGCCACGGCCAAAACAGGCCAGCCAAAGCCAGCAGCATGCCATGCCAAGGCCTAGGCCAGCAGCATGCCATGCCACGGCCAAGGCAGGCCAGCCAAAGCCAGCAGCATGCCATGCCAAGGCCAAGGCCAGCAGCATGCCATGCCACGGCCTAGGCCAGCAGCATGCCATGCCACGGCCAAGGCAGCCCAGCCAAAGCCAGCAGCATGCCATGCCAAGGCCTAGGCCAGCAGCATGCCATGCCACGGCCAAGGCAGCCCAGCCAAAGCCAGCAGCATGCCATGCCAAGGCCAAGGCCAGCAGCATGCCATGCCACGGCCAAGGCAGCCCAGCCAAAGCCAGCAGCATGCCATGCCAAGGCCAAGGCCAGCAGCATGCCATGCCACGGCCAAGGCAGCCCAGCCAAAGCCAGCAGCATGCCATGCCAAGGACTAGGCCAGCAGCATGCCATGCCACGGCCAAGGCAGGCCAGCCAAAGCCAACAGCATGGCATGCCAAGGCCAAGGCCAGCAGCATGCCATGCCACGGCCAAGGCAGCCCAGCCAAAGCCAGCAGCATGCCATGCCAAGGCCTAGGCCAGCAGCATGCCATGCCACGGCCAAGGCAGGCCAGCCAAAGCGAGCAGCATGCCATGCCAAGGCCTAGGCCAGCAGCATGCCATGCCACGGCCAAGGCAGCCCAACCAAAGCCAGCAGCATGCCATGCCAAGGCTTAGGCCAGCAGCATGCCATGCCACGGCCAAGGCAGGCCAGCCAAAGCCAGCAGCATGCCATGCCAAGGCCTAGGCCAGCAGCATGCCATGCCACGGCCAAGGCAGGCAAGCCAAAGCCAGCAGCATGCCATGCCAAGGCCATGGCCAGCAGCATGCCATGCCACGGCCAAGGCAGCCCAGCCAAAGCCAGCAGCATGCCATGCCAAGGCCAAGGCCAGCAGCATGCCATGCCACGGCCAAGGCAGCCCAGCCAAAGCCAGCAGCATGCCATGCCAAGGCCTAGGCCAGCAGCATGCCATGCCACGGCCAAGGCAGGCCAGCCAAAGCCAGCAGCATGCCATGCCAAGGCCAAGGCCAGCAGCATGCCATGCCAAGGCCTAGGCCAGCAGCATGCCATGCCACGGCCAAGGCAGGCCAGCCAAAGCCAGCAGCATGCCATGCCAAGGCCTAGGCCACCAGCATGCCATGCCACGGCCAAGGCAGCCCAGCCAAAGCCAGCAGCATGCCATGCCAAGGCCAAGGCCAGCAGCATGCCATGCCACGGCCAAGGCAGCCCAGCCAAAGCCAGCAGCATGCCATGCCAAGGCCTAGGCCAGCAGCATGCCATGCCACGGCCAAGGCAGGCCAGCCAAAGCCAGCAACATGCCATGCCAAGGCCTAGGCCAGCAGCATGCCATGCCACGGCCAAGGCAGCCCAGCCAAAGCCAGCAGCATGCCATATCACGGCCAAGGGCAGCAGCATGCCATGCCACGGCCAAGGCAGCCCAGCCAAAGCCAGCAGCATGCCATGCCATGGCCTAGGCCAGCAGCATGCCATGCCACGGCCAAGGCAGGCCAGCCAAAGCCAGCAGCATGCCATGCCAAGGCCAAGGCCAGCAGCATGCCATGCCACGGCCAAGGCAGGCCAGCCAAAGCCAGCAGCATGCCATGCCAAGGCCTAGGCCAGCAGCATGCCATGGCACGGCCAAGGCAGCCCAGCCAAAGCCAGCAGCATGCCATATCAAGGCCAAGGCCAGCAGCATGCCATGCCACGGCCAAGGCAGCCCAGCCAAAGCCAGCAGCATGCCATGCCATGGCCTAGGCCAGCAGCATGCCATGCCACGGCCAAGGCAGGCCAGCCAAAGCCAGCAGCATGCCATGCCAAGGCCTAGGCCAGCAGCATGCCATGCCACGGCCAAAACAGGCCAGCCAAAGCCAGCAGCATGCCATGCCAAGGCCTAGGCCAGCAGCATGCCATGCCACGGCCAAGGCAGGCCAGCCAAAGCCAGCAGCATGCCATGCCAAGGCCAAGGCCAGCAGCATGCCATGCCACGGCCTAGGCCAGCAGCATGCCATGCCACGGCCAAGGCAGCCCAGCCAAAGCCAGCAGCATGCCATGCCAAGGCCTAGGCCAGCAGCATGCCATGCCACGGCCAAGGCAGCCCAGCCAAAGCCAGCAGCATGCCATGCCAAGGCCAAGGCCAGCAGCATGCCATGCAACGGCCAAGGCAGCCCAGCCAAAGCCAGCAGCATGCCATGCCAAGGCCAAGGCCAGCAGCATGCCATGCCACGGCCAAGGCAGCCCAGCCAAAGCCAGCAGCATGCCATGCCAAGGCCTAGGCCAGCAGCATGCCATGCCACGGCCAAGGCAGGCCAGCCAAAGCCAACAGCATGGCATGCCAAGGCCAAGGCCAGCAGCATGCCATGCCACGGCCAAGGCAGCCCAGCCAAAGCCAGCAGCATGCCATGCCAAGGCCTAGGCCAGCAGCATGCCATGCCACGGCCAAGGCAGGCCAGCCAAAGCGAGCAGCATGCCATGCCAAGGCCTAGGCCAGCAGCATGCCATGCCACGGCCAAGGCAGCCCAACCAAAGCCAGCAGCATGCCATGCCAAGGCTTAGGCCAGCAGCATGCCATGCCACGGCCAAGGCAGGCCAGCCAAAGCCAGCAGCATGCCATGCCAAGGCCTAGGCCACCAGCATGCCATGCCACGGCCAAGGCAGCCCAGCCAAAGCCAGCAGCATGCCATGCCAAGGCCAAGGCCAGCAGCATGCCATGCCACGGCCAAGGCAGCCCAGCCAAAGCCAGCAGCATGCCATGCCAAGGCCTAGGCCAGCAGCATGCCATGCCACGGCCAACGCAGGCCAGCCAAAGCCAGCAGCATGCCATGCCAAGGCCTAGGCCAGCAGCATGCCATGCCACGGCCATGGCAGCCCAGCCAAAGCCAGCAGCATGCCATATCAAGGCCAAGGGCAGCAGCATGCCATGCCACGGCCAAGGCAGCCCAGCCAAAGCCAGCAGCATGCCATGCCATGGCCTAGGCCAGCAGCATGCCATGCCACGGCCAAGGCAGGCCAGCCAAAGCCAGCAGCATGCCATGCCAAGGCCAAGGCCAGCAGCATGCCATGCCACGGCCAAGGCAGCCCAGCCAAAGCCAGCAGCATGCCATGCCAAGGCCTAGGCCAGCAGCATGCCATGCCACGGCCAAGGCAGCCCAGCCAAAGCCAGCAGCATGCCATATCAAGGCCAAGGCCAGCAGCATGCCATGCCACGGCCAAGGCAGCCCAGCCAAAGCCAGCAGCATGCCATGCCATGCCTAGGCCAGCAGCATGCCATGCCACGGCCAAGGCAGGCCAGCCAAAGCCAGCAGCATGCCATGCCAAGGCCTAGGCCAGCAGCATGCCATGCCACGGCCAAGGCAGGCCAGCCAAAGCCAGCAGCATGCCATGCCAAGGCCAAGGCCAGCAGCATGCCATGCCACGGCCAAGGCAGGCCTGCCAAAGCCAGCAGCATGCCATGCCAAGGCCAAGGCCAGCAGCATGCCATGCCAAGGCCAAGGCCAGCAGCATGCCATGCCACGGCCAAGGCTGCCAGCCAAAGCCAGCAGCATGCCATGCCAAGGCCTAGGCCAGCAGCATACCATGCCAAGGCCTAGGCCAGCAGCATGCCATGCCACGGCCAAGGCAGCCCAGCCAAAGCCAGCAGCATGCCATGCCAAGGCCTAGGCCAGCAGCATGCCATGCCTCGGCCCCGGCCCGCATGACATGCCACGGCCTCGGACCGCATGCCTTGCTACGGCGTCGCCCAACATGCCATGCCACAGCCTCGGCCCGCATGCCGTGCCACGGCCTCGGCCTCGGCCCGCATGCCTTGCTACGACGTTGGCCAACATGCCATGCCACGGCCCCGGCCCGCATGCCTTGCCACCGCGTTGCCCAGCATGCCACGCCACCGCGTTGCCTGGCGTGCCATGCCTTGGCCAACATGTCGTGCCACGGCCTCGGCCCGCATGCCATGCCATGCCACGGCCATCATGTCTTGCCACGGCGTTGCCAAACATGCCATGCCACGGCCTCGGCCCGCATGCCTTGCTACGGCGTCGCCCAACATGCCATGACATGCCACGGCCTCGGCCCGCATGCCTTGCTACGGCGTCGCCCAACATGCCATGCCACGGCCTCGGCCCGCATGCCTTGCGACGGCGTCGCCCAACATGCCATGCCACGGCCTCTGCCCGCATGCCATGCCACGGCCTCGGCCCGCGTGACATGCCACGGCCTCGGCCCGCATGCATTGCCACGACGTCGCCCAACTTGCCATGCCACGGCCTCGGCCCGCATGCCATGCCACGGCCTCGGCTCGCATGACATGCCACGGCCTCGGCCCGCATGCCTTGCTACGGCGTCGCCCAACATGCCATGCCACGGCCTCGGCCCGCATGCCATGCCATGGCCTCGGCCCGCATGACATGCCACGGCCTCGGACCGCATGCCTTGCCACGGCGTCGCCCAACATGCCATGCCACGGCCCCGGCCCGCATGCCTTCCCACCGCGTTGCCCGGCGTGCCATGCCACCGCGTTGCCCGGCGTGCCATGCCTTAGCCTTGGCCAACATGTCGTGCCACGGCCTCGGCCCGCATGCCATGCCATGCCACGGCCCGCATGTCTTGCCACGGCGTTGCCAAACATGCCATGCCACGGCCTCGGCCCGCATGCCTTGCCACGGCCTCGGCCAACATGCCATGCCACGGCCTCGGCCCGCATGCCATGCCACGGCCTCGGCCCGCATGACATGCCACGGCCTCGGCCCGCATGCCTTGCTACGGCGTCGCCCAACATGCCATGCCACGGCCTCGGCCCGCATGCCATGCCACGGCCTCGGCCCGCATGCCTTGCCACCGCGTTGCCCAGCATGCCATGCCACCGCGTTGCCCGGCGTGCCATGCCTTAGCCTTGGCCAACATGTCGTGCCACGGCCTCGGCCCGCATGCCATGCCACGGACGGCCTCGGCCCGCATGCCATGCCACGGCCTCGGCCCGCATGTCTTGCCACGGCGTTGCCCAACATGCCATGCCACGGCCTCGGCCCCCATGCCTTGCCACCGCGCTGCCCAGCATGCCAATGCACCGCGTTGCCCGGCGTGCCATGCCTTAGCCTTGGCCAACATGCCACGCCACGGCCTCGGCCCGCATGGCTTGCCAGGGCGTTGCCCAACATGCCATGCCACGGCCTCGGCCCGCATGTCTTGCCACGGCGTTGCCCAACATGCCATGCCATGCCACGCCATGGCCTCGGCCCGCATGCCATGCCACGGCCTCGGCCCGCATGCCATGCCATGCCACGGCCTCGGCCCGCATGCCATGCCACGGCCTCGGCCCGCATGCCTTGCCACGGCCTCGGCCCGCATGCCATGCCACGGCCTCGGCCAGCATGCCATGCCAAGGCCTCGGCCCGCATGCCTTGCCACGGCGTTGCCCAGCATGCCATGCCACCGCGTTGCCCAGCGGGCCGTGCCGCGGCCTCGGCCCGCATGCCTTGCGACTGCCTTGGCCAGCGTGCCATGCCACAGCGTGCCATGCCTTAGCCTTGGCCAACATGCCATGCCACTGCCTTGGCCAGCATGTCGTGCCACCGCCACGGCCAGCATGCCATGCCGGTCCGTTGCCCAGCATGCCACGGCCGTGGCGGCATGGCAAGCCACGGCCTCGGCCAGCATGCCATGCCACGGCCTCGGCCAGCATGCCATGGCACTGTCTTGGTCAGCATGCCATGCCATGGCACCGCCTTGTCCAGCACGCCGTGTCGCAGCGTTGGCCAGCATGCCTTGGCCGGCATGCCATGCCAATGCCTTGGGCCAACATGGCGTGCCACGGGCTGGGCCATGCCGGTCCGTTGCCCGGCATGCCACGGCCGTGGCGGCATGGCAAGCCACGGCCTCGGCCAGCATGCCATGCCCCGGCCTCGCCCAGCATGCCATGGCACGGTCTTGGTCAGCATGCCATGCCATGGCACCGCCTTGTGCAGCGTTGGCCAGCATGCCTTGGCCGGCATGCCATGCCAATGCCTTGGGCCAACATGGCGTGCCACGGGCTGGGCGAGCACGGCATGCCACGGGCTGGGCGAGCATGCCACGCCACGGCCTTGGCTAGCAGCAAGGCATGCCACGGCCTCGGCGAGCATGCCATGCCATGCCAAGGCCAAGGCCAAAGCCAAGGCCAAGGAAGTGGGCAAGGCCAAGTCCCTGTGCAAGGCATGGCCAAGGCCATGGCCAAGGCCAAGGCCAAGGCCAAGGCCATGGCGTGCCACCGCCTCGATCGATCTTTTTGAACATGATTCTTTTATAATCTTACCCAAACCGTGCAACACAATTAAAAATGCACTACAATCAATTTTAAATGTCATTCCCTATTTTTTTGTAATTTTTCTGTAGCTTTTCGAATTTTTAAAGCCCTTATTTGGCATAAAAAAATCAAAATAAAATAAAAAAAATGAAAAAAATAATTTAATAATTTCTATAATTACTTGTGAATCATCCTTTAATTATGGGAATTTTTCCATAATTTTTTGACCATTTTTATTAATTTTTATTATTTTTTAAGTATTAATATCGAAATAAATTAAAATAAAATATTTTCTGTAAAAAAATATTTTTTTTAATTTTTTTTATGGTGTATTAAATTATTTCCTACAACTTTCATGTTGAAAGTTTTGGCAAAAAACCATTACTTTTTAAAAAAACCCCATTATGACTCCTCGAACATGCTTGATGTTTCCTCCTGCCAGATTGAAAAGGGCTTAACAGGCTATTATAAGGGGGGGGCACCTCCCTTGCCCAGGGCAAGGCAGTGGCAGGTACGCCCCATGTTGGGCGCGGCCTGGGCTGCGGCCTTGGGTTACATGCACTGCGGCTCGACCGCGGCCTGGGCTGCGGCCTGGGGCGGCTCGGCCGCGGCCTTGGGCGGCCTGGACCGCGGCCTTGGGCGGCCTTGCGCGGCCTGGGCGCGGCCTTGGGCGGCTCGGGCGCGGCCTTGGGCGGCCTGGGCGCGGCCTTGCGCGGCCTGGGCGCGGCCTTGGGCAGCATGGCGTGGCATGCGCGCGGGCGTGGGCGGCCTGGCATGCGCGCGGCATGGGCAGCACGGCATGGCATGCGCACGGCCTGGGCGGCCTGGCATGCAGCCGGCCTGGCATGCCCGCGGCGTGGGCAGCACGGCATGGCATGCGCACGGCCTGGGCGGCCTGGCATGCAGCTGGCCTGGCATGCCCGCGGCGTGGGCAGCACGGCATGGCATGCGCACGGCCTGGGCGGCCTGGCATGCAGCCGGCCTGGGCAGCACGGCATGGCATGCGCACGGCCTGGGTGGCCTGGCATGCGGCCGGCCAGGGCAGCCTGGCCTGGCATGCCAGCGGCGTGCGCAGCGTGGCCTGTGCGAATACCGCGCGCGTGGTCTTTTGACCACGGTGCGCGTGTTGCGCGCATGGTCGCGCACGCCTTTGCACGCCTTCGCACGCAACGCACGTCTAGTGATAAGAACCGCAGCCAAGGCAGCCCAGCCCCAAGGCCAAGGCCAGCAGCATGGCATGCCACGGCGAAGGCAGCCCAGCCAAAGCCAGCAGCATGCCATGCCAAGGCCAGCAGCATGCCATGCCACGGCCAAGGCAGCCCAGCCAAAGCCAGCAGCATGCCATGCCAAGGCCAAGGCCAGCAGCATGCCATGCCACGGCCAAGGCAGCCCAGCCAAAGCCAGCAGCATGCCAAGCCAAGGCCAAGGCCAGCAGCATGCCATGCCACGGCCAAGGCAGCCCAGCCAAAGCCAGCAGCATGCCATGCCAAGGCCTAGGCCAGCAGCATGCCATGCCACGGCCAAGGCAGGCAAGCCAAAGCCAGCAGCATGCCATGCCAAGGCCAAGGCCAGCAGCATGCCATGCCACGGCCAAGGCAGCCCAGCCAAAGCCAGCAGCATGCCATGCCAAGGCCTAGGCCAGCAGCATGCCATGCCACGGCCAAGGCAGGCCAGCCAAAGCCAGCAACATGCCATGCCAAGGCCTAGGCCAGCAGCATGCCATGCCACGGCCAAGGCAGCCCAGCCAAAGCCAGCAGCATGCCATATCACGGCCAAGGGCAGCAGCATGCCATGCCACGGCCAAGGCAGCCCAGCCAAAGCCAGCAGCATGCCATGCCATGGCCTAGGCCAGCAGCATGCCATGCCACGGCCAAGGCAGGCCAGCCAAAGCCAGCAGCATGCCATGCCAAGGCCAAGGCCAGCAGCATGCCATGCCACGGCCAAGGCAGGCCAGCCAAAGCCAGCAGCATGCCATGCCAAGGCCTAGGCCAGCAGCATGCCATGGCACGGCCAAGGCAGCCCAGCCAAAGCCAGCAGCATGCCATATCAAGGCCAAGGCCAGCAGCATGCCATGCCACGGCCAAGGCAGCCCAGCCAAAGCCAGCAGCATGCCATGCCATGGCCTAGGCCAGCAGCATGCCATGCCACGGCCAAGGCAGGCCAGCCAAAGCCAGCAGCATGCCATGCCAAGGCCTAGGCCAGCAGCATGCCATGCCACGGCCAAAACAGGCCAGCCAAAGCCAGCAGCATGCCATGCCAAGGCCTAGGCCAGCAGCATGCCATGCCACGGCCAAGGCAGGCCAGCCAAAGCCAGCAGCATGCCATGCCAAGGCCAAGGCCAGCAGCATGCCATGCCACGGCCTAGGCCAGCAGCATGCCATGCCACGGCCAAGGCAGCCCAGCCAAAGCCAGCAGCATGCCATGCCAAGGCCTAGGCCAGCAGCATGCCATGCCACGGCCAAGGCAGCCCAGCCAAAGCCAGCAGCATGCCATGCCAAGGCCAAGGCCAGCAGCATGCCATGCCACGGCCAAGGCAGCCCAGCCAAAGCCAGCAGCATGCCATGCCAAGGCCAAGGCCAGCAGCATGCCATGCCACGGCCAAGGCAGCCCAGCCAAAGCCAGCAGCATGCCATGCCAAGGCCTAGGCCAGCAGCATGCCATGCCACGGCCAAGGCAGGCCAGCCAAAGCCAGCAGCATGCCATGCCAAGGCCAAGGCCAGCAGCATGCCATGCCACGGCCAAGGCAGCCCAACCAAAGCCAGCAGCATGCCATGCCAAGGCCTAGGCCAGCAGCATGCCATGCCACGGCCAAGGCAGGCCAGCCAAAGCCAGCAGCATGCCATGCCAAGGCCTAGGCCACCAGCATGCCATGCCACGGCCAAGGCAGCCCAGCCAAAGCCAGCAGCATGCCATGCCAAGGCCAAGGCCAGCAGCATGCCATGCCACGGCCAAGGCAGCCCAGCCAAAGCCAGCAGCATGCCATGCCAAGGCCTAGGCCAGCAGCATGCCATGCCACGGCCAAGGCAGGCCAGCCAAAGCCAGCAACATGCCATGCCAAGGCCTAGGCCAGCAGCATGCCATGCCACGGCCAAGGCAGCCCAGCCAAAGCCAGCAGCATGCCATATCACGGCCAAGGGCAGCAGCATGCCATGCCACGGCCAAGGCAGCCCAGCCAAAGCCAGCAGCATGCCATGCCATGGCCTAGGCCAGCAGCATGCCATGCCACGGCCAAGGCAGGCCAGCCAAAGCCAGCAGCATGCCATGCCAAGGCCAAGGCCAGCAGCATGCCATGCCACGGCCAAGGCAGGCCAGCCAAAGCCAGCAGCATGCCATGCCAAGGCCTAGGCCAGCAGCATGCCATGCCACGGCCAAGGCAGCCCAGCCAAAGCCAGCAGCATGCCATATCAAGGCCAAGGCCAGCAGCATGCCATGCCACGGCCAAGGCAGCCCAGCCAAAGCCAGCAGCATGCCATGCCATGGCCTAGGCCAGCAGCATGCCATGCCACGGCCAAGGCAGGCCAGCCAAAGCCAGCAGCATGCCATGCCAAGGCCTAGGCCAGCAGCATGCCATGCCACGGCCAAAACAGGCCAGCCAAAGCCAGCAGCATGCCATGCCAAGGCCTAGGCCAGCAGCATGCCATGCCACGGCCAAGGCAGGCCAGCCAAAGCCAGCAGCATGCCATGCCAAGGCCAAGGCCAGCAGCATGCCATGCCACGGCCTAGGCCAGCAGCATGCCATGCCACGGCCAAGGCAGCCCAGCCAAAGCCAGCAGCATGCCATGCCAAGGCCTAGGCCAGCAGCATGCCATGCCACGGCCAAGGCAGCCCAGCCAAAGCCAGCAGCATGCCATGCCAAGGCCAAGGCCAGCAGCATGCCATGCCACGGCCAAGGCAGCCCAGCCAAAGCCAGCAGCATGCCATGCCAAGGCCAAGGCCAGCAGCATGCCATGCCACGGCCAAGGCAGCCCAGCCAAAGCCAGCAGCATGCCATGCCAAGGACTAGGCCAGCAGCATGCCATGCCACGGCCAAGGCAGGCCAGCCAAAGCCAACAGCATGGCATGCCAAGGCCAAGGCCAGCAGCATGCCATGCCACGGCCAAGGCAGCCCAGCCAAAGCCAGCAGCATGCCATGCCAAGGCCTAGGCCAGCAGCATGCCATGCCACGGCCAAGGCAGGCCAGCCAAAGCGAGCAGCATGCCATGCCAAGGCCTAGGCCAGCAGCATGCCATGCCACGGCCAAGGCAGCCCAACCAAAGCCAGCAGCATGCCATGCCAAGGCTTAGGCCAGCAGCATGCCATGCCACGGCCAAGGCAGGCCAGCCAAAGCCAGCAGCATGCCATGCCAAGGCCTAGGCCAGCAGCATGCCATGCCACGGCCAAGGCAGGCAAGCCAAAGCCAGCAGCATGCCATGCCAAGGCCATGGCCAGCAGCATGCCATGCCACGGCCAAGGCAGCCCAGCCAAAGCCAGCAGCATGCCATGCCAAGGCCAAGGCCAGCAGCATGCCATGCCACGGCCAAGGCAGCCCAGCCAAAGCCAGCAGCATGCCATGCCAAGGCCTAGGCCAGCAGCATGCCATGCCACGGCCAAGGCAGGCCAGCCAAAGCCAGCAGCATGCCATGCCAAGGCCAAGGCCAGCAGCATGCCATGCCAAGGCCTAGGCCAGCAGCATGCCATGCCACGGCCAAGGCAGGCCAGCCAAAGCCAGCAGCATGCCATGCCAAGGCCTAGGCCACCAGCATGCCATGCCACGGCCAAGGCAGCCCAGCCAAAGCCAGCAGCATGCCATGCCAAGGCCAAGGCCAGCAGCATGCCATGCCACGGCCAAGGCAGCCCAGCCAAAGCCAGCAGCATGCCATGCCAAGGCCTAGGCCAGCAGCATGCCATGCCACGGCCAAGGCAGGCCAGCCAAAGCCAGCAACATGCCATGCCAAGGCCTAGGCCAGCAGCATGCCATGCCACGGCCAAGGCAGCCCAGCCAAAGCCAGCAGCATGCCATATCACGGCCAAGGGCAGCAGCATGCCATGCCACGGCCAAGGCAGCCCAGCCAAAGCCAGCAGCATGCCATGCCATGGCCTAGGCCAGCAGCATGCCATGCCACGGCCAAGGCAGGCCAGCCAAAGCCAGCAGCATGCCATGCCAAGGCCAAGGCCAGCAGCATGCCATGCCACGGCCAAGGCAGGCCAGCCAAAGCCAGCAGCATGCCATGCCAAGGCCTAGGCCAGCAGCATGCCATGGCACGGCCAAGGCAGCCCAGCCAAAGCCAGCAGCATGCCATATCAAGGCCAAGGCCAGCAGCATGCCATGCCACGGCCAAGGCAGCCCAGCCAAAGCCAGCAGCATGCCATGCCATGGCCTAGGCCAGCAGCATGCCATGCCACGGCCAAGGCAGGCCAGCCAAAGCCAGCAGCATGCCATGCCAAGGCCTAGGCCAGCAGCATGCCATGCCACGGCCAAAACAGGCCAGCCAAAGCCAGCAGCATGCCATGCCAAGGCCTAGGCCAGCAGCATGCCATGCCACGGCCAAGGCAGGCCAGCCAAAGCCAGCAGCATGCCATGCCAAGGCCAAGGCCAGCAGCATGCCATGCCACGGCCTAGGCCAGCAGCATGCCATGCCACGGCCAAGGCAGCCCAGCCAAAGCCAGCAGCATGCCATGCCAAGGCCTAGGCCAGCAGCATGCCATGCCACGGCCAAGGCAGCCCAGCCAAAGCCAGCAGCATGCCATGCCAAGGCCAAGGCCAGCAGCATGCCATGCCACGGCCAAGGCAGCCCAGCCAAAGCCAGCAGCATGCCATGCCAAGGCCAAGGCCAGCAGCATGCCATGCCACGGCCAAGGCAGCCCAGCCAAAGCCAGCAGCATGCCATGCCAAGGCCTAGGCCAGCAGCATGCCATGCCACGGCCAAGGCAGGCCAGCCAAAGCCAACAGCATGGCATGCCAAGGCCAAGGCCAGCAGCATGCCATGCCACGGCCAAGGCAGCCCAGCCAAAGCCAGCAGCATGCCATGCCAAGGCCTAGGCCAGCAGCATGCCATGCCACGGCCAAGGCAGGCCAGCCAAAGCGAGCAGCATGCCATGCCAAGGCCTAGGCCAGCAGCATGCCATGCCACGGCCAAGGCAGCCCAACCAAAGCCAGCAGCATGCCATGCCAAGGCTTAGGCCAGCAGCATGCCATGCCACGGCCAAGGCAGGCCAGCCAAAGCCAGCAGCATGCCATGCCAAGGCCTAGGCCACCAGCATGCCATGCCACGGCCAAGGCAGCCCAGCCAAAGCCAGCAGCATGCCATGCCAAGGCCAAGGCCAGCAGCATGCCATGCCACGGCCAAGGCAGCCCAGCCAAAGCCAGCAGCATGCCATGCCAAGGCCTAGGCCAGCAGCATGCCATGCCACGGCCAACGCAGGCCAGCCAAAGCCAGCAGCATGCCATGCCAAGGCCTAGGCCAGCAGCATGCCATGCCACGGCCATGGCAGCCCAGCCAAAGCCAGCAGCATGCCATATCAAGGCCAAGGGCAGCAGCATGCCATGCCACGGCCAAGGCAGCCCAGCCAAAGCCAGCAGCATGCCATGCCATGGCCTAGGCCAGCAGCATGCCATGCCACGGCCAAGGCAGGCCAGCCAAAGCCAGCAGCATGCCATGCCAAGGCCAAGGCCAGCAGCATGCCATGCCACGGCCAAGGCAGCCCAGCCAAAGCCAGCAGCATGCCATGCCAAGGCCTAGGCCAGCAGCATGCCATGCCACGGCCAAGGCAGCCCAGCCAAAGCCAGCAGCATGCCATATCAAGGCCAAGGCCAGCAGCATGCCATGCCACGGCCAAGGCAGCCCAGCCAAAGCCAGCAGCATGCCATGCCATGCCTAGGCCAGCAGCATGCCATGCCACGGCCAAGGCAGGCCAGCCAAAGCCAGCAGCATGCCATGCCAAGGCCTAGGCCAGCAGCATGCCATGCCACGGCCAAGGCAGGCCAGCCAAAGCCAGCAGCATGCCATGCCAAGGCCAAGGCCAGCAGCATGCCATGCCACGGCCAAGGCAGGCCTGCCAAAGCCAGCAGCATGCCATGCCAAGGCCAAGGCCAGCAGCATGCCATGCCAAGGCCAAGGCCAGCAGCATGCCATGCCACGGCCAAGGCTGCCAGCCAAAGCCAGCAGCATGCCATGCCAAGGCCTAGGCCAGCAGCATACCATGCCAAGGCCTAGGCCAGCAGCATGCCATGCCACGGCCAAGGCAGCCCAGCCAAAGCCAGCAGCATGCCATGCCAAGGCCTAGGCCAGCAGCATGCCATGCCTCGGCCCCGGCCCGCATGACATGCCACGGCCTCGGACCGCATGCCTTGCTACGGCGTCGCCCAACATGCCATGCCACAGCCTCGGCCCGCATGCCGTGCCACGGCCTCGGCCTCGGCCCGCATGCCTTGCTACGACGTTGGCCAACATGCCATGCCACGGCCCCGGCCCGCATGCCTTGCCACCGCGTTGCCCAGCATGCCACGCCACCGCGTTGCCTGGCGTGCCATGCCTTGGCCAACATGTCGTGCCACGGCCTCGGCCCGCATGCCATGCCATGCCACGGCCATCATGTCTTGCCACGGCGTTGCCAAACATGCCATGCCACGGCCTCGGCCCGCATGCCTTGCTACGGCGTCGCCCAACATGCCATGACATGCCACGGCCTCGGCCCGCATGCCTTGCTACGGCGTCGCCCAACATGCCATGCCACGGCCTCGGCCCGCATGCCTTGCGACGGCGTCGCCCAACATGCCATGCCACGGCCTCTGCCCGCATGCCATGCCACGGCCTCGGCCCGCGTGACATGCCACGGCCTCGGCCCGCATGCATTGCCACGACGTCGCCCAACTTGCCATGCCACGGCCTCGGCCCGCATGCCATGCCACGGCCTCGGCTCGCATGACATGCCACGGCCTCGGCCCGCATGCCTTGCTACGGCGTCGCCCAACATGCCATGCCACGGCCTCGGCCCGCATGCCATGCCATGGCCTCGGCCCGCATGACATGCCACGGCCTCGGACCGCATGCCTTGCCACGGCGTCGCCCAACATGCCATGCCACGGCCCCGGCCCGCATGCCTTCCCACCGCGTTGCCCGGCGTGCCATGCCACCGCGTTGCCCGGCGTGCCATGCCTTAGCCTTGGCCAACATGTCGTGCCACGGCCTCGGCCCGCATGCCATGCCATGCCACGGCCCGCATGTCTTGCCACGGCGTTGCCAAACATGCCATGCCACGGCCTCGGCCCGCATGCCTTGCCACGGCCTCGGCCAACATGCCATGCCACGGCCTCGGCCCGCATGCCATGCCACGGCCTCGGCCCGCATGACATGCCACGGCCTCGGCCCGCATGCCTTGCTACGGCGTCGCCCAACATGCCATGCCACGGCCTCGGCCCGCATGCCATGCCACGGCCTCGGCCCGCATGCCTTGCCACCGCGTTGCCCAGCATGCCATGCCACCGCGTTGCCCGGCGTGCCATGCCTTAGCCTTGGCCAACATGTCGTGCCACGGCCTCGGCCCGCATGCCATGCCACGGACGGCCTCGGCCCGCATGCCATGCCACGGCCTCGGCCCGCATGTCTTGCCACGGCGTTGCCCAACATGCCATGCCACGGCCTCGGCCCCCATGCCTTGCCACCGCGCTGCCCAGCATGCCAATGCACCGCGTTGCCCGGCGTGCCATGCCTTAGCCTTGGCCAACATGCCACGCCACGGCCTCGGCCCGCATGGCTTGCCAGGGCGTTGCCCAACATGCCATGCCACGGCCTCGGCCCGCATGTCTTGCCACGGCGTTGCCCAACATGCCATGCCATGCCACGCCATGGCCTCGGCCCGCATGCCATGCCACGGCCTCGGCCCGCATGCCTTGCCATGCCACGGCCTCGGCCCGCATGCCATGCCACGGCCTCGGCCCGCATGCCTTGCCACGGCCTCGGCCCGCATGCCATGCCACGGCCTCGGCCAGCATGCCATGCCAAGGCCTCGGCCCGCATGCCTTGCCACGGCGTTGCCCAGCATGCCATGCCACCGCGTTGCCCAGCGGGCCGTGCCGCGGCCTCGGCCCGCATGCCTTGCGACTGCCTTGGCCAGCGTGCCATGCCACAGCGTGCCATGCCTTAGCCTTGGCCAACATGCCATGCCACTGCCTTGGCCAGCATGTCGTGCCACCGCCACGGCCAGCATGCCATGCCGGTCCGTTGCCCAGCATGCCACGGCCGTGGCGGCATGGCAAGCCACGGCCTCGGCCAGCATGCCATGCCACGGCCTCGGCCAGCATGCCATGGCACTGTCTTGGTCAGCATGCCATGCCATGGCACCGCCTTGTCCAGCACGCCGTGTCGCAGCGTTGGCCAGCATGCCTTGGCCGGCATGCCATGCCAATGCCTTGGGCCAACATGGCGTGCCACGGGCTGGGCCATGCCGGTCCGTTGCCCGGCATGCCACGGCCGTGGCGGCATGGCAAGCCACGGCCTCGGCCAGCATGCCATGCCCCGGCCTCGCCCAGCATGCCATGGCACGGTCTTGGTCAGCATGCCATGCCATGGCACCGCCTTGTGCAGCGTTGGCCAGCATGCCTTGGCCGGCATGCCATGCCAATGCCTTGGGCCAACATGGCGTGCCACGGGCTGGGCGAGCACGGCATGCCACGGGCTGGGCGAGCATGCCACGCCACGGCCTTGGCTAGCAGCAAGGCATGCCACGGCCTCGGCGAGCATGCCATGCCATGCCAAGGCCAAGGCCAAAGCCAAGGCCAAGGAAGTGGGCAAGGCCAAGTCCCTGTGCAAGGCATGGCCAAGGCCATGGCCAAGGCCAAGGCCAAGGCCAAGGCCATGGCGTGCCACCGCCTCGATCGATCTTTTTGAACATGATTCTTTTATAATCTTACCCAAACCGTGCAACACAATTAAAAATGCACTACAATCAATTTTAAATGTCATTCCCTATTTTTTTGTAATTTTTCTGTAGCTTTTCGAATTTTTAAAGCCCTTATTTGGCATAAAAAAATCAAAATAAAATAAAAAAAATGAAAAAAATAATTTAATAATTTCTATAATTACTTGTGAATCATCCTTTAATTATGGGAATTTTTCCATAATTTTTTGACCATTTTTATTAATTTTTATTATTTTTTAAGTATTAATATCGAAATAAATTAAAATAAAATATTTTCTGTAAAAAAATATTTTTTTTAATTTTTTTTATGGTGTATTAAATTATTTCCTACAACTTTCATGTTGAAAGTTTTGGCAAAAAACCATTACTTTTTAAAAAAACCCCATTATGACTCCTCGAACATGCTTGATGTTTCCTCCTGCCAGATTGAAAAGGGCTTAACAGGCTATTATAAGGGGGGGGCACCTCCCTTGCCCAGGGCAAGGCAGTGGCAGGTACGCCCCATGTTGGGCGCGGCCTGGGCTGCGGCCTTGGGTTACATGCACTGCGGCTCGACCGCGGCCTGGGCTGCGGCCTGGGGCGGCTCGGCCGCGGCCTTGGGCGGCCTGGACCGCGGCCTTGGGCGGCCTTGCGCGGCCTGGGCGCGGCCTTGGGCGGCTCGGGCGCGGCCTTGGGCGGCCTGGGCGCGGCCTTGCGCGGCCTGGGCGCGGCCTTGGGCAGCATGGCGTGGCATGCGCGCGGGCGTGGGCGGCCTGGCATGCGCGCGGCATGGGCAGCACGGCATGGCATGCGCACGGCCTGGGCGGCCTGGCATGCAGCCGGCCTGGCATGCCCGCGGCGTGGGCAGCACGGCATGGCATGCGCACGGCCTGGGCGGCCTGGCATGCAGCTGGCCTGGCATGCCCGCGGCGTGGGCAGCACGGCATGGCATGCGCACGGCTTGGGCGGCCTGGCATGCAGCCGGCCTGGGCAGCACGGCATGGCATGCGCACGGCCTGGGTGGCCTGGCATGCGGCCGGCCAGGGCAGCCTGGCCTGGCATGCCAGCGGCGTGGGCAGCGTGGCCTGTGCGAATACCGCGCGCGTGGTCTTTTGACCACGGTGCGCGTGTTGCGCGCATGGTCGCGCACGCCTTTGCACGCCTTCGCACGCAACGCACGTCTAGTGATAAGAACCGCAGCCAAGGCAGCCCAGCCCCAAGGCCAAGGCCAGCAGCATGGCATGCCACGGCGAAGGCAGCCCAGCCAAAGCCAGCAGCATGCCATGCCAAGGCCAGCAGCATGCCATGCCACGGCCAAGGCAGCCCAGCCAAAGCCAGCAGCATGCCATGCCAAGGCCAAGGCCAGCAGCATGCCATGCCACGGCCAAGGCAGCCCAGCCAAAGCCAGCAGCATGCCAAGCCAAGGCCAAGGCCAGCAGCATGCCATGCCACGGCCAAGGCAGCCCAGCCAAAGCCAGCAGCATGCCATGCCAAGGCCTAGGCCAGCAGCATGCCATGCCACGGCCAAGGCAGGCAAGCCAAAGCCAGCAGCATGCCATGCCAAGGCCAAGGCCAGCAGCATGCCATGCCACGGCCAAGGCAGCCCAGCCAAAGCCAGCAGCATGCCATGCCAAGGCCTAGGCCAGCAGCATGCCATGCCACGGCCAAGGCAGGCCAGCCAAAGCCAGCAACATGCCATGCCAAGGCCTAGGCCAGCAGCATGCCATGCCACGGCCAAGGCAGCCCAGCCAAAGCCAGCAGCATGCCATATCACGGCCAAGGGCAGCAGCATGCCATGCCACGGCCAAGGCAGCCCAGCCAAAGCCAGCAGCATGCCATGCCATGGCCTAGGCCAGCAGCATGCCATGCCACGGCCAAGGCAGGCCAGCCAAAGCCAGCAGCATGCCATGCCAAGGCCAAGGCCAGCAGCATGCCATGCCACGGCCAAGGCAGGCCAGCCAAAGCCAGCAGCATGCCATGCCAAGGCCTAGGCCAGCAGCATGCCATGGCACGGCCAAGGCAGCCCAGCCAAAGCCAGCAGCATGCCATATCAAGGCCAAGGCCAGCAGCATGCCATGCCACGGCCAAGGCAGCCCAGCCAAAGCCAGCAGCATGCCATGCCATGGCCTAGGCCAGCAGCATGCCATGCCACGGCCAAGGCAGGCCAGCCAAAGCCAGCAGCATGCCATGCCAAGGCCTAGGCCAGCAGCATGCCATGCCACGGCCAAAACAGGCCAGCCAAAGCCAGCAGCATGCCATGCCAAGGCCTAGGCCAGCAGCATGCCATGCCACGGCCAAGGCAGGCCAGCCAAAGCCAGCAGCATGCCATGCCAAGGCCAAGGCCAGCAGCATGCCATGCCACGGCCTAGGCCAGCAGCATGCCATGCCACGGCCAAGGCAGCCCAGCCAAAGCCAGCAGCATGCCATGCCAAGGCCTAGGCCAGCAGCATGCCATGCCACGGCCAAGGCAGCCCAGCCAAAGCCAGCAGCATGCCATGCCAAGGCCAAGGCCAGCAGCATGCCATGCCACGGCCAAGGCAGCCCAGCCAAAGCCAGCAGCATGCCATGCCAAGGCCAAGGCCAGCAGCATGCCATGCCACGGCCAAGGCAGCCCAGCCAAAGCCAGCAGCATGCCATGCCAAGGCCTAGGCCAGCAGCATGCCATGCCACGGCCAAGGCAGGCCAGCCAAAGCCAGCAGCATGCCATGCCAAGGCCAAGGCCAGCAGCATGCCATGCCACGGCCAAGGCAGCCCAACCAAAGCCAGCAGCATGCCATGCCAAGGCCTAGGCCAGCAGCATGCCATGCCACGGCCAAGGCAGGCCAGCCAAAGCCAGCAGCATGCCATGCCAAGGCCTAGGCCACCAGCATGCCATGCCACGGCCAAGGCAGCCCAGCCAAAGCCAGCAGCATGCCATGCCAAGGCCAAGGCCAGCAGCATGCCATGCCACGGCCAAGGCAGCCCAGCCAAAGCCAGCAGCATGCCATGCCAAGGCCTAGGCCAGCAGCATGCCATGCCACGGCCAAGGCAGGCCAGCCAAAGCCAGCAACATGCCATGCCAAGGCCTAGGCCAGCAGCATGCCATGCCACGGCCAAGGCAGCCCAGCCAAAGCCAGCAGCATGCCATATCACGGCCAAGGGCAGCAGCATGCCATGCCACGGCCAAGGCAGCCCAGCCAAAGCCAGCAGCATGCCATGCCATGGCCTAGGCCAGCAGCATGCCATGCCACGGCCAAGGCAGGCCAGCCAAAGCCAGCAGCATGCCATGCCAAGGCCAAGGCCAGCAGCATGCCATGCCACGGCCAAGGCAGGCCAGCCAAAGCCAGCAGCATGCCATGCCAAGGCCTAGGCCAGCAGCATGCCATGCCACGGCCAAGGCAGCCCAGCCAAAGCCAGCAGCATGCCATATCAAGGCCAAGGCCAGCAGCATGCCATGCCACGGCCAAGGCAGCCCAGCCAAAGCCAGCAGCATGCCATGCCATGGCCTAGGCCAGCAGCATGCCATGCCACGGCCAAGGCAGGCCAGCCAAAGCCAGCAGCATGCCATGCCAAGGCCTAGGCCAGCAGCATGCCATGCCACGGCCAAAACAGGCCAGCCAAAGCCAGCAGCATGCCATGCCAAGGCCTAGGCCAGCAGCATGCCATGCCACGGCCAAGGCAGGCCAGCCAAAGCCAGCAGCATGCCATGCCAAGGCCAAGGCCAGCAGCATGCCATGCCACGGCCTAGGCCAGCAGCATGCCATGCCACGGCCAAGGCAGCCCAGCCAAAGCCAGCAGCATGCCATGCCAAGGCCTAGGCCAGCAGCATGCCATGCCACGGCCAAGGCAGCCCAGCCAAAGCCAGCAGCATGCCATGCCAAGGCCAAGGCCAGCAGCATGCCATGCCACGGCCAAGGCAGCCCAGCCAAAGCCAGCAGCATGCCATGCCAAGGCCAAGGCCAGCAGCATGCCATGCCACGGCCAAGGCAGCCCAGCCAAAGCCAGCAGCATGCCATGCCAAGGACTAGGCCAGCAGCATGCCATGCCACGGCCAAGGCAGGCCAGCCAAAGCCAACAGCATGGCATGCCAAGGCCAAGGCCAGCAGCATGCCATGCCACGGCCAAGGCAGCCCAGCCAAAGCCAGCAGCATGCCATGCCAAGGCCTAGGCCAGCAGCATGCCATGCCACGGCCAAGGCAGGCCAGCCAAAGCGAGCAGCATGCCATGCCAAGGCCTAGGCCAGCAGCATGCCATGCCACGGCCAAGGCAGCCCAACCAAAGCCAGCAGCATGCCATGCCAAGGCTTAGGCCAGCAGCATGCCATGCCACGGCCAAGGCAGGCCAGCCAAAGCCAGCAGCATGCCATGCCAAGGCCTAGGCCAGCAGCATGCCATGCCACGGCCAAGGCAGGCAAGCCAAAGCCAGCAGCATGCCATGCCAAGGCCATGGCCAGCAGCATGCCATGCCACGGCCAAGGCAGCCCAGCCAAAGCCAGCAGCATGCCATGCCAAGGCCAAGGCCAGCAGCATGCCATGCCACGGCCAAGGCAGCCCAGCCAAAGCCAGCAGCATGCCATGCCAAGGCCTAGGCCAGCAGCATGCCATGCCACGGCCAAGGCAGGCCAGCCAAAGCCAGCAGCATGCCATGCCAAGGCCAAGGCCAGCAGCATGCCATGCCAAGGCCTAGGCCAGCAGCATGCCATGCCACGGCCAAGGCAGGCCAGCCAAAGCCAGCAGCATGCCATGCCAAGGCCTAGGCCACCAGCATGCCATGCCACGGCCAAGGCAGCCCAGCCAAAGCCAGCAGCATGCCATGCCAAGGCCAAGGCCAGCAGCATGCCATGCCACGGCCAAGGCAGCCCAGCCAAAGCCAGCAGCATGCCATGCCAAGGCCTAGGCCAGCAGCATGCCATGCCACGGCCAAGGCAGGCCAGCCAAAGCCAGCAACATGCCATGCCAAGGCCTAGGCCAGCAGCATGCCATGCCACGGCCAAGGCAGCCCAGCCAAAGCCAGCAGCATGCCATATCACGGCCAAGGGCAGCAGCATGCCATGCCACGGCCAAGGCAGCCCAGCCAAAGCCAGCAGCATGCCATGCCATGGCCTAGGCCAGCAGCATGCCATGCCACGGCCAAGGCAGGCCAGCCAAAGCCAGCAGCATGCCATGCCAAGGCCAAGGCCAGCAGCATGCCATGCCACGGCCAAGGCAGGCCAGCCAAAGCCAGCAGCATGCCATGCCAAGGCCTAGGCCAGCAGCATGCCATGGCACGGCCAAGGCAGCCCAGCCAAAGCCAGCAGCATGCCATATCAAGGCCAAGGCCAGCAGCATGCCATGCCACGGCCAAGGCAGCCCAGCCAAAGCCAGCAGCATGCCATGCCATGGCCTAGGCCAGCAGCATGCCATGCCACGGCCAAGGCAGGCCAGCCAAAGCCAGCAGCATGCCATGCCAAGGCCTAGGCCAGCAGCGTGCCATGCCACGGCCAAAACAGGCCAGCCAAAGCCAGCAGCATGCCATGCCAAGGCCTAGGCCAGCAGCATGCCATGCCACGGCCAAGGCAGGCCAGCCAAAGCCAGCAGCATGCCATGCCAAGGCCAAGGCCAGCAGCATGCCATGCCACGGCCTAGGCCAGCAGCATGCCATGCCACGGCCAAGGCAGCCCAGCCAAAGCCAGCAGCATGCCATGCCAAGGCCTAGGCCAGCAGCATGCCATGCCACGGCCAAGGCAGCCCAGCCAAAGCCAGCAGCATGCCATGCCAAGGCCAAGGCCAGCAGCATGCCATGCCACGGCCAAGGCAGCCCAGCCAAAGCCAGCAGCATGCCATGCCAAGGCCAAGGCCAGCAGCATGCCATGCCACGGCCAAGGCAGCCCAGCCAAAGCCAGCAGCATGCCATGCCAAGGCCTAGGCCAGCAGCATGCCATGCCACGGCCAAGGCAGGCCAGCCAAAGCCAACAGCATGGCATGCCAAGGCCAAGGCCAGCAGCATGCCATGCCACGGCCAAGGCAGCCCAGCCAAAGCCAGCAGCATGCCATGCCAAGGCCTAGGCCAGCAGCATGCCATGCCACGGCCAAGGCAGGCCAGCCAAAGCGAGCAGCATGCCATGCCAAGGCCTAGGCCAGCAGCATGCCATGCCACGGCCAAGGCAGCCCAACCAAAGCCAGCAGCATGCCATGCCAAGGCTTAGGCCAGCAGCATGCCATGCCACGGCCAAGGCAGGCCAGCCAAAGCCAGCAGCATGCCATGCCAAGGCCTAGGCCACCAGCATGCCATGCCACGGCCAAGGCAGCCCAGCCAAAGCCAGCAGCATGCCATGCCAAGGCCAAGGCCAGCAGCATGCCATGCCACGGCCAAGGCAGCCCAGCCAAAGCCAGCAGCATGCCATGCCAAGGCCTAGGCCAGCAGCATGCCATGCCACGGCCAACGCAGGCCAGCCAAAGCCAGCAGCATGCCATGCCAAGGCCTAGGCCAGCAGCATGCCATGCCACGGCCATGGCAGCCCAGCCAAAGCCAGCAGCATGCCATATCAAGGCCAAGGGCAGCAGCATGCCATGCCACGGCCAAGGCAGCCCAGCCAAAGCCAGCAGCATGCCATGCCATGGCCTAGGCCAGCAGCATGCCATGCCACGGCCAAGGCAGGCCAGCCAAAGCCAGCAGCATGCCATGCCAAGGCCAAGGCCAGCAGCATGCCATGCCACGGCCAAGGCAGCCCAGCCAAAGCCAGCAGCATGCCATGCCAAGGCCTAGGCCAGCAGCATGCCATGCCACGGCCAAGGCAGCCCAGCCAAAGCCAGCAGCATGCCATATCAAGGCCAAGGCCAGCAGCATGCCATGCCACGGCCAAGGCAGCCCAGCCAAAGCCAGCAGCATGCCATGCCATGCCTAGGCCAGCAGCATGCCATGCCACGGCCAAGGCAGGCCAGCCAAAGCCAGCAGCATGCCATGCCAAGGCCTAGGCCAGCAGCATGCCATGCCACGGCCAAGGCAGGCCAGCCAAAGCCAGCAGCATGCCATGCCAAGGCCAAGGCCAGCAGCATGCCATGCCACGGCCAAGGCAGGCCTGCCAAAGCCAGCAGCATGCCATGCCAAGGCCAAGGCCAGCAGCATGCCATGCCAAGGCCAAGGCCAGCAGCATGCCATGCCACGGCCAAGGCTGCCAGCCAAAGCCAGCAGCATGCCATGCCAAGGCCTAGGCCAGCAGCATACCATGCCAAGGCCTAGGCCAGCAGCATGCCATGCCACGGCCAAGGCAGCCCAGCCAAAGCCAGCAGCATGCCATGCCAAGGCCTAGGCCAGCAGCATGCCATGCCTCGGCCCCGGCCCGCATGACATGCCACGGCCTCGGACCGCATGCCTTGCTACGGCGTCGCCCAACATGCCATGCCACAGCCTCGGCCCGCATGCCGTGCCACGGCCTCGGCCTCGGCCCGCATGCCTTGCTACGACGTTGGCCAACATGCCATGCCACGGCCCCGGCCCGCATGCCTTGCCACCGCGTTGCCCAGCATGCCACGCCACCGCGTTGCCTGGCGTGCCATGCCTTGGCCAACATGTCGTGCCACGGCCTCGGCCCGCATGCCATGCCATGCCACGGCCATCATGTCTTGCCACGGCGTTGCCAAACATGCCATGCCACGGCCTGGGCCCGCATGCCTTGCTACGGCGTCGCCCAACATGCCATGACATGCCACGGCCTCGGCCCGCATGCCTTGCTACGGCGTCGCCCAACATGCCATGCCACGGCCTCGGCCCGCATGCCTTGCGACGGCGTCGCCCAACATGCCATGCCACGGCCTCTGCCCGCATGCCATGCCACGGCCTCGGCCCGCGTGACATGCCACGGCCTCGGCCCGCATGCATTGCCACGACGTCGCCCAACTTGCCATGCCACGGCCTCGGCCCGCATGCCATGCCACGGCCTCGGCTCGCATGACATGCCACGGCCTCGGCCCGCATGCCTTGCTACGGCGTCGCCCAACATGCCATGCCACGGCCTCGGCCCGCATGCCATGCCATGGCCTCGGCCCGCATGACATGCCACGGCCTCGGACCGCATGCCTTGCCACGGCGTCGCCCAACATGCCATGCCACGGCCCCGGCCCGCATGCCTTCCCACCGCGTTGCCCGGCGTGCCATGCCACCGCGTTGCCCGGCGTGCCATGCCTTAGCCTTGGCCAACATGTCGTGCCACGGCCTCGGCCCGCATGCCATGCCATGCCACGGCCCGCATGTCTTGCCACGGCGTTGCCAAACATGCCATGCCACGGCCTCGGCCCGCATGCCTTGCCACGGCCTCGGCCAACATGCCATGCCACGGCCTCGGCCCGCATGCCATGCCACGGCCTCGGCCCGCATGACATGCCACGGCCTCGGCCCGCATGCCTTGCTACGGCGTCGCCCAACATGCCATGCCACGGCCTCGGCCCGCATGCCATGCCACGGCCTCGGCCCGCATGCCTTGCCACCGCGTTGCCCAGCATGCCATGCCACCGCGTTGCCCGGCGTGCCATGCCTTAGCCTTGGCCAACATGTCGTGCCACGGCCTCGGCCCGCATGCCATGCCACGGACGGCCTCGGCCCGCATGCCATGCCACGGCCTCGGCCCGCATGTCTTGCCACGGCGTTGCCCAACATGCCATGCCACGGCCTCGGCCCCCATGCCTTGCCACCGCGCTGCCCAGCATGCCAATGCACCGCGTTGCCCGGCGTGCCATGCCTTAGCCTTGGCCAACATGCCACGCCACGGCCTCGGCCCGCATGGCTTGCCAGGGCGTTGCCCAACATGCCATGCCACGGCCTCGGCCCGCATGTCTTGCCACGGCGTTGCCCAACATGCCATGCCATGCCACGCCATGGCCTCGGCCCGCATGCCATGCCACGGCCTCGGCCCGCATGCCTTGCCATGCCACGGCCTCGGCCCGCATGCCTTGCCACGGCCTCGGCCCGCATGCCATGCCACGGCCTCGGCCAGCATGCCATGCCAAGGCCTCGGCCCGCATGCCTTGCCACGGCGTTGCCCAGCATGCCATGCCACCGCGTTGCCCAGCGGGCCGTGCCGCGGCCTCGGCCCGCATGCCTTGCGACTGCCTTGGCCAGCGTGCCATGCCACAGCGTGCCATGCCTTAGCCTTGGCCAACATGCCATGCCACTGCCTTGGCCAGCATGTCGTGCCACCGCCACGGCCAGCATGCCATGCCGGTCCGTTGCCCAGCATGCCACGGCCGTGGCGGCATGGCAAGCCACGGCCTCGGCCAGCATGCCATGCCACGGCCTCGGCCAGCATGCCATGGCACTGTCTTGGTCAGCATGCCATGCCATGGCACCGCCTTGTCCAGCACGCCGTGTCGCAGCGTTGGCCAGCATGCCTTGGCCGGCATGCCATGCCAATGCCTTGGGCCAACATGGCGTGCCACGGGCTGGGCCATGCCGGTCCGTTGCCCGGCATGCCACGGCCGTGGCGGCATGGCAAGCCACGGCCTCGGCCAGCATGCCATGCCCCGGCCTCGCCCAGCATGCCATGGCACGGTCTTGGTCAGCATGCCATGCCATGGCACCGCCTTGTGCAGCGTTGGCCAGCATGCCTTGGCCGGCATGCCATGCCAATGCCTTGGGCCAACATGGCGTGCCACGGGCTGGGCGAGCACGGCATGCCACGGGCTGGGCGAGCATGCCACGCCACGGCCTTGGCTAGCAGCAAGGCATGCCACGGCCTCGGCGAGCATGCCATGCCATGCCAAGGCCAAGGCCAAAGCCAAGGCCAAGGAAGTGGGCAAGGCCAAGTCCCTGTGCAAGGCATGGCCAAGGCCATGGCCAAGGCCAAGGCCAAGGCCAAGGCCATGGCGTGCCACCGCCTCGATCGATCTTTTTGAACATGATTCTTTTATAATCTTACCCAAACCGTGCAACACAATTAAAAATGCACTACAATCAATTTTAAATGTCATTCCCTATTTTTTTGTAATTTTTCTGTAGCTTTTCGAATTTTTAAAGCCCTTATTTGGCATAAAAAAATCAAAATAAAATAAAAAAAATGAAAAAAATAATTTAATAATTTCTATAATTACTTGTGAATCATCCTTTAATTATGGGAATTTTTCCATAATTTTTTGACCATTTTTATTAATTTTTATTATTTTTTAAGTATTAATATCGAAATAAATTAAAATAAAATATTTTCTGTAAAAAAATATTTTTTTTAATTTTTTTTATGGTGTATTAAATTATTTCCTACAACTTTCATGTTGAAAGTTTTGGCAAAAAACCATTACTTTTTAAAAAAACCCCATTATGACTCCTCGAACATGCTTGATGTTTCCTCCTGCCAGATTGAAAAGGGCTTAACAGGCTATTATAAGGGGGGGGCACCTCCCTTGCCCAGGGCAAGGCAGTGGTAGGTACGCCCCATGTTGGGCGCGGCCTGGGCTGCGGCCTTGGGTTACATGCACTGCGGCTCGACCGCGGCCTGGGCTGCGGCCTGGGGCGGCTCGGCCGCGGCCTTGGGCGGCCTGGACCGCGGCCTTGGGCGGCCTTGCGCGGCCTGGGCGCGGCCTTGGGCGGCTCGGGCGCGGCCTTGGGCGGCCTGGGCGCGGCCTTGCGCGGCCTGGGCGCGGCCTTGGGCAGCATGGCGTGGCATGCGCGCGGGCGTGGGCGGCCTGGCATGCGCGCGGCATGGGCAGCACGGCATGGCATGCGCACGGCCTGGGCGGCCTGGCATGCAGCCGGCCTGGCATGCCCGCGGCGTGGGCAGCACGGCATGGCATGCGCACGGCCTGGGCGGCCTGGCATGCAGCTGGCCTGGCATGCCCGCGGCGTGGGCAGCACGGCATGGCATGCGCACGGCCTGGGCGGCCTGGCATGCAGCCGGCCTGGGCAGCACGGCATGGCATGCGCACGGCCTGGGTGGCCTGGCATGCGGCCGGCCAGGGCAGCCTGGCCTGGCATGCCAGCGGCGTGGGCAGCGTGGCCTGTGCGAATACCGCGCGCGTGGTCTTTTGACCACGGTGCGCGTGTTGCGCGCATGGTCGCGCACGCCTTTGCACGCCTTCGCACGCAACGCACGTCTAGTGATAAGAACCGCAGCCAAGGCAGCCCAGCCCCAAGGCCAAGGCCAGCAGCATGGCATGCCACGGCGAAGGCAGCCCAGCCAAAGCCAGCAGCATGCCATGCCAAGGCCAGCAGCATGCCATGCCACGGCCAAGGCAGCCCAGCCAAAGCCAGCAGCATGCCATGCCAAGGCCAAGGCCAGCAGCATGCCATGCCACGGCCAAGGCAGCCCAGCCAAAGCCAGCAGCATGCCAAGCCAAGGCCAAGGCCAGCAGCATGCCATGCCACGGCCAAGGCAGCCCAGCCAAAGCCAGCAGCATGCCATGCCAAGGCCTAGGCCAGCAGCATGCCATGCCACGGCCAAGGCAGGCAAGCCAAAGCCAGCAGCATGCCATGCCAAGGCCAAGGCCAGCAGCATGCCATGCCACGGCCAAGGCAGCCCAGCCAAAGCCAGCAGCATGCCATGCCAAGGCCTAGGCCAGCAGCATGCCATGCCACGGCCAAGGCAGGCCAGCCAAAGCCAGCAACATGCCATGCCAAGGCCTAGGCCAGCAGCATGCCATGCCACGGCCAAGGCAGCCCAGCCAAAGCCAGCAGCATGCCATATCACGGCCAAGGGCAGCAGCATGCCATGCCACGGCCAAGGCAGCCCAGCCAAAGCCAGCAGCATGCCATGCCATGGCCTAGGCCAGCAGCATGCCATGCCACGGCCAAGGCAGGCCAGCCAAAGCCAGCAGCATGCCATGCCAAGGCCAAGGCCAGCAGCATGCCATGCCACGGCCAAGGCAGGCCAGCCAAAGCCAGCAGCATGCCATGCCAAGGCCTAGGCCAGCAGCATGCCATGGCACGGCCAAGGCAGCCCAGCCAAAGCCAGCAGCATGCCATATCAAGGCCAAGGCCAGCAGCATGCCATGCCACGGCCAAGGCAGCCCAGCCAAAGCCAGCAGCATGCCATGCCATGGCCTAGGCCAGCAGCATGCCATGCCACGGCCAAGGCAGGCCAGCCAAAGCCAGCAGCATGCCATGCCAAGGCCTAGGCCAGCAGCATGCCATGCCACGGCCAAAACAGGCCAGCCAAAGCCAGCAGCATGCCATGCCAAGGCCTAGGCCAGCAGCATGCCATGCCACGGCCAAGGCAGGCCAGCCAAAGCCAGCAGCATGCCATGCCAAGGCCAAGGCCAGCAGCATGCCATGCCACGGCCTAGGCCAGCAGCATGCCATGCCACGGCCAAGGCAGCCCAGCCAAAGCCAGCAGCATGCCATGCCAAGGCCTAGGCCAGCAGCATGCCATGCCACGGCCAAGGCAGCCCAGCCAAAGCCAGCAGCATGCCATGCCAAGGCCAAGGCCAGCAGCATGCCATGCCACGGCCAAGGCAGCCCAGCCAAAGCCAGCAGCATGCCATGCCAAGGCCAAGGCCAGCAGCATGCCATGCCACGGCCAAGGCAGCCCAGCCAAAGCCAGCAGCATGCCATGCCAAGGCCTAGGCCAGCAGCATGCCATGCCACGGCCAAGGCAGGCCAGCCAAAGCCAGCAGCATGCCATGCCAAGGCCAAGGCCAGCAGCATGCCATGCCACGGCCAAGGCAGCCCAACCAAAGCCAGCAGCATGCCATGCCAAGGCCTAGGCCAGCAGCATGCCATGCCACGGCCAAGGCAGGCCAGCCAAAGCCAGCAGCATGCCATGCCAAGGCCTAGGCCACCAGCATGCCATGCCACGGCCAAGGCAGCCCAGCCAAAGCCAGCAGCATGCCATGCCAAGGCCAAGGCCAGCAGCATGCCATGCCACGGCCAAGGCAGCCCAGCCAAAGCCAGCAGCATGCCATGCCAAGGCCTAGGCCAGCAGCATGCCATGCCACGGCCAAGGCAGGCCAGCCAAAGCCAGCAACATGCCATGCCAAGGCCTAGGCCAGCAGCATGCCATGCCACGGCCAAGGCAGCCCAGCCAAAGCCAGCAGCATGCCATATCACGGCCAAGGGCAGCAGCATGCCATGCCACGGCCAAGGCAGCCCAGCCAAAGCCAGCAGCATGCCATGCCATGGCCTAGGCCAGCAGCATGCCATGCCACGGCCAAGGCAGGCCAGCCAAAGCCAGCAGCATGCCATGCCAAGGCCAAGGCCAGCAGCATGCCATGCCACGGCCAAGGCAGGCCAGCCAAAGCCAGCAGCATGCCATGCCAAGGCCTAGGCCAGCAGCATGCCATGCCACGGCCAAGGCAGCCCAGCCAAAGCCAGCAGCATGCCATATCAAGGCCAAGGCCAGCAGCATGCCATGCCACGGCCAAGGCAGCCCAGCCAAAGCCAGCAGCATGCCATGCCATGGCCTAGGCCAGCAGCATGCCATGCCACGGCCAAGGCAGGCCAGCCAAAGCCAGCAGCATGCCATGCCAAGGCCTAGGCCAGCAGCATGCCATGCCACGGCCAAAACAGGCCAGCCAAAGCCAGCAGCATGCCATGCCAAGGCCTAGGCCAGCAGCATGCCATGCCACGGCCAAGGCAGGCCAGCCAAAGCCAGCAGCATGCCATGCCAAGGCCAAGGCCAGCAGCATGCCATGCCACGGCCTAGGCCAGCAGCATGCCATGCCACGGCCAAGGCAGCCCAGCCAAAGCCAGCAGCATGCCATGCCAAGGCCTAGGCCAGCAGCATGCCATGCCACGGCCAAGGCAGCCCAGCCAAAGCCAGCAGCATGCCATGCCAAGGCCAAGGCCAGCAGCATGCCATGCCACGGCCAAGGCAGCCCAGCCAAAGCCAGCAGCATGCCATGCCAAGGCCAAGGCCAGCAGCATGCCATGCCACGGCCAAGGCAGCCCAGCCAAAGCCAGCAGCATGCCATGCCAAGGACTAGGCCAGCAGCATGCCATGCCACGGCCAAGGCAGGCCAGCCAAAGCCAACAGCATGGCATGCCAAGGCCAAGGCCAGCAGCATGCCATGCCACGGCCAAGGCAGCCCAGCCAAAGCCAGCAGCATGCCATGCCAAGGCCTAGGCCAGCAGCATGCCATGCCACGGCCAAGGCAGGCCAGCCAAAGCGAGCAGCATGCCATGCCAAGGCCTAGGCCAGCAGCATGCCATGCCACGGCCAAGGCAGCCCAACCAAAGCCAGCAGCATGCCATGCCAAGGCTTAGGCCAGCAGCATGCCATGCCACGGCCAAGGCAGGCCAGCCAAAGCCAGCAGCATGCCATGCCAAGGCCTAGGCCAGCAGCATGCCATGCCACGGCCAAGGCAGGCAAGCCAAAGCCAGCAGCATGCCATGCCAAGGCCATGGCCAGCAGCATGCCATGCCACGGCCAAGGCAGCCCAGCCAAAGCCAGCAGCATGCCATGCCAAGGCCAAGGCCAGCAGCATGCCATGCCACGGCCAAGGCAGCCCAGCCAAAGCCAGCAGCATGCCATGCCAAGGCCTAGGCCAGCAGCATGCCATGCCACGGCCAAGGCAGGCCAGCCAAAGCCAGCAGCATGCCATGCCAAGGCCAAGGCCAGCAGCATGCCATGCCAAGGCCTAGGCCAGCAGCATGCCATGCCACGGCCAAGGCAGGCCAGCCAAAGCCAGCAGCATGCCATGCCAAGGCCTAGGCCACCAGCATGCCATGCCACGGCCAAGGCAGCCCAGCCAAAGCCAGCAGCATGCCATGCCAAGGCCAAGGCCAGCAGCATGCCATGCCACGGCCAAGGCAGCCCAGCCAAAGCCAGCAGCATGCCATGCCAAGGCCTAGGCCAGCAGCATGCCATGCCACGGCCAAGGCAGGCCAGCCAAAGCCAGCAACATGCCATGCCAAGGCCTAGGCCAGCAGCATGCCATGCCACGGCCAAGGCAGCCCAGCCAAAGCCAGCAGCATGCCATATCACGGCCAAGGGCAGCAGCATGCCATGCCACGGCCAAGGCAGCCCAGCCAAAGCCAGCAGCATGCCATGCCATGGCCTAGGCCAGCAGCATGCCATGCCACGGCCAAGGCAGGCCAGCCAAAGCCAGCAGCATGCCATGCCAAGGCCAAGGCCAGCAGCATGCCATGCCACGGCCAAGGCAGGCCAGCCAAAGCCAGCAGCATGCCATGCCAAGGCCTAGGCCAGCAGCATGCCATGGCACGGCCAAGGCAGCCCAGCCAAAGCCAGCAGCATGCCATATCAAGGCCAAGGCCAGCAGCATGCCATGCCACGGCCAAGGCAGCCCAGCCAAAGCCAGCAGCATGCCATGCCATGGCCTAGGCCAGCAGCATGCCATGCCACGGCCAAGGCAGGCCAGCCAAAGCCAGCAGCATGCCATGCCAAGGCCTAGGCCAGCAGCATGCCATGCCACGGCCAAAACAGGCCAGCCAAAGCCAGCAGCATGCCATGCCAAGGCCTAGGCCAGCAGCATGCCATGCCACGGCCAAGGCAGGCCAGCCAAAGCCAGCAGCATGCCATGCCAAGGCCAAGGCCAGCAGCATGCCATGCCACGGCCTAGGCCAGCAGCATGCCATGCCACGGCCAAGGCAGCCCAGCCAAAGCCAGCAGCATGCCATGCCAAGGCCTAGGCCAGCAGCATGCCATGCCACGGCCAAGGCAGCCCAGCCAAAGCCAGCAGCATGCCATGCCAAGGCCAAGGCCAGCAGCATGCCATGCCACGGCCAAGGCAGCCCAGCCAAAGCCAGCAGCATGCCATGCCAAGGCCAAGGCCAGCAGCATGCCATGCCACGGCCAAGGCAGCCCAGCCAAAGCCAGCAGCATGCCATGCCAAGGCCTAGGCCAGCAGCATGCCATGCCACGGCCAAGGCAGGCCAGCCAAAGCCAACAGCATGGCATGCCAAGGCCAAGGCCAGCAGCATGCCATGCCACGGCCAAGGCAGCCCAGCCAAAGCCAGCAGCATGCCATGCCAAGGCCTAGGCCAGCAGCATGCCATGCCACGGCCAAGGCAGGCCAGCCAAAGCGAGCAGCATGCCATGCCAAGGCCTAGGCCAGCAGCATGCCATGCCACGGCCAAGGCAGCCCAACCAAAGCCAGCAGCATGCCATGCCAAGGCTTAGGCCAGCAGCATGCCATGCCACGGCCAAGGCAGGCCAGCCAAAGCCAGCAGCATGCCATGCCAAGGCCTAGGCCACCAGCATGCCATGCCACGGCCAAGGCAGCCCAGCCAAAGCCAGCAGCATGCCATGCCAAGGCCAAGGCCAGCAGCATGCCATGCCACGGCCAAGGCAGCCCAGCCAAAGCCAGCAGCATGCCATGCCAAGGCCTAGGCCAGCAGCATGCCATGCCACGGCCAACGCAGGCCAGCCAAAGCCAGCAGCATGCCATGCCAAGGCCTAGGCCAGCAGCATGCCATGCCACGGCCATGGCAGCCCAGCCAAAGCCAGCAGCATGCCATATCAAGGCCAAGGGCAGCAGCATGCCATGCCACGGCCAAGGCAGCCCAGCCAAAGCCAGCAGCATGCCATGCCATGGCCTAGGCCAGCAGCATGCCATGCCACGGCCAAGGCAGGCCAGCCAAAGCCAGCAGCATGCCATGCCAAGGCCAAGGCCAGCAGCATGCCATGCCACGGCCAAGGCAGCCCAGCCAAAGCCAGCAGCATGCCATGCCAAGGCCTAGGCCAGCAGCATGCCATGCCACGGCCAAGGCAGCCCAGCCAAAGCCAGCAGCATGCCATATCAAGGCCAAGGCCAGCAGCATGCCATGCCACGGCCAAGGCAGCCCAGCCAAAGCCAGCAGCATGCCATGCCATGCCTAGGCCAGCAGCATGCCATGCCACGGCCAAGGCAGGCCAGCCAAAGCCAGCAGCATGCCATGCCAAGGCCTAGGCCAGCAGCATGCCATGCCACGGCCAAGGCAGGCCAGCCAAAGCCAGCAGCATGCCATGCCAAGGCCAAGGCCAGCAGCATGCCATGCCACGGCCAAGGCAGGCCTGCCAAAGCCAGCAGCATGCCATGCCAAGGCCAAGGCCAGCAGCATGCCATGCCAAGGCCAAGGCCAGCAGCATGCCATGCCACGGCCAAGGCTGCCAGCCAAAGCCAGCAGCATGCCATGCCAAGGCCTAGGCCAGCAGCATACCATGCCAAGGCCTAGGCCAGCAGCATGCCATGCCACGGCCAAGGCAGCCCAGCCAAAGCCAGCAGCATGCCATGCCAAGGCCTAGGCCAGCAGCATGCCATGCCTCGGCCCCGGCCCGCATGACATGCCACGGCCTCGGACCGCATGCCTTGCTACGGCGTCGCCCAACATGCCATGCCACAGCCTCGGCCCGCATGCCGTGCCACGGCCTCGGCCTCGGCCCGCATGCCTTGCTACGACGTTGGCCAACATGCCATGCCACGGCCCCGGCCCGCATGCCTTGCCACCGCGTTGCCCAGCATGCCACGCCACCGCGTTGCCTGGCGTGCCATGCCTTGGCCAACATGTCGTGCCACGGCCTCGGCCCGCATGCCATGCCATGCCACGGCCATCATGTCTTGCCACGGCGTTGCCAAACATGCCATGCCACGGCCTCGGCCCGCATGCCTTGCTACGGCGTCGCCCAACATGCCATGACATGCCACGGCCTCGGCCCGCATGCCTTGCTACGGCGTCGCCCAACATGCCATGCCACGGCCTCGGCCCGCATGCCTTGCGACGGCGTCGCCCAACATGCCATGCCACGGCCTCTGCCCGCATGCCATGCCACGGCCTCGGCCCGCGTGACATGCCACGGCCTCGGCCCGCATGCATTGCCACGACGTCGCCCAACTTGCCATGCCACGGCCTCGGCCCGCATGCCATGCCACGGCCTCGGCTCGCATGACATGCCACGGCCTCGGCCCGCATGCCTTGCTACGGCGTCGCCCAACATGCCATGCCACGGCCTCGGCCCGCATGCCATGCCATGGCCTCGGCCCGCATGACATGCCACGGCCTCGGACCGCATGCCTTGCCACGGCGTCGCCCAACATGCCATGCCACGGCCCCGGCCCGCATGCCTTCCCACCGCGTTGCCCGGCGTGCCATGCCACCGCGTTGCCCGGCGTGCCATGCCTTAGCCTTGGCCAACATGTCGTGCCACGGCCTCGGCCCGCATGCCATGCCATGCCACGGCCCGCATGTCTTGCCACGGCGTTGCCAAACATGCCATGCCACGGCCTCGGCCCGCATGCCTTGCCACGGCCTCGGCCAACATGCCATGCCACGGCCTCGGCCCGCATGCCATGCCACGGCCTCGGCCCGCATGACATGCCACGGCCTCGGCCCGCATGCCTTGCTACGGCGTCGCCCAACATGCCATGCCACGGCCTCGGCCCGCATGCCATGCCACGGCCTCGGCCCGCATGCCTTGCCACCGCGTTGCCCAGCATGCCATGCCACCGCGTTGCCCGGCGTGCCATGCCTTAGCCTTGGCCAACATGTCGTGCCACGGCCTCGGCCCGCATGCCATGCCACGGACGGCCTCGGCCCGCATGCCATGCCACGGCCTCGGCCCGCATGTCTTGCCACGGCGTTGCCCAACATGCCATGCCACGGCCTCGGCCCCCATGCCTTGCCACCGCGCTGCCCAGCATGCCAATGCACCGCGTTGCCCGGCGTGCCATGCCTTAGCCTTGGCCAACATGCCACGCCACGGCCTCGGCCCGCATGGCTTGCCAGGGCGTTGCCCAACATGCCATGCCACGGCCTCGGCCCGCATGTCTTGCCACGGCGTTGCCCAACATGCCATGCCATGCCACGCCATGGCCTCGGCCCGCATGCCATGCCACGGCCTCGGCCCGCATGCCTTGCCATGCCACGGCCTCGGCCCGCATGCCATGCCACGGCCTCGGCCCGCATGCCTTGCCACGGCCTCGGCCCGCATGCCATGCCACGGCCTCGGCCAGCATGCCATGCCAAGGCCTCGGCCCGCATGCCTTGCCACGGCGTTGCCCAGCATGCCATGCCACCGCGTTGCCCAGCGGGCCGTGCCGCGGCCTCGGCCCGCATGCCTTGCGACTGCCTTGGCCAGCGTGCCATGCCACAGCGTGCCATGCCTTAGCCTTGGCCAACATGCCATGCCACTGCCTTGGCCAGCATGTCGTGCCACCGCCACGGCCAGCATGCCATGCCGGTCCGTTGCCCAGCATGCCACGGCCGTGGCGGCATGGCAAGCCACGGCCTCGGCCAGCATGCCATGCCACGGCCTCGGCCAGCATGCCATGGCACTGTCTTGGTCAGCATGCCATGCCATGGCACCGCCTTGTCCAGCACGCCGTGTCGCAGCGTTGGCCAGCATGCCTTGGCCGGCATGCCATGCCAATGCCTTGGGCCAACATGGCGTGCCACGGGCTGGGCCATGCCGGTCCGTTGCCCGGCATGCCACGGCCGTGGCGGCATGGCAAGCCACGGCCTCGGCCAGCATGCCATGCCCCGGCCTCGCCCAGCATGCCATGGCACGGTCTTGGTCAGCATGCCATGCCATGGCACCGCCTTGTGCAGCGTTGGCCAGCATGCCTTGGCCGGCATGCCATGCCAATGCCTTGGGCCAACATGGCGTGCCACGGGCTGGGCGAGCACGGCATGCCACGGGCTGGGCGAGCATGCCACGCCACGGCCTTGGCTAGCAGCAAGGCATGCCACGGCCTCGGCGAGCATGCCATGCCATGCCAAGGCCAAGGCCAAAGCCAAGGCCAAGGAAGTGGGCAAGGCCAAGTCCCTGTGCAAGGCATGGCCAAGGCCAAGGCCAAGGCCAAGGCCATGGCGTGCCACCGCCTCGATCGATCTTTTTGAACATGATTCTTTTATAATCTTACCCAAACCGTGCAACACAATTAAAAATGCACTACAATCAATTTTAAATGTCATTCCCTATTTTTTTGTAATTTTTCTGTAGCTTTTCGAATTTTTAAAGCCCTTATTTGGCATAAAAAAATCAAAATAAAATAAAAAAAATGAAAAAAATAATTTAATAATTTCTATAATTACTTGTGAATCATCCTTTAATTATGGGAATTTTTCCATAATTTTTTGACCATTTTTATTAATTTTTATTATTTTTTAAGTATTAATATCGAAATAAATTAAAATAAAATATTTTCTGTAAAAAAATATTTTTTTTAATTTTTTTTATGGTGTATTAAATTATTTCCTACAACTTTCATGTTGAAAGTTTTGGCAAAAAACCATTACTTTTTAAAAAAACCCCATTATGACTCCTCGAACATGCTTGATGTTTCCTCCTGCCAGATTGAAAAGGGCTTAACAGGCTATTATAAGGGGGGGGCACCTCCCTTGCCCAGGGCAAGGCAGTGGCAGGTACGCCCCATGTTGGGCGCGGCCTGGGCTGCGGCCTTGGGTTACATGCACTGCGGCTCGACCGCGGCCTGGGCTGCGGCCTGGGGCGGCTCGGCCGCGGCCTTGGGCGGCCTGGACCGCGGCCTTGGGCGGCCTTGCGCGGCCTGGGCGCGGCCTTGGGCGGCTCGGGCGCGGCCTTGGGCGGCCTGGGCGCGGCCTTGCGCGGCCTGGGCGCGGCCTTGGGCAGCATGGCGTGGCATGCGCGCGGGCGTGGGCGGCCTGGCATGCGCGCGGCATGGGCAGCACGGCATGGCATGCGCACGGCCTGGGCGGCCTGGCATGCAGCCGGCCTGGCATGCCCGCGGCGTGGGCAGCACGGCATGGCATGCGCACGGCCTGGGCGGCCTGGCATGCAGCTGGCCTGGCATGCCCGCGGCGTGGGCAGCACGGCATGGCATGCGCACGGCCTGGGCGGCCTGGCATGCAGCCGGCCTGGGCAGCACGGCATGGCATGCGCACGGCCTGGGTGGCCTGGCATGCGGCCGGCCAGGGCAGCCTGGCCTGGCATGCCAGCGGCGTGGGCAGCGTGGCCTGTGCGAATACCGCGCGCGTGGTCTTTTGACCACGGTGCGCGTGTTGCGCGCATGGTCGCGCACGCCTTTGCACGCCTTCGCACGCAACGCACGTCTAGTGATAAGAACCGCAGCCAAGGCAGCCCAGCCCCAAGGCCAAGGCCAGCAGCATGGCATGCCACGGCGAAGGCAGCCCAGCCAAAGCCAGCAGCATGCCATGCCAAGGCCAGCAGCATGCCATGCCACGGCCAAGGCAGCCCAGCCAAAGCCAGCAGCATGCCATGCCAAGGCCAAGGCCAGCAGCATGCCATGCCACGGCCAAGGCAGCCCAGCCAAAGCCAGCAGCATGCCAAGCCAAGGCCAAGGCCAGCAGCATGCCATGCCACGGCCAAGGCAGCCCAGCCAAAGCCAGCAGCATGCCATGCCAAGGCCTAGGCCAGCAGCATGCCATGCCACGGCCAAGGCAGGCAAGCCAAAGCCAGCAGCATGCCATGCCAAGGCCAAGGCCAGCAGCATGCCATGCCACGGCCAAGGCAGCCCAGCCAAAGCCAGCAGCATGCCATGCCAAGGCCTAGGCCAGCAGCATGCCATGCCACGGCCAAGGCAGGCCAGCCAAAGCCAGCAACATGCCATGCCAAGGCCTAGGCCAGCAGCATGCCATGCCACGGCCAAGGCAGCCCAGCCAAAGCCAGCAGCATGCCATATCACGGCCAAGGGCAGCAGCATGCCATGCCACGGCCAAGGCAGCCCAGCCAAAGCCAGCAGCATGCCATGCCATGGCCTAGGCCAGCAGCATGCCATGCCACGGCCAAGGCAGGCCAGCCAAAGCCAGCAGCATGCCATGCCAAGGCCAAGGCCAGCAGCATGCCATGCCACGGCCAAGGCAGGCCAGCCAAAGCCAGCAGCATGCCATGCCAAGGCCTAGGCCAGCAGCATGCCATGGCACGGCCAAGGCAGCCCAGCCAAAGCCAGCAGCATGCCATATCAAGGCCAAGGCCAGCAGCATGCCATGCCACGGCCAAGGCAGCCCAGCCAAAGCCAGCAGCATGCCATGCCATGGCCTAGGCCAGCAGCATGCCATGCCACGGCCAAGGCAGGCCAGCCAAAGCCAGCAGCATGCCATGCCAAGGCCTAGGCCAGCAGCATGCCATGCCACGGCCAAAACAGGCCAGCCAAAGCCAGCAGCATGCCATGCCAAGGCCTAGGCCAGCAGCATGCCATGCCACGGCCAAGGCAGGCCAGCCAAAGCCAGCAGCATGCCATGCCAAGGCCAAGGCCAGCAGCATGCCATGCCACGGCCTAGGCCAGCAGCATGCCATGCCACGGCCAAGGCAGCCCAGCCAAAGCCAGCAGCATGCCATGCCAAGGCCTAGGCCAGCAGCATGCCATGCCACGGCCAAGGCAGCCCAGCCAAAGCCAGCAGCATGCCATGCCAAGGCCAAGGCCAGCAGCATGCCATGCCACGGCCAAGGCAGCCCAGCCAAAGCCAGCAGCATGCCATGCCAAGGCCAAGGCCAGCAGCATGCCATGCCACGGCCAAGGCAGCCCAGCCAAAGCCAGCAGCATGCCATGCCAAGGCCTAGGCCAGCAGCATGCCATGCCACGGCCAAGGCAGGCCAGCCAAAGCCAGCAGCATGCCATGCCAAGGCCAAGGCCAGCAGCATGCCATGCCACGGCCAAGGCAGCCCAACCAAAGCCAGCAGCATGCCATGCCAAGGCCTAGGCCAGCAGCATGCCATGCCACGGCCAAGGCAGGCCAGCCAAAGCCAGCAGCATGCCATGCCAAGGCCTAGGCCACCAGCATGCCATGCCACGGCCAAGGCAGCCCAGCCAAAGCCAGCAGCATGCCATGCCAAGGCCAAGGCCAGCAGCATGCCATGCCACGGCCAAGGCAGCCCAGCCAAAGCCAGCAGCATGCCATGCCAAGGCCTAGGCCAGCAGCATGCCATGCCACGGCCAAGGCAGGCCAGCCAAAGCCAGCAACATGCCATGCCAAGGCCTAGGCCAGCAGCATGCCATGCCACGGCCAAGGCAGCCCAGCCAAAGCCAGCAGCATGCCATATCACGGCCAAGGGCAGCAGCATGCCATGCCACGGCCAAGGCAGCCCAGCCAAAGCCAGCAGCATGCCATGCCATGGCCTAGGCCAGCAGCATGCCATGCCACGGCCAAGGCAGGCCAGCCAAAGCCAGCAGCATGCCATGCCAAGGCCAAGGCCAGCAGCATGCCATGCCACGGCCAAGGCAGGCCAGCCAAAGCCAGCAGCATGCCATGCCAAGGCCTAGGCCAGCAGCATGCCATGCCACGGCCAAGGCAGCCCAGCCAAAGCCAGCAGCATGCCATTTCAAGGCCAAGGCCAGCAGCATGCCATGCCACGGCCAAGGCAGCCCAGCCAAAGCCAGCAGCATGCCATGCCATGGCCTAGGCCAGCAGCATGCCATGCCACGGCCAAGGCAGGCCAGCCAAAGCCAGCAGCATGCCATGCCAAGGCCTAGGCCAGCAGCATGCCATGCCACGGCCAAAACAGGCCAGCCAAAGCCAGCAGCATGCCATGCCAAGGCCTAGGCCAGCAGCATGCCATGCCACGGCCAAGGCAGGCCAGCCAAAGCCAGCAGCATGCCATGCCAAGGCCAAGGCCAGCAGCATGCCATGCCACGGCCTAGGCCAGCAGCATGCCATGCCACGGCCAAGGCAGCCCAGCCAAAGCCAGCAGCATGCCATGCCAAGGCCTAGGCCAGCAGCATGCCATGCCACGGCCAAGGCAGCCCAGCCAAAGCCAGCAGCATGCCATGCCAAGGCCAAGGCCAGCAGCATGCCATGCCACGGCCAAGGCAGCCCAGCCAAAGCCAGCAGCATGCCATGCCAAGGCCAAGGCCAGCAGCATGCCATGCCACGGCCAAGGCAGCCCAGCCAAAGCCAGCAGCATGCCATGCCAAGGACTAGGCCAGCAGCATGCCATGCCACGGCCAAGGCAGGCCAGCCAAAGCCAACAGCATGGCATGCCAAGGCCAAGGCCAGCAGCATGCCATGCCACGGCCAAGGCAGCCCAGCCAAAGCCAGCAGCATGCCATGCCAAGGCCTAGGCCAGCAGCATGCCATGCCACGGCCAAGGCAGGCCAGCCAAAGCGAGCAGCATGCCATGCCAAGGCCTAGGCCAGCAGCATGCCATGCCACGGCCAAGGCAGCCCAACCAAAGCCAGCAGCATGCCATGCCAAGGCTTAGGCCAGCAGCATGCCATGCCACGGCCAAGGCAGGCCAGCCAAAGCCAGCAGCATGCCATGCCAAGGCCTAGGCCAGCAGCATGCCATGCCACGGCCAAGGCAGGCAAGCCAAAGCCAGCAGCATGCCATGCCAAGGCCATGGCCAGCAGCATGCCATGCCACGGCCAAGGCAGCCCAGCCAAAGCCAGCAGCATGCCATGCCAAGGCCAAGGCCAGCAGCATGCCATGCCACGGCCAAGGCAGCCCAGCCAAAGCCAGCAGCATGCCATGCCAAGGCCTAGGCCAGCAGCATGCCATGCCACGGCCAAGGCAGGCCAGCCAAAGCCAGCAGCATGCCATGCCAAGGCCAAGGCCAGCAGCATGCCATGCCAAGGCCTAGGCCAGCAGCATGCCATGCCACGGCCAAGGCAGGCCAGCCAAAGCCAGCAGCATGCCATGCCAAGGCCTAGGCCAGCAGCATGCCATGCCACGGCCAAGGCAGGCCAGCCAAAGCCAGCAGCATGCCATGCCAAGGCCAAGGCCAGCAGCATGCCATGCCACGGCCAAGGCAGCCCAGCCAAAGCCAGCAGCATGCCATGCCAAGGCCTAGGCCAGCAGCATGCCATGCCACGGCCAAGGCAGGCCAGCCAAAGCCAGCAACATGCCATGCCAAGGCCTAGGCCAGCAGCATGCCATGCCACGGCCAAGGCAGCCCAGCCAAAGCCAGCAGCATGCCATATCACGGCCAAGGGCAGCAGCATGCCATGCCACGGCCAAGGCAGCCCAGCCAAAGCCAGCAGCATGCCATGCCATGGCCTAGGCCAGCAGCATGCCATGCCACGGCCAAGGCAGGCCAGCCAAAGCCAGCAGCATGCCATGCCAAGGCCAAGGCCAGCAGCATGCCATGCCACGGCCAAGGCAGGCCAGCCAAAGCCAGCAGCATGCCATGCCAAGGCCTAGGCCAGCAGCATGCCATGGCACGGCCAAGGCAGCCCAGCCAAAGCCAGCAGCATGCCATATCAAGGCCAAGGCCAGCAGCATGCCATGCCACGGCCAAGGCAGCCCAGCCAAAGCCAGCAGCATGCCATGCCATGGCCTAGGCCAGCAGCATGCCATGCCACGGCCAAGGCAGGCCAGCCAAAGCCAGCAGCATGCCATGCCAAGGCCTAGGCCAGCAGCATGCCATGCCACGGCCAAAACAGGCCAGCCAAAGCCAGCAGCATGCCATGCCAAGGCCTAGGCCAGCAGCATGCCATGCCACGGCCAAGGCAGGCCAGCCAAAGCCAGCAGCATGCCATGCCAAGGCCAAGGCCAGCAGCATGCCATGCCACGGCCTAGGCCAGCAGCATGCCATGCCACGGCCAAGGCAGCCCAGCCAAAGCCAGCAGCATGCCATGCCAAGGCCTAGGCCAGCAGCATGCCATGCCACGGCCAAGGCAGCCCAGCCAAAGCCAGCAGCATGCCATGCCAAGGCCAAGGCCAGCAGCATGCCATGCCACGGCCAAGGCAGCCCAGCCAAAGCCAGCAGCATGCCATGCCAAGGCCAAGGCCAGCAGCATGCCATGCCACGGCCAAGGCAGCCCAGCCAAAGCCAGCAGCATGCCATGCCAAGGCCTAGGCCAGCAGCATGCCATGCCACGGCCAAGGCAGGCCAGCCAAAGCCAACAGCATGGCATGCCAAGGCCAAGGCCAGCAGCATGCCATGCCACGGCCAAGGCAGCCCAGCCAAAGCCAGCAGCATGCCATGCCAAGGCCTAGGCCAGCAGCATGCCATGCCACGGCCAAGGCAGGCCAGCCAAAGCGAGCAGCATGCCATGCCAAGGCCTAGGCCAGCAGCATGCCATGCCACGGCCAAGGCAGCCCAACCAAAGCCAGCAGCATGCCATGCCAAGGCTTAGGCCAGCAGCATGCCATGCCACGGCCAAGGCAGGCCAGCCAAAGCCAGCAGCATGCCATGCCAAGGCCTAGGCCACCAGCATGCCATGCCACGGCCAAGGCAGCCCAGCCAAAGCCAGCAGCATGCCATGCCAAGGCCAAGGCCAGCAGCATGCCATGCCACGGCCAAGGCAGCCCAGCCAAAGCCAGCAGCATGCCATGCCAAGGCCTAGGCCAGCAGCATGCCATGCCACGGCCAACGCAGGCCAGCCAAAGCCAGCAGCATGCCATGCCAAGGCCTAGGCCAGCAGCATGCCATGCCACGGCCATGGCAGCCCAGCCAAAGCCAGCAGCATGCCATATCAAGGCCAAGGGCAGCAGCATGCCATGCCACGGCCAAGGCAGCCCAGCCAAAGCCAGCAGCATGCCATGCCATGGCCTAGGCCAGCAGCATGCCATGCCACGGCCAAGGCAGGCCAGCCAAAGCCAGCAGCATGCCATGCCAAGGCCAAGGCCAGCAGCATGCCATGCCACGGCCAAGGCAGCCCAGCCAAAGCCAGCAGCATGCCATGCCAAGGCCTAGGCCAGCAGCATGCCATGCCACGGCCAAGGCAGCCCAGCCAAAGCCAGCAGCATGCCATATCAAGGCCAAGGCCAGCAGCATGCCATGCCACGGCCAAGGCAGCCCAGCCAAAGCCAGCAGCATGCCATGCCATGCCTAGGCCAGCAGCATGCCATGCCACGGCCAAGGCAGGCCAGCCAAAGCCAGCAGCATGCCATGCCAAGGCCTAGGCCAGCAGCATGCCATGCCACGGCCAAGGCAGGCCAGCCAAAGCCAGCAGCATGCCATGCCAAGGCCAAGGCCAGCAGCATGCCATGCCACGGCCAAGGCAGGCCTGCCAAAGCCAGCAGCATGCCATGCCAAGGCCAAGGCCAGCAGCATGCCATGCCAAGGCCAAGGCCAGCAGCATGCCATGCCACGGCCAAGGCTGCCAGCCAAAGCCAGCAGCATGCCATGCCAAGGCCTAGGCCAGCAGCATACCATGCCAAGGCCTAGGCCAGCAGCATGCCATGCCACGGCCAAGGCAGCCCAGCCAAAGCCAGCAGCATGCCATGCCAAGGCCTAGGCCAGCAGCATGCCATGCCTCGGCCCCGGCCCGCATGACATGCCACGGCCTCGGACCGCATGCCTTGCTACGGCGTCGCCCAACATGCCATGCCACAGCCTCGGCCCGCATGCCGTGCCACGGCCTCGGCCTCGGCCCGCATGCCTTGCTACGACGTTGGCCAACATGCCATGCCACGGCCCCGGCCCGCATGCCTTGCCACCGCGTTGCCCAGCATGCCACGCCACCGCGTTGCCTGGCGTGCCATGCCTTGGCCAACATGTCGTGCCACGGCCTCGGCCCGCATGCCATGCCATGCCACGGCCATCATGTCTTGCCACGGCGTTGCCAAACATGCCATGCCACGGCCTCGGCCCGCATGCCTTGCTACGGCGTCGCCCAACATGCCATGACATGCCACGGCCTCGGCCCGCATGCCTTGCTACGGCGTCGCCCAACATGCCATGCCACGGCCTCGGCCCGCATGCCTTGCGACGGCGTCGCCCAACATGCCATGCCACGGCCTCTGCCCGCATGCCATGCCACGGCCTCGGCCCGCGTGACATGCCACGGCCTCGGCCCGCATGCATTGCCACGACGTCGCCCAACTTGCCATGCCACGGCCTCGGCCCGCATGCCATGCCACGGCCTCGGCTCGCATGACATGCCACGGCCTCGGCCCGCATGCCTTGCTACGGCGTCGCCCAACATGCCATGCCACGGCCTCGGCCCGCATGCCATGCCATGGCCTCGGCCCGCATGACATGCCACGGCCTCGGACCGCATGCCTTGCCACGGCGTCGCCCAACATGCCATGCCACGGCCCCGGCCCGCATGCCTTCCCACCGCGTTGCCCGGCGTGCCATGCCACCGCGTTGCCCGGCGTGCCATGCCTTAGCCTTGGCCAACATGTCGTGCCACGGCCTCGGCCCGCATGCCATGCCATGCCACGGCCCGCATGTCTTGCCACGGCGTTGCCAAACATGCCATGCCACGGCCTCGGCCCGCATGCCTTGCCACGGCCTCGGCCAACATGCCATGCCACGGCCTCGGCCCGCATGCCATGCCACGGCCTCGGCCCGCATGACATGCCACGGCCTCGGCCCGCATGCCTTGCTACGGCGTCGCCCAACATGCCATGCCACGGCCTCGGCCCGCATGCCATGCCACGGCCTCGGCCCGCATGCCTTGCCACCGCGTTGCCCAGCATGCCATGCCACCGCGTTGCCCGGCGTGCCATGCCTTAGCCTTGGCCAACATGTCGTGCCACGGCCTCGGCCCGCATGCCATGCCACGGACGGCCTCGGCCCGCATGCCATGCCACGGCCTCGGCCCGCATGTCTTGCCACGGCGTTGCCCAACATGCCATGCCACGGCCTCGGCCCCCATGCCTTGCCACCGCGCTGCCCAGCATGCCAATGCACCGCGTTGCCCGGCGTGCCATGCCTTAGCCTTGGCCAACATGCCACGCCACGGCCTCGGCCCGCATGGCTTGCCAGGGCGTTGCCCAACATGCCATGCCACGGCCTCGGCCCGCATGTCTTGCCACGGCGTTGCCCAACATGCCATGCCATGCCACGCCATGGCCTCGGCCCGCATGCCATGCCACGGCCTCGGCCCGCATGCCTTGCCATGCCACGGCCTCGGCCCGCATGCCATGCCACGGCCTCGGCCCGCATGCCTTGCCACGGCCTCGGCCCGCATGCCATGCCACGGCCTCGGCCAGCATGCCATGCCAAGGCCTCGGCCCGCATGCCTTGCCACGGCGTTGCCCAGCATGCCATGCCACCGCGTTGCCCAGCGGGCCGTGCCGCGGCCTCGGCCCGCATGCCTTGCGACTGCCTTGGCCAGCGTGCCATGCCACAGCGTGCCATGCCTTAGCCTTGGCCAACATGCCATGCCACTGCCTTGGCCAGCATGTCGTGCCACCGCCACGGCCAGCATGCCATGCCGGTCCGTTGCCCAGCATGCCACGGCCGTGGCGGCATGGCAAGCCACGGCCTCGGCCAGCATGCCATGCCACGGCCTCGGCCAGCATGCCATGGCACTGTCTTGGTCAGCATGCCATGCCATGGCACCGCCTTGTCCAGCACGCCGTGTCGCAGCGTTGGCCAGCATGCCTTGGCCGGCATGCCATGCCAATGCCTTGGGCCAACATGGCGTGCCACGGGCTGGGCCATGCCGGTCCGTTGCCCGGCATGCCACGGCCGTGGCGGCATGGCAAGCCACGGCCTCGGCCAGCATGCCATGCCCCGGCCTCGCCCAGCATGCCATGGCACGGTCTTGGTCAGCATGCCATGCCATGGCACCGCCTTGTGCAGCGTTGGCCAGCATGCCTTGGCCGGCATGCCATGCCAATGCCTTGGGCCAACATGGCGTGCCACGGGCTGGGCGAGCACGGCATGCCACGGGCTGGGCGAGCATGCCACGCCACGGCCTTGGCTAGCAGCAAGGCATGCCACGGCCTCGGCGAGCATGCCATGCCATGCCAAGGCCAAGGCCAAAGCCAAGGCCAAGGAAGTGGGCAAGGCCAAGTCCCTGTGCAAGGCATGGCCAAGGCCATGGCCAAGGCCAAGGCCAAGGCCAAGGCCATGGCGTGCCACCGCCTCGATCGATCTTTTTGAACATGATTCTTTTATAATCTTACCCAAACCGTGCAACACAATTAAAAATGCACTACAATCAATTTTAAATGTCATTCCCTATTTTTTTGTAATTTTTCTGTAGCTTTTCGAATTTTTAAAGCCCTTATTTGGCATAAAAAAATCAAAATAAAATAAAAAAAATGAAAAAAATAATTTAATAATTTCTATAATTACTTGTGAATCATCCTTTAATTATGGGAATTTTTCCATAATTTTTTGACCATTTTTATTAATTTTTATTATTTTTTAAGTATTAATATCGAAATAAATTAAAATAAAATATTTTCTGTAAAAAAATATTTTTTTTAATTTTTTTTATGGTGTATTAAATTATTTCCTACAACTTTCATGTTGAAAGTTTTGGCAAAAAACCATTACTTTTTAAAAAAACCCCATTATGACTCCTCGAACATGCTTGATGTTTCCTCCTGCCAGATTGAAAAGGGCTTAACAGGCTATTATAAGGGGGGGGCACCTCCCTTGCCCAGGGCAAGGCAGTGGCAGGTACGCCCCATGTTGGGCGCGGCCTGGGCTGCGGCCTTGGGTTACATGCACTGCGGCTCGACCGCGGCCTGGGCTGCGGCCTGGGGCGGCTCGGCCGCGGCCTTGGGCGGCCTGGACCGCGGCCTTGGGCGGCCTTGCGCGGCCTGGGCGCGGCCTTGGGCGGCTCGGGCGCGGCCTTGGGCGGCCTGGGCGCGGCCTTGCGCGGCCTGGGCGCGGCCTTGGGCAGCATGGCGTGGCATGCGCGCGGGCGTGGGCGGCCTGGCATGCGCGCGGCATGGGCAGCACGGCATGGCATGCGCACGGCCTGGGCGGCCTGGCATGCAGCCGGCCTGGCATGCCCGCGGCGTGGGCAGCACGGCATGGCATGCGCACGGCCTGGGCGGCCTGGCATGCAGCTGGCCTGGCATGCCCGCGGCGTGGGCAGCACGGCATGGCATGCGCACGGCCTGGGCGGCCTGGCATGCAGCCGGCCTGGGCAGCACGGCATGGCATGCGCACGGCCTGGGTGGCCTGGCATGCGGCCGGCCAGGGCAGCCTGGCCTGGCATGCCAGCGGCGTGGGCAGCGTGGCCTGTGCGAATACCGCGCGCGTGGTCTTTTGACCACGGTGCGCGTGTTGCGCGCATGGTCGCGCACGCCTTTGCACGCCTTCGCACGCAACGCACGTCTAGTGATAAGAACCGCAGCCAAGGCAGCCCAGCCCCAAGGCCAAGGCCAGCAGCATGGCATGCCACGGCGAAGGCAGCCCAGCCAAAGCCAGCAGCATGCCATGCCAAGGCCAGCAGCATGCCATGCCACGGCCAAGGCAGCCCAGCCAAAGCCAGCAGCATGCCATGCCAAGGCCAAGGCCAGCAGCATGCCATGCCACGGCCAAGGCAGCCCAGCCAAAGCCAGCAGCATGCCAAGCCAAGGCCAAGGCCAGCAGCATGCCATGCCACGGCCAAGGCAGCCCAGCCAAAGCCAGCAGCATGCCATGCCAAGGCCTAGGCCAGCAGCATGCCATGCCACGGCCAAGGCAGGCAAGCCAAAGCCAGCAGCATGCCATGCCAAGGCCAAGGCCAGCAGCATGCCATGCCACGGCCAAGGCAGCCCAGCCAAAGCCAGCAGCATGCCATGCCAAGGCCTAGGCCAGCAGCATGCCATGCCACGGCCAAGGCAGGCCAGCCAAAGCCAGCAACATGCCATGCCAAGGCCTAGGCCAGCAGCATGCCATGCCACGGCCAAGGCAGCCCAGCCAAAGCCAGCAGCATGCCATATCACGGCCAAGGGCAGCAGCATGCCATGCCACGGCCAAGGCAGCCCAGCCAAAGCCAGCAGCATGCCATGCCATGGCCTAGGCCAGCAGCATGCCATGCCACGGCCAAGGCAGGCCAGCCAAAGCCAGCAGCATGCCATGCCAAGGCCAAGGCCAGCAGCATGCCATGCCACGGCCAAGGCAGGCCAGCCAAAGCCAGCAGCATGCCATGCCAAGGCCTAGGCCAGCAGCATGCCATGGCACGGCCAAGGCAGCCCAGCCAAAGCCAGCAGCATGCCATATCAAGGCCAAGGCCAGCAGCATGCCATGCCACGGCCAAGGCAGCCCAGCCAAAGCCAGCAGCATGCCATGCCATGGCCTAGGCCAGCAGCATGCCATGCCACGGCCAAGGCAGGCCAGCCAAAGCCAGCAGCATGCCATGCCAAGGCCTAGGCCAGCAGCATGCCATGCCACGGCCAAAACAGGCCAGCCAAAGCCAGCAGCATGCCATGCCAAGGCCTAGGCCAGCAGCATGCCATGCCACGGCCAAGGCAGGCCAGCCAAAGCCAGCAGCATGCCATGCCAAGGCCAAGGCCAGCAGCATGCCATGCCACGGCCTAGGCCAGCAGCATGCCATGCCACGGCCAAGGCAGCCCAGCCAAAGCCAGCAGCATGCCATGCCAAGGCCTAGGCCAGCAGCATGCCATGCCACGGCCAAGGCAGCCCAGCCAAAGCCAGCAGCATGCCATGCCAAGGCCAAGGCCAGCAGCATGCCATGCCACGGCCAAGGCAGCCCAGCCAAAGCCAGCAGCATGCCATGCCAAGGCCAAGGCCAGCAGCATGCCATGCCACGGCCAAGGCAGCCCAGCCAAAGCCAGCAGCATGCCATGCCAAGGCCTAGGCCAGCAGCATGCCATGCCACGGCCAAGGCAGGCCAGCCAAAGCCAGCAGCATGCCATGCCAAGGCCAAGGCCAGCAGCATGCCATGCCACGGCCAAGGCAGCCCAACCAAAGCCAGCAGCATGCCATGCCAAGGCCTAGGCCAGCAGCATGCCATGCCACGGCCAAGGCAGGCCAGCCAAAGCCAGCAGCATGCCATGCCAAGGCCTAGGCCACCAGCATGCCATGCCACGGCCAAGGCAGCCCAGCCAAAGCCAGCAGCATGCCATGCCAAGGCCAAGGCCAGCAGCATGCCATGCCACGGCCAAGGCAGCCCAGCCAAAGCCAGCAGCATGCCATGCCAAGGCCTAGGCCAGCAGCATGCCATGCCACGGCCAAGGCAGGCCAGCCAAAGCCAGCAACATGCCATGCCAAGGCCTAGGCCAGCAGCATGCCATGCCACGGCCAAGGCAGCCCAGCCAAAGCCAGCAGCATGCCATATCACGGCCAAGGGCAGCAGCATGCCATGCCACGGCCAAGGCAGCCCAGCCAAAGCCAGCAGCATGCCATGCCATGGCCTAGGCCAGCAGCATGCCATGCCACGGCCAAGGCAGGCCAGCCAAAGCCAGCAGCATGCCATGCCAAGGCCAAGGCCAGCAGCATGCCATGCCACGGCCAAGGCAGGCCAGCCAAAGCCAGCAGCATGCCATGCCAAGGCCTAGGCCAGCAGCATGCCATGCCACGGCCAAGGCAGCCCAGCCAAAGCCAGCAGCATGCCATATCAAGGCCAAGGCCAGCAGCATGCCATGCCACGGCCAAGGCAGCCCAGCCAAAGCCAGCAGCATGCCATGCCATGGCCTAGGCCAGCAGCATGCCATGCCACGGCCAAGGCAGGCCAGCCAAAGCCAGCAGCATGCCATGCCAAGGCCTAGGCCAGCAGCATGCCATGCCACGGCCAAAACAGGCCAGCCAAAGCCAGCAGCATGCCATGCCAAGGCCTAGGCCAGCAGCATGCCATGCCACGGCCAAGGCAGGCCAGCCAAAGCCAGCAGCATGCCATGCCAAGGCCAAGGCCAGCAGCATGCCATGCCACGGCCTAGGCCAGCAGCATGCCATGCCACGGCCAAGGCAGCCCAGCCAAAGCCAGCAGCATGCCATGCCAAGGCCTAGGCCAGCAGCATGCCATGCCACGGCCAAGGCAGCCCAGCCAAAGCCAGCAGCATGCCATGCCAAGGCCAAGGCCAGCAGCATGCCATGCCACGGCCAAGGCAGCCCAGCCAAAGCCAGCAGCATGCCATGCCAAGGCCAAGGCCAGCAGCATTGCCATGCCACGGCCAAGGCAGCCCAGCCAAAGCCAGCAGCATGCCATGCCAAGGACTAGGCCAGCAGCATGCCATGCCACGGCCAAGGCAGGCCAGCCAAAGCCAACAGCATGGCATGCCAAGGCCAAGGCCAGCAGCATGCCATGCCACGGCCAAGGCAGCCCAGCCAAAGCCAGCAGCATGCCATGCCAAGGCCTAGGCCAGCAGCATGCCATGCCACGGCCAAGGCAGGCCAGCCAAAGCGAGCAGCATGCCATGCCAAGGCCTAGGCCAGCAGCATGCCATGCCACGGCCAAGGCAGCCCAACCAAAGCCAGCAGCATGCCATGCCAAGGCTTAGGCCAGCAGCATGCCATGCCACGGCCAAGGCAGGCCAGCCAAAGCCAGCAGCATGCCATGCCAAGGCCTAGGCCAGCAGCATGCCATGCCACGGCCAAGGCAGGCAAGCCAAAGCCAGCAGCATGCCATGCCAAGGCCATGGCCAGCAGCATGCCATGCCACGGCCAAGGCAGCCCAGCCAAAGCCAGCAGCATGCCATGCCAAGGCCAAGGCCAGCAGCATGCCATGCCACGGCCAAGGCAGCCCAGCCAAAGCCAGCAGCATGCCATGCCAAGGCCTAGGCCAGCAGCATGCCATGCCACGGCCAAGGCAGGCCAGCCAAAGCCAGCAGCATGCCATGCCAAGGCCAAGGCCAGCAGCATGCCATGCCAAGGCCTAGGCCAGCAGCATGCCATGCCACGGCCAAGGCAGGCCAGCCAAAGCCAGCAGCATGCCATGCCAAGGCCTAGGCCACCAGCATGCCATGCCACGGCCAAGGCAGCCCAGCCAAAGCCAGCAGCATGCCATGCCAAGGCCAAGGCCAGCAGCATGCCATGCCACGGCCAAGGCAGCCCAGCCAAAGCCAGCAGCATGCCATGCCAAGGCCTAGGCCAGCAGCATGCCATGCCACGGCCAAGGCAGGCCAGCCAAAGCCAGCAACATGCCATGCCAAGGCCTAGGCCAGCAGCATGCCATGCCACGGCCAAGGCAGCCCAGCCAAAGCCAGCAGCATGCCATATCACGGCCAAGGGCAGCAGCATGCCATGCCACGGCCAAGGCAGCCCAGCCAAAGCCAGCAGCATGCCATGCCATGGCCTAGGCCAGCAGCATGCCATGCCACGGCCAAGGCAGGCCAGCCAAAGCCAGCAGCATGCCATGCCAAGGCCAAGGCCAGCAGCATGCCATGCCACGGCCAAGGCAGGCCAGCCAAAGCCAGCAGCATGCCATGCCAAGGCCTAGGCCAGCAGCATGCCATGGCACGGCCAAGGCAGCCCAGCCAAAGCCAGCAGCATGCCATATCAAGGCCAAGGCCAGCAGCATGCCATGCCACGGCCAAGGCAGCCCAGCCAAAGCCAGCAGCATGCCATGCCATGGCCTAGGCCAGCAGCATGCCATGCCACGGCCAAGGCAGGCCAGCCAAAGCCAGCAGCATGCCATGCCAAGGCCTAGGCCAGCAGCATGCCATGCCACGGCCAAAACAGGCCAGCCAAAGCCAGCAGCATGCCATGCCAAGGCCTAGGCCAGCAGCATGCCATGCCACGGCCAAGGCAGGCCAGCCAAAGCCAGCAGCATGCCATGCCAAGGCCAAGGCCAGCAGCATGCCATGCCACGGCCTAGGCCAGCAGCATGCCATGCCACGGCCAAGGCAGCCCAGCCAAAGCCAGCAGCATGCCATGCCAAGGCCTAGGCCAGCAGCATGCCATGCCACGGCCAAGGCAGCCCAGCCAAAGCCAGCAGCATGCCATGCCAAGGCCAAGGCCAGCAGCATGCCATGCCACGGCCAAGGCAGCCCAGCCAAAGCCAGCAGCATGCCATGCCAAGGCCAAGGCCAGCAGCATGCCATGCCACGGCCAAGGCAGCCCAGCCAAAGCCAGCAGCATGCCATGCCAAGGCCTAGGCCAGCAGCATGCCATGCCACGGCCAAGGCAGGCCAGCCAAAGCCAACAGCATGGCATGCCAAGGCCAAGGCCAGCAGCATGCCATGCCACGGCCAAGGCAGCCCAGCCAAAGCCAGCAGCATGCCATGCCAAGGCCTAGGCCAGCAGCATGCCATGCCACGGCCAAGGCAGGCCAGCCAAAGCGAGCAGCATGCCATGCCAAGGCCTAGGGCCAGCAGCATGCCATGCCACGGCCAAGGCAGCCCAACCAAAGCCAGCAGCATGCCATGCCAAGGCTTAGGCCAGCAGCATGCCATGCCACGGCCAAGGCAGGCCAGCCAAAGCCAGCAGCATGCCATGCCAAGGCCTAGGCCACCAGCATGCCATGCCACGGCCAAGGCAGCCCAGCCAAAGCCAGCAGCATGCCATGCCAAGGCCAAGGCCAGCAGCATGCCATGCCACGGCCAAGGCAGCCCAAAAGCCAGCAGCATGCCATGCCAAGGCCTAGGCCAGCAGCATGCCATGCCACGGCCAACGCAGGCCAGCCAAAGCCAGCAGCATGCCATGCCAAGGCCTAGGCCAGCAGCATGCCATGCCACGGCCATGGCAGCCCAGCCAAAGCCAGCAGCATGCCATATCAAGGCCAAGGGCAGCAGCATGCCATGCCACGGCCAAGGCAGCCCAGCCAAAGCCAGCAGCATGCCATGCCATGGCCTAGGCCAGCAGCATGCCATGCCACGGCCAAGGCAGGCCAGCCAAAGCCAGCAGCATGCCATGCCAAGGCCAAGGCCAGCAGCATGCCATGCCACGGCCAAGGCAGCCCAGCCAAAGCCAGCAGCATGCCATGCCAAGGCCTAGGCCAGCAGCATGCCATGCCACGGCCAAGGCAGCCCAGCCAAAGCCAGCAGCATGCCATATCAAGGCCAAGGCCAGCAGCATGCCATGCCACGGCCAAGGCAGCCCAGCCAAAGCCAGCAGCATGCCATGCCATGCCTAGGCCAGCAGCATGCCATGCCACGGCCAAGGCAGGCCAGCCAAAGCCAGCAGCATGCCATGCCAAGGCCTAGGCCAGCAGCATGCCATGCCACGGCCAAGGCAGGCCAGCCAAAGCCAGCAGCATGCCATGCCAAGGCCAAGGCCAGCAGCATGCCATGCCACGGCCAAGGCAGGCCTGCCAAAGCCAGCAGCATGCCATGCCAAGGCCAAGGCCAGCAGCATGCCATGCCAAGGCCAAGGCCAGCAGCATGCCATGCCACGGCCAAGGCTGCCAGCCAAAGCCAGCAGCATGCCATGCCAAGGCCTAGGCCAGCAGCATACCATGCCAAGGCCTAGGCCAGCAGCATGCCATGCCACGGCCAAGGCAGCCCAGCCAAAGCCAGCAGCATGCCATGCCAAGGCCTAGGCCAGCAGCATGCCATGCCTCGGCCCCGGCCCGCATGACATGCCACGGCCTCGGACCGCATGCCTTGCTACGGCGTCGCCCAACATGCCATGCCACAGCCTCGGCCCGCATGCCGTGCCACGGCCTCGGCCTCGGCCCGCATGCCTTGCTACGACGTTGGCCAACATGCCATGCCACGGCCCCGGCCCGCATGCCTTGCCACCGCGTTGCCCAGCATGCCACGCCACCGCGTTGCCTGGCGTGCCATGCCTTGGCCAACATGTCGTGCCACGGCCTCGGCCCGCATGCCATGCCATGCCACGGCCATCATGTCTTGCCACGGCGTTGCCAAACATGCCATGCCACGGCCTCGGCCCGCATGCCTTGCTACGGCGTCGCCCAACATGCCATGACATGCCACGGCCTCGGCCCGCATGCCTTGCTACGGCGTCGCCCAACATGCCATGCCACGGCCTCGGCCCGCATGCCTTGCGACGGCGTCGCCCAACATGCCATGCCACGGCCTCTGCCCGCATGCCATGCCACGGCCTCGGCCCGCGTTGACATGCCACGGCCTCGGCCCGCATGCATTGCCACGACGTCGCCCAACTTGCCATGCCACGGCCTCGGCCCGCATGCCATGCCACGGCCTCGGCTCGCATGACATGCCACGGCCTCGGCCCGCATGCCTTGCTACGGCGTCGCCCAACATGCCATGCCACGGCCTCGGCCCGCATGCCATGCCATGGCCTCGGCCCGCATGACATGCCACGGCCTCGGACCGCATGCCTTGCCACGGCGTCGCCCAACATGCCATGCCACGGCCCCGGCCCGCATGCCTTCCCACCGCGTTGCCCGGCGTGCCATGCCACCGCGTTGCCCGGCGTGCCATGCTTAGCCTTGGCCAACATGTCGTGCCACGGCCTCGGCCCGCATGCCATGCCATGCCACGGCCCGCATGTCTTGCCACGGCGTTGCCAAACATGCCATGCCACGGCCTCGGCCCGCATGCCTTGCCACGGCCTCGGCCAACATGCCATGCCACGGCCTCGGCCCGCATGCCATGCCACGGCCTCGGCCCGCATGACATGCCACGGCCTCGGCCCGCATGCCTTGCTACGGCGTCGCCCAACATGCCATGCCACGGCCTCGGCCCGCATGCCATGCCACGGCCTCGGCCCGCATGCCTTGCCACCGCGTTGCCCAGCATGCCATGCCACCGCGTTGCCCGGCGTGCCATGCCTTAGCCTTGGCCAACATGTCGTGCCACGGCCTCGGCCCGCATGCCATGCC